>NW_026067934.1:2885420-3031034 GCF_014885135.2 Alexandromys fortis | reverse complement strand
TAAACTTTGGCAGGCAGAGAAATCCTAAAACCAATGCCCAAAGTGTAGTTCATAGAAGAGCAAACCCATTGTATTGAGTTTCACAAAAGGTGAAAATACTTCCCCTAGAAATAGGAGATTTTTTTGAAGAAAATAAATCTTACTAAAAAATTATGTATTTTATTAAAAATTGAGGATATCATGTGCAAGCATCATAAAAATTAATGTATAGACACACATATTTTTAAATGGACAAACAATTCAAACAAATACTTCAATAGACAAAATGTGTGCATGGTTAATAGAAAAAATGCATATGGAGAGATTCTTGATATCATGAGCCATGGAAAAATAAGATTGTGGAGATGATGTTTTAAATCAATCTGTCTATGGTGAGGCATTCTTGTTATCCTAGCGCTGGAAAGACTGAAGCAAGTGGAGCATGCTTTTGAGATCAGCTTAGAGTACATAGCAAAGCACAGACTAACTTTGATTTATAATAAGAGCCTTCTATACAAACAAAGAAAAATAAAATATAAACAAATAATTAAATAAAAACAAAATGATAATCTTTGTTTTAGAATGTATAGAAGAGATAGCTTTGAATATTCTCTTCACAAAAGGGAAAACATTTGAGGATACAGATATACTAATTGACCTGATTCAATCATAACAAGTGTGTGTATATAATTAGCATATTACCTGTAGTTTATTATGTACATTTATTATTTTTCAGTTAATAAAAATTCAAAACCTACAGCATCACTATACTAATGTATAACAGTAGAAAGGTAGTTTCCTATTTTCTGTTGCTGGGGTGGGTGAAGTCATATGAGAACACTGAAAGTGAAACAAGTACAGCAGAGCTTTCAGTGTGTCATGTGTTTGTCATTTTGATTTTAGCAATGCTATTTAGGCTGAACACATATGTCAAAACCAACTAGAACTTAGATTTAATGAGTTTAATAAATTTAAATTGTGCTTCAACAAAGCTGTTAAAAATGAAACTAATAGTTACAACCTGTACATAGTGTTTCTAGTCTCCTGAGTAATTATCGATGAGAATTATTTCAGGTTGGATTTGTTTCTTGTAACGGAACACATCAGAATATCCCCAAGGTTGCATTGCTTTTGTTGTTGTTCAAAAAGAACAGGACTCACATTGAACATTCCTGGGACTCAGTTGCATCCTCTCATTCTGAGCAGACACCGAAGTAATTTAATATTGATTAATTTACTCACAACAGGTATCTATCATGTACCTTAACCCACCACCATACATATTCAATAGTCATTTCCAGAATTGTCTGACTATAAAGAATTATCTGTTGCATTATTTAAAACCAGTCTTACCTCAGTATCCTCAGTAAATCCTTCACACCTTTGTAAAATAATATTTGCAACTATCTGCTGTTACTTCATAAATCAGTACCCATATCTCAGCCTTGACTAAGAACAGACCAAAATCGAAATTAGTTACTTGATGACTAATTTTTTGTTATATGTAATTTTACTATGTTAAAGTTAAAACCTTCCTTTTTATTTAGACAGAAAAGTGGACATAATGTGGGATTCCCTCTGAATGCTATGAACCCTCTCTCTCCATCTCTGTTCAGACTTTCCACCTGGCTTTACTCTGTTAAACCATTGGTCAAAAGCAGCTTTTTTATTAACCAATGGCAATAAAACATATTCACAGCATTCAGAGAATTAGAGTTACAATATTTAGTCCATTTAAACTTGGCAAATTAAGAAAAATACTCTATTATCTATCCTGTCTTCATGAGTCTAAAGTTTTATGTCTAGTTTACCCTTTATCATAACTAAGAAAAACTATAATAATAACTATCTAGTCTTCAATTCAATTAAAGACTCCAGAAGGATATAATATTACCTAAGTTAACAGGAAGTGCATTGTAAGCAACTTCCAAACCACAAGAATTGACAGAGACATCTTTTTGCCTGGACAGTCACCCAAAATTCTTCTGTAACATTGGGGCATCCATATTAAGTTTACAGGCCCATAGTATCCAGCAGACTTTTCTGTGAAGAAGAAAATGTGAAAGACTGTTTTGCCTCTAGGCATTTTGTCAATAAAGTTTCTGTATCATGCAGATTGTCTAACAGACTTTTTCATGAAGCAGGAACTCTGAAGGACTGACCCACTTTCTTTAGACAACTTCAGCAATCATTTTCTGTGTTTCCTGCATATCCAGTTCATACAGAATACCATCAAGCAGTCCAGGCAAGAGCAGTTTCTTACCTAAATGACTAGCAAACTGCATAAGGAGACTCTTTTATGTCTATCTTCCTCTTGAAGTAGATTAGTGCTGCCAGGAGCAGATGTGTCTCACTGTCATGAAAAATCCTAAGTTTTTACAACATTTAAATGTCATATTCTGTTAGTCTTTGAAAGGTTTGAAGAATACCTATCCAATCTTAAACATATCTCTGTACATCTAGAAAACATAACTAACATGTCTACAAGCTGCTTGACTATATATAATAGATGATTATCTCTTAACCTGTATTTTTAAATTATACATTACATGTTTAAATGAGCTACAAAAACACAGTACCTTAATCAAGAGCAGAAATATACATATAACAAAACTGACCTTAAATTTATATCAATAAACCAAGATCCAAATTTATCTCTATAATGTAATCCCTGTTATGATGCATTTATCTCTATAATGTAGTCCTTGTTAAATGTAAACTCATATTGATGAGCAATACTTGGGAATTTGGGCATAGTTTTCTCCAAACTGCTTCCTGCTTTCTTGGGCAAATTAATTTTGGGATTTGCAGAGACCTTTCAGGGGATCGTGGTCTATCAAACCACATCCACAGGTTCTCATCCTCTTTGAGATTAAAGCAGAACTTCTTTTCCAAAGCAACATATTCTTAGAGTCAAATTTTGAAGTCAAAATACCTTTAAAATATATGTTGGTTTGGCTTATCAGCCTGAACAACAAAATGTCTCTCTGTACTTAGCTCATTCATGGTCAAAATTTTAAATAAAACAAAATAATATACATAATCCCAGCCTCTCTGTGTATGTGCCATCTTTACGTGACTTATTTTTCTTACTTTTTCTACAAGTTTGATATTTATTTTATTATCTTTGCTCCTTTAACTTATGACTGTCTGTACTTTTTTTTGGTTTTTAAAGACAGGGTTTCTCTGTAGTTTCAGAGACTATCCTGCAACTAGCTCTGATAGACCAGGCTGGTCTCAAACTCACAGAGATCCGCCTGCCTCTGCCTCCGGAGTGCTGGGATTAAAGGCGTGTGCCACCACCGCCCGGCTATTTTGATATCTTAAGATATTTTGAATATCTTAAGAGTAGATGGTCAAAATAGAATGCACTGCTATAATTTAGCTTTTTCATATCCTTGATAGCTAATAATATTGAATATTTCTCTTTTATGAATTAATTAACTAATTAATTCTTCTCTCATTTATCACACCCAGAACACAGTGTCCCTTCCCTCCCTGCCTCCCAGCCCACCTACCCTGCTTCTTTGTCTTCCTGATCCACTTCTCTGTTTCCTTTCAAAAAAAAGAGCAAGCCTCCCTGGGATGTCAAGAAAACATGGCATAACAAGTTACAATAAGACTAGGTACATTCCCGCATATCAAGACTTGATGATGCAACACAGTAAAAGGAAAAGTGTCACCAAGACTGGCAGAAGAGTCAGAGGCAGCCTATGCTCCCACTGTTAGGTGTCCCACGAGAATACACAACCATAACATAGAAGTAGAGGACCTAGGTCATAACCATACAGTCTCTGTAAGCCCCTATGTAAGCAGGGTTAGTTGATTTTGTGGACTGTGCTCTTCTGGTATTCTTTACCCCTCTGGCTCCTACAATCCTTTCTTCTCTTCATCAGGATTCACCAAGCTCTGCCTAATATTTGGCTACGGGTCTTTGTATCTGCTCCTATCAGTTACTGGATGAAACACTCTGATGATGATGATACTAGACTTTGATATACAAATAGAGCAGAATATCATTAGGAATGATTTCAAGGATTTTTTTTTGCCAGTCCTGTTAGTCTCTGGGCTTTCCAGTCCCTGATTCCTGGCCCTCCAGTCAGTGTCATGTGTGGGCTCCCCATTGTGGCAGGGTTCTCAAGCTGGACCAGTTATTTGTTGCCCTCTCCCAGAATCTCTTCCCCATCTTTACCTCAGCATGCCTTTCAGGCCAGAAAAATTAAAGGTAGAAGAGTCTGTGGATGGGATGGTGATCTTATCTCTCCACTGGAGGCTTTCCCTGGTTATAGAAGATGACTGGTTCGAGCTCATTATCTCCCATTAAAAGGAGTCTACACTAGGGCAACCTTCAAAGATTTCAGGGCGTTTCCACTGCACTTGGTTTCTATCTCACTTTCAAGACGCCCCCAAATTCCAGTCATTTCTTACTACAAGCCGTAACATTGTACAGTAATTGCTCAGCCATCTTTTCATGAATGACTTAACAGAACCAAGGGATCTGGTAACGGCTAAACCAAAGGCAAGGCTTTTTGGTGTTATTGCTTTGTGAATAAAGTGGCTGTCCTTTGCTGTAGATTTTTACTGTAGCTAACTCTCTTTCTGTTACATATTTTGAAATTAATTTCCTATTTCAAGATAGTTTCCCACTGTCAGTTCTTCGTTCCTTTCACCTAGGTAAGCACAGAGATCTGCCTTCTTGCAATTATCTTTATCAACAGGTCAGTACTTAGGCTCCAGGCATAGGGCATTCATAGTCATGTTCTGGTACATAGATATGTAAGGACAAATGGGCAACATGAAACTCTCTCTAAGAGAGAACAGCAAAATAATTTTTTAAATGAAAAGTAGTTCTTCGATCTTGTTTTATTTTTGAGTAAAGGCTTCGATAGATGNTCAAACCTATGTACATTTATCCAACATATTTCTGCCTGAATTTGTTTTTATTGTATATCTATAATTATTTTCTGACCAGGAGTACTTCAGAATGGTAAGAAGTATGTTTGCAACAGCCCTGGATGTGTCTCCACCTCTCTCAGACTTTAAATAAAGTGGAGGTACCTTACTGCAGCTCTGGGACCACTGGGTAGGAACCATACTCACCACCTCAACTCTGGTAAACAGTTGACCCATGCTCCCACCAAGCAACTTGTTGCATACTGCCCACAAAACCCGTTCAAGTGCTCAGACTCCTGAAAGAGCCAGAGTTCCTGCTCACAGCATTAACAAGAAAGTCACCATTTTGAAACCACATGATTTTTTTTTTTTTTTGCTGTTAATTCTGAATCGGGAAGACCTCTCTTAAAGGAGCACATAACCCCCCCCCAAATATTACCTACTAAGAAGCAAAATTCTGCTCTTTTAGGTTTTACATGAATGTATTTGCCCAAATTGTGCTGCTAATCTGTTGGCAGAGGCTGCTCATCATTCATTTCCCAGCTGCTCAGACCTTTAATAGACACATAGAAACTGTATTAATTGCAATACTGTTTGGCCAATAGTTTAGGCACATTTCTAGCTACCTCTTACATATTAAATTAATCCATTTCTATTATTTTATATTTTACCACAGGTAACTTTGAGTAGATATTTTTCTCTTCCAGTAGCTACATGGCATCCCTTGACTCTACATCTCTGTTCAGATTCTTTTCCTGGCTTTACTCTGTTAAGCCATTGGCTGAAAGCAGCTTCCCTATTAACTAATGACAGTAAAACATATTTACAGCATACAGAGAGGAATACCATATCACTGACCCATTTTTATACAAATAAATATCAGACAAATGTGTAAAAATGATGTATTTTAAAGGCATGTCATACCACTCACTCAAAAGTTTACTTCATATCTTCAAATTAATGTCAATGGCTCATCATGTTCCAAATGCATACGACCTTGAAGGTAAGTTCTAATTCCTGAGTGTTATCCCTTAAAAGCAAGTGGTTAGTGGCAAGACAACTAGATTGAACATCCTTGAAATTTAGTTTCATCTTGTCATCTTGGTAATATTTACTACACATTATTTTATTTCACAGATATTTATCAAATACTTTCCTGGGCCAGAATGATAATGTGCTCTAGAGATGATATGTTGAACAAGTGTTGACATTATAATTTCTATTCATGGTAAGGTATATGAATGTTAACTACATTCACAGAAACAGAATAAGTACATAGTAGCTCTTGGATTTTAAAGTTATATCTGGGGAAGTGACACAACAGAGACATATTCTTTGTTATGGATGTTTCAAACTGAGATATTTGTTTTAGCCCAGACAGGGAAAGACTTCCTTAGTCAGTTCAGCTTGATCTGTTATTTTAAAAATGAACTCAAATTAACCTAGAAAAGATGAAGCACAATCAGAATTGTGGCAAAAGCAACTGTTTGATGGAGCCTGATCCAGGAATTAGAGATCTAAACATGTACAGAAAACACATCCCTTCCGAGACCACCTCATACCAACTGGTCTTCCTGAGAAACATGGAATGAAGTGCAATTCTCTATGGCCCAGAAGAACAGATAAGCATCTATACCCCCATGTAACTCCATAGAACAAATCCTGGCACTTCCCTCTGCCTGTGCTAGTATTTGAGATAAATTATAGTAGGTATTTATCAGGCATTCAACACTGAGGTTATTACAAAGACCAATACCAAATATTCTGGCTAATTCATGGGGCTACCTGCTTACCTTAAAAGTAGAAACAAAAAAACACACTTTGAATAAAACTGCATCTGTATATAAATATAACTGATTTTCCATGATTTCATATATTATGCTGAGTCTCTTCAGTGATGGCTAAATCCATCATGGGTAAGCATTGTATTTTCCTTCATTTTTTCATACCTAATAAAAATCTACAAAAGTCAATAAACTCTTGCTAAGTCAATAATTCTTCTATGTCATTGAAGAAAGTTGTTAATTTTTCAATCCTTACTGGGAAATACACCAAAACTATATTACTCTCTTTTAGAAAAACACTTCCTGTGCCAAGAAGTTGGAAGTAATTTTAGTCTGTTTTTCGGAGGCATCTAATGATAAAATCTGCAATTATGATCATTTCCACAAAATACTAAATGATTAATAAGTTTAATGATATTAAACTGCTTTTAGTAGATTTCTAATGGCATCAGAATCAGGATATAAACTGAAACAAGTGGTCATAATCACTAACAATGAAAACATGTGGCTTTACATTATATATATGCTAAGTCAAGTACAAAATTTCTTCAAACAAGTATATTTAGGAATAATACAAGTGAAAATACAGATATAAATCCAAAGTATAATGTTCATGCTTGAGACTATATAAATAACTTGGAACTCTGTGACAAATTTGTCTTACTTAACCAAAATTAACACCTAACTACTCATTTTTAAAGTGTGTCTTTCAGATTACCCAACAGATTTTTATCTGTTGCAATTCATCAACTAACTTATCTTTAGAAATACTTGCACTGAGAATTAGAACAATATAATATTTTCTCCTCAAATATCTGCTAAGATAGGCAGAAACAAATATAACATCCTTGCTCTTGTTTTTGCTTTAGGTTTTGAGTAAACAGTTCAGTATAATTTTGTATATTCACACTGCAGGGCAGACAACCTACATCAAACTGTGTATGTGCATATATGTATGTGTGTTTTGTCTATGCCCATGTTCATCTGGGTGTGTGTTTAGGTGGAATCCGGAGGTGACTGTTGGATGTCTTCCTTGATTGCTCTTCATTGTATTGAGACAAATCTTCCCATTAAACATGGAACTGTAGGATTTGGCAAGTTCAGATGGCCAATGACTTCAGGAATCTGTCTGTTTCCTCCTCCTTGCACCAGGATTACAAATGTGCACTACGATTTCTGTCTTTTATGTGGATGCTTGGGATTTAAGTTCTTATTGTCATGCTTGTTTCATAGGCACTTTACTGGCTTAATGATTACCTCTCAGGCTCCCTCTAAAATGCTCTTCATTTTTCAAGATTTAAAACTTATTGAATATTTTGTTGTCCACTCTCTGTCTCTCTAGCTTCTGTAAACTACTATTTTATTTTTTACACCTTTATATGACTTTCTCTAGATACTGCATATAAATAGATTTCTTCAGTGATTGTCTTTGAATAAATAGTGTTTTAAGATCCCACTACTCTGACCATTTTGGGCAGTACTTTAACTTTCAATTCTGTATGAATAATTTAATTCTTGCTCCTTCTATGATACAGGATTTAAACTGAATACTGCTGACAAAATCATGATTTTGTGTTTTCTTTCTGAACAAAGATGACCAAGGAACTGCGAAATGGCTAATGAGCAATACAAGTTAACCTTATTGAGTGTCCTGTTAAAAGAACCAATGACATTTTTAGTGACCTCTAACATTTTGTCCTTTCTCACTTTTACCTATCCTAACTTTTGATTTGAACAAAGACATGCTGAGTGGGAGAAGAGCCACCTCATTACCTTTTAACTCATTAGGTGTTAAAAGGACAAAGAGAAGGTGCTCTCTGTATAATGGCAATGTGAAGATATTAGACCTCACCTATATACCTCTGAATTTTTACATAGAAATAAGAAAACCCAAATTCAACACAATTTCTTACTGATGTTTCACTTTCTTCAGACAAAATCTTCTGAAATCAACTCCTCACATATGTAAAATCATTACTTTCAGGCAAATAAAGAAAGGATGGATGGCCCCTGATTTAAAATTGTGTGAATAGGATGTTTTGCCATTTTGAAAGTGTGAAAGCAAAATGCACCCAGGAAACAGTGCTTCAAGTCTTAAATTTGGTTATCTTCTCAGGCTGTCTCTTTGTGGTAAGATATATTTACAGCAATGGAATCAAGCCACGGTTTGCAGTCTGGCATGGATTCAAGTGATAGTTAGTTGATGCCCTATGGTGAATTGCACTGCTGAACTACAGTGTTCAATAGGTAAAGGGTACTCAATATATTTCCTAATTATATATTTCAACTTATGTCATGTTTATGGGTTCTAGTTCATAAATTAAGAAACATATGCATAATCTTGTCACCATTCACAGACAGCTGAAAGTGTACTAAATCCCTGTTCAGTTATATATTACATAAAAACAAAGATAGGCAATAACATGTTGTTTGTGTCATTGAGTTTCAGTTTTTCTTTTCCTTTTACACTTGAATGGAAGACAAAATCAGAAAACTCCATTTATACTATTTTTTTTCAAAGAAGGCAAAATAAATTGCAATAGAGTATTGGTGAAGACTGGCCAGGAGGTGTGGCTTTAGATGTCAATTTTCTTCTCCAGAAAAGGAAACACAAAAAGGCTATAGCGGCATTATGCAATTCCACAACTGCTGATGCTTTTAAAATTCAAATAAAATTAATAATTGTTTGGAATTATTTACATGATAATGCCAGGCATTATTCTAGGCATAGAAGAGGAAATGGAAATAGCTGAATAATAACCTGGAGAAATGTAACCAATCATCTACACAAAGATTTTTAGATAAAGAAAATTCAAGTTGGGCCTGTAGAGGTGGCTCAAAGGATCAGAGGAAATGGATTCATTCCTAACACCCATGCAGTGGTTTTCAACTGTCTGTAACAAATACCTTTTCTGGTCTTGTGAGTACTGCATACATGTAGTTCACAGAAACACATGCATACAAAACACCCATACATGTTTAAAAGAAAAAAAAATCAAAGGAAAATTATGTTATTTGTTAAGCTATTTAAACTCATTTCATACATGGCATTTAATAAATTTCTTAGTTTGCAATATGGCTTAGATTTAATAGACCTTTCTGTTTGCTTCTCTTTCCTTTAGATTTTTTGAGAAAATCTTATATAACCCAGGCTTGCCTAGAATTCACAGTGAAGTCAAAGTTTACTGTGAACTTCCAACTTGTCTACCTTCATCTTCCTATGTCTGAGATTACAGGTTTGCTTCAGCACACCTGAGTAATTTAGTAGGCTGTCAATGGCTATTTATGAATGAAATAATGAGGTTGGAAACAAATTGCTCCAGGTGAGCAAAGAGAGAACAGTTAATATCACCTTATTGGTAAAAGATTACTGATAATTTGAATTTGGAAATGTAAGACATTGATTATTAAAGCCCTTTTTACTTGGGAGAAAGTGTTGGAAATCCTTGAAAGACATTTTAGAGATGAGCAAAGTGTCAAATATGCTTTAATACAAATGCTACACTGCATGATACTAAGTACTCTACTGAACAGGGGATCAAGAGTTACTGGAGAATGAAGACTCAAGTAATGAAAAGATTGCAACTCCTTCTCAAGAAGTGTATATGTTATTTTTTTTAAGGATATAAATAGAATTTGTATTTTAATAGAAGATTGACTTCATCATCCTTTGGTTAACAACATTGTCTTGAGGAGTAGCATTCTGCTCTGGGAACTTCTTCAGCTCATAGCCTTTAAGATACCAACCCACTTGGGGTATGATTTCATGTACTATAAATGTAGATATAAAAATGTGGGGGCCTCTTGGCTGCTTGATTTGGCTCCAGTTCCCAGCTTATGCAGAGGACTGCTGACCACTGCTTTTTCTGTGAGTCTATTCCTAAATAAATAAACCTTTATTATATTCTATTCTGGACTAGTGTGGGACTTTTTTAAATTATAAATTGCAACTGCTTGGCACCCAATGTAGGGCCCAAGTGCACACCATTACAGGGATCCATACAGAAGAAGGTCTGTAGCCTTCTTAATTCCCCATCCATGGTCAGAAATGAATTACCGAGAGCTTTAGCTACATATTCTGTTATTACCTCTTAAAAATCAGTACATACTCAATACCAAATGGATACAAAGAATGTAAATTGAAACCTATAGGTATGAAAAATTTAAAATAAATTAAGCAAGCAATAGTTCTTATGGCATTGATTCACCATTTGTTAGGGAGATGGTAAAGACAAGGGCTTTAAGCAATAAGGTTACTCCACATGATTGGCTTAATTATTCTCAGTGTTTCTTGAAGATTGACTGAAGCTGCAGTGGAAATGCTATTGGAGAGAGGAGGCTAAAGCCTTAGAACAGCAACGAAGAGTCAAAGGATGTGGCCACTTAAGATCAAATTCTTGACAAGGGCTTTTATTCTAATCCACAGAGCCAGGCTATTTACAATAAACACATCTTGTCCCTATGCTATTCAGCAGCCTTAAATGCTTGGGACATGATTCAAGAATAGGAAGAAGAATTGAGTCATATACTAAGGTTAAAAAAGGCCCACAATAACCCTTTAGTGAGGTTTTCAAAGATTAACCAACGCTGTACAAATAGGGGTAACAGATCCAGAAATTAGATGAGTACTTATTGAATTTTTGGCTTTTTGAAAATGCCAACTTAAAATTCAAAAAGATACTTGGGCCTTTGAAGTTCAGATAAGCACCAGTGGTGGAATTAATCCTGCCTACAGTAAATGTTGAGTTATTTGACTATAATACTGAGGAGAAGCACTATCCAAAGATATGAAGACACATAAAAATGTCAAATGTTTTAACTGTGGTGGAAAAGATCATCTGAGAAGTAATTGTAGACAAGCCATTCCTCTGGGAATGACAAAATAGAAGGTTTCAAACTTCTGGATTATGCAGAAGATGTAGCAAAGGTCAATATTGGACCAATGAATGTAGATAAACAAGAGACAAACAAGGCAACTTGTTATAATAGGAAAACTCCTTGGGGGTCTTTTTCAGGTCCCCAGGTCAAACCTTGTCTAGTATTCACAGTCACTGTGAGGTACATGTCTACCTAGGAAAATTAAAATATCCAGTACCTGTTGTAAAAATCCATACTATTCTGGATGATGGAATAAACATGCAGGATGAATCAAATATTCCAATAGAAAATAGGAAGCATATATTTTGGCAGAATTCTATAAATGTTAAAGACCAAAGCTAAGAGTACAAATAAATGTCATTGTAATTGAAAGATTACTGGACATAGGTGCAGATGTGACTATTATTACTCCAGAATCTTTGCATCTGATTTTGCCTTTTCTGGGGGCAGATATTCAATTCCTAGGAATTGGGACCAAAGCATGAGATGGGTTGAATGCATAGGGCAAGAAGGACGGATAAAAAGGCTGAGGCCATATACGGCTAATACAACAGTGAATCTATGGGATCGATCTGTTGCAGCAATGGAATACCAGACTAACATTCCTACAGTCTCAGAAATGAACATAAACCAACTCATGTTTCTGGGAAGAATACTATAAGGTACTATAAAAATTAGTCACCAGCCATTCAGGCTGTACAAAAACACCAAACAACTAACAAACCTTCAGAGGTACCAATGGCCCTACCTTTTAAATGGTTAACAGAGGAATGAGTATGGGTTTAACAATGGCTTTTAACATAAGAGAAATTGGAGGGTTTAGAACAACTGGTAAGGAACAATTAGATGCTCACCATATTGAAGAATCAACTAGCCCTTGGAATTCTCCCATATTTGTTGTTAAAAAGAAATCTGTCAAATGGAGAATGATAACATATCTAAGAGCTGTCAATATAGTAATTTAACCAATGGACCCTCTACAATCTGGAATTCGTGTGCCTTCCCTATTACCTAAAGGATAGCCCCTTGTAGTTATTGGTTAAAAGGTTGTCTCTTCATTATACCTTTACAAGAAAAAAACATAGAATGATTTATCTTTACAGTGTTTTCATATAATAATTTTTAGCCTGCTCAGCTATATCAATCAAGAGTCCTTTCTCAAAGAATGTTAAACAACCCCACTCTGTAGCAATATTTTGTAAGTCAGCTATTGGAAATAATACATAAGCAATTTCCTAAATCTATAGTTTACTATTACATGGATGATATTTTGCTATCTGATTCAAACATAGATACTTTAGAAAGAATGTTTGAAGGAGTAAAAAAAAAATTTTTTTGCCTAAATGGGGATTAAAATTGCTCCTGGAAAAATATAAGGAGGAGATTCTATCAATTGCCTAGGTTATAAAATATGTTTACAGAAAATTAGAATACAAAAAGCACAAATTAGGAGAGGTCAATTGTGAGCTTTCAAAGTTTGCTAGGAGACATTTTCAACCTATGAAACACTTCTGGTATAACACCAATCTAATAATTCATTTAAATAAACCCTTAAATGGTAACAAAGGCTCAAATAATCCCAGGGAATTAACAGCTGAATTTGAGAACTGACAGGAGGCTCATGTGGATTGAGTAGATTTGAATCTTAATGGCATTCTAGTCATATTATCATCCAAAATTTCCCCTACAGAAATTTTAATGCAGAGGAAATATATTATCTTAGAATGTATCTTTTTACCATACAAACTGAGGGAAAAAAACTTATGTAGAAAAGGTCTCTGGATTAATTATAATAGAAAACTGAGACTTCATCAATTATCAGGTATAGATTCAGCAGAGATTATAATGCCTTTTACTAGTTATGAACTTGAAAATTTATTGGAAGACAACGAACCTTGGCAAAAAACTTGTGCTAATATTTTAGTAGAGATTCGTAACAGATATCCCCAAAACGATAGTAGTAACCTTACAAAGATTGGTAATTGGATTGTTCTACACATTATATGTGACACACCAATAACTGGAACCCATAAATTCAATACTGGTGCAAATATATCAACAAAAGCAAGTTACAAATCAGAAGATTTAAATAAAGTAGAGCAAAATCCCTTATTATTCTGTCCAAAAGTCAGAATTATATTCTATTCTGATGGTACTACAGGATATTGAAGAAACTCTCAATATACTTACTGATTCTCCATATGCAGAAAGAGTTGTCTTGTAAAGTAAAATCACTGATTTTCTATCAGTTGATACAGAATTGACTTTATTATCCATTCAGGTTCAGAATATAATCAGGAATAGGTTTTGTTCCATATACATAACACACATTCAATCCCACACAGGTTTTCCAGGCCCTCTAGCACAAGTTAAGGAAGAAATTGATTGATTATTGGCAGGAAGTGTGCTGAAGGCCTCAGATTTTCATTAAAAACATGTCAATTCAAAGGTTTAAAAAAGGAATGTCTTATTATATGGCAACAATATAAGAACAATATAAGAAGCTAAGAAGATGTTCTCCTTTTCTTTGTATAATCAAATACCACTACCTGCAGGATTAAGCCAAAGGGTACCCAAAGGAATGAGATATGGCAGATGGATGTGTTCCACTTTACAGAATTTGGAAAATTAAAGTATGTACACTACACCATTGACTCCTAATCAGGTTTTCACCACTGCTTTGAGTTTGGAAAAGGCTGATTCAGTAATCGTGGACTAACTAGAAGTTATGCCTATCATGGGTGTACCTGCATAAATAAAGATAGACAATCATCTTGCATATGTCTCTAAGAAAATAAAACAGTTTTTTTCATTATTATACTATAAAGCATATTAAAAGTATACCAAAAATCCTACAGGTCAAACAGTTACATTAAGATCAATTTGAACTATAAAGTAAACACTAAACAAACATAAGGCCATGGAAAATACACCCAGAAATTAATGGCATAATACTTTATTAACCTTGAATTTTCTTTCTTTTTTATTTTTTTAAATATATTTCCTTCTTTTGTTTATATATGTTGTATATATATATATGTTGAGAAAAGGAAAAAAAAGTTTCCGCCTCCTCCCAGCCTCCCATTTCCCTCCCCCCCCTCCCATCCTTCTCCCCCCCACTCCTCTCTCCCTCCCTCTCCAGTCCAAAGAGCAGTCAGGGTTCCCCACCCTGTGGAAAGTCCAAGGTCTTCCCCCCTTCGTCCACGTCTAGGAAGGTGAACGTCTCTCTAACCTTGAATTTTCTTAATTCTAGTGAAAAAGGAACAATAGCAGCAGAGAGACATTGGATAGCAGAAAACACTTCTAAATTGAATCAGATGGTGTATTTCAAAGATGTGTTGTCCTCAGAATGGAAACCAGGAGATGTGTTATGTTGGAGAAGGGTGTTTGCTCTTGTTTCTACAGGAGAAGAAAAAACTATGGATGCTATCAAAATTAATTAAGATTTAGTTTCTCAAGAGAAACCTCTTGAGAAAGAGACATCACAGCTTATCCACTGATGTGGCAATTGTACAGGTGGTAAGGAAACCTCATAAGGGTTGGTGCAGGTTTTTGTTCTTGTCTTTACAGGAAAAGTCAAGAGACCTTGGACATCTAGACACCTAAAGAAAAAAATAGCTATCCAGAAAGAATCTCCAAGCAAAGAGAAAACCAACTTAGGGTGCCAATGTTCTCTGCATGATAAAATTTCACTACCTGGACATATATACATATATGTATAAATATATACATATACACATATTCTTCTCAGTATAAAAATATTTGCAGCTCAATTAAAATTAAAGTTGGCTTTGGAGTTGGATAATGGCTATCATTCTCTAAATTCAATCATGTTCTTAAATAAAAAATTTAGATTTTTTTTCTCACATCAGGATCCATCTGGTATGGGACAGAAATAAAAAAAGAATTTAGGAAAACTTTTACTTTTTCCCATACATATTTTTGTCTCGATGTTACCTTTCATTAAATATATGTCTATATAAATAATATATCTTCCACAATAAAAAAAATTAATTTTCCTGCAGTAATCTTTGAAGTTTCAGGAAGACGATGGGGCTCTACAACAATGATTCCACCTGGTTGCTATGATGTCATGATGCTGACAGCACCACCATAAGGTCAGTTTTGGGTACAAACTGCATATGATAATTCCAACGTGGCTGAGAATGTACAGCTTTTTAAATATTCTGCCCAGAACTTCAAATAAGAAGTTCAGAAAAACCCTACCGACTACTCAGAGACTATTTGCAATTATATCAAACAATAATCTCAAAACTTAACCATCATTTTACTTTTTACAAGATCTCATAGAAGTAACATCACACCCATGACAGCTAAAAGTAAATCCAGAAGACAATGTCCCCTGTCCCGACAAAGTTTGTCCACAGGGTTAGGGACATCTATTAGGGGCTGATTATTAGTAGTATAGTATTGAAGTGCATTAAGTAGGCTCAGGGATCTCTTTTGAAAAAAATAAAACAGCATTGCATAGGATAATAGGTAGACTAGTTTGAGCTTACTCACACAAATAATAATAGTGAGAATTCTTGTGAGCTAGTATTTAGAGACAACTTACATTGGCATAGATTCTTGTATATTGATACAAATTCAAATTATATTGTTTTACTGAATATGTTTCTATTCCTATTTGCAATATTTGTACACCTATGCATAGTTATTTTGTAATATTATATGCATGCATTCTTCTACATTTGAATAAAATTTTTTGTCCATTGATGCAATTTTAAGATATATTTATCATATTGCACTATATATTTCTATCTCTGATCAAGATACTTATACATTGTTTACATTGTTCTCATTTGCTGTACAGTTATTTAAAGATTGTTTAATATTTTAATATGAAGCCTTAGTCTTTAAGCTATATAAGCTGTAAGAATTATGGGTCAATATTCATCCATGTTTGTCATTCTTATAGTTTGACTATTCAAGGTTTTTTAGATGCATAGAGCTTGTATTCTCCATAGATAGGTAATCTTCAATCATTTCAAAAAAACTGTAGAATATGGCATTTAATTAATTTAGGATTATGTTGACATGAGACATGATTGCTCCTGATCTATTCCTGAAGAATGTTGGACACTGAAGACACTACACTTGGAACTTGTTTTCTCCTTGGCAAAACTGGCCTTTGGGCAATGAAATGCCCCTGCTTTGACCACTAACAAAATATATAGTGTCTACCCTGGACAAGAAGGATACAAGCAAAAAGACTTCCAAACCTTGCCAATATGGAATAAAATGGTTTTGAAATTTTTCTTGCCTCTGAAAATAGTCTGTCATATACTCTGTGCATTTACCAAAGTTGGTTGCCTGAACATATCTGATTTTGGGTGATTGCCCAGGTAGATCTCTCTGTCATTTCTTGCACTTTTTGGCAGTTGATTAATAGAACTTCCTGTTTACTCAAGTAATATTATTTCCCTTCTCAGTTCTTTGATGTGGATGAAGACTAGGTAGTCATAGTGACTCTCCTTTCATGACATAGTCAATCCATTTTTAATATAAGACTTTGAGGTTTCTGAAGTTTACACCAGGCCTAGACACTCTCTTTTTGCTGCAGTGTTACTCAGATGTAGAAGTCTCAGCTATCTTTTCAGCACCAAGTCTGCATGCATGCTGACATGCTTTCCACCATAATTATGAAGAACTAAACCTTTGAACTGTAAGTCAATTCCAATGAAATGTTTTCCTTTATAAGAATGTCTCTTCACAACAATAGAAATTTTACCAAGATAGCCTTTCCACCCTATTGCCTCTCAAACTAATGGTCTCTTTTTCTCTAATTGATATTGTAACACACACACACACACACACACACACACACATACACACAAGTCTATATAACTGTGAAAATATTATATACATGGCTCACCAAGAAAAAAATGAGAAATGAGACATAATAAAATTTAGGATACAAGAAAGGCAAAGATGAAGTTCTATTCTGAATATTGAGTATAAGACATAAATTCAGAGAAACTTATTAAAAGTTTGAAGCAAGGCATGGAGAGATGGGTGTCTCATCTGATAAATGTTGCTCTCACTGAAGACCTGGGTTACATTCTAATCACTGCGAGCCACATGGTAGTTGAGCTATGCATTTTTCTCTGCTCCCCTCCCCCTTCAAACTTCCCCTACGGTACCCATGCTCCCAATTTGCTCAGGAGATCTTGTCTTTTTCTACTTCCCATGTGGATTAGATCTATGTAAGTCTCTCTTAGGTTCCCCATTGTTGTCTAAATTCTCTGGAATTGTGATTTGTGGAGCCACATGGTAGTTTACAATTATTTATGACTTCAGTTCCAGTCTTCTGACCCCCACAAGCATTTATACGTGTAAAAATACTTAAAAATCTTAAAAATTAAAAACATTATGTTTTATTAATAATAATAAACATAATAATAAAACATTATGTTTTATTAATTACTCAATCATGTATCTCGACAACAGAGTTAGGGTAACAGGTAAAGTGAATATATCTCCTGCTCTGAGATCCTAATTAGTATATAGACAGATATGTGCTCTAAGATGTATTTATGACAAATGATTAGACTTTTGATGATACTTTTAGTGTATAATAACATCAGGACTTAAACATATCATTACAAAACAAAATTAACATATTTTACATAAAGATCATTGCTAACTATTATGTCGGTATTTTAAAATAGAAATGCATTTTAGTTCTGCCATGCCAAATTGAAGTTATTAACCATGTTTTTCCAAAGGAAAATAAGTTTATGACTACTTACCAAAAGGATTATTTATTCCAATATGTGTAGACATATATGAAATGAAAGATACATAGGAGTTAAAGGTTCATTCATAAGAATTTATGTGTGGGACTTAAAGAGACAGTAAAAGTAATATGAAAGAGTATGGACAGTCATAAACTAAGGAGTAAAGAAAAACAAACCTTATAAAAATGGAATATACACAGAGAGTCTGAATCATGTATATAATTGTGATTTCTTTAAACTTTTTGACTGAATAGGCTAAGTACAAAGAGACATATATATTTTAATGGTATCTTGACTTCAAAATTTTTGTCTAAGGATGTGTTGCTTTGGAAAAGAGGTTCTGCTTTCTTTTGTTTCTACAAGAGTATAAAAAGCTGTGTATTCCTTGCTGGCTAATATGGCTTGATCAAACAAGACCTCCCGAAGCAATGACCCAGATGGTTCAACATCCATGACAGCTTTAGGACTGCTGGGAGAGATGGACCTACCACACAAGATAACCCATGAAATACCTGATTAATAGTGACCCTAATAAGCAGGAATAGTCTAGAAAACAACATGTAAGTTCCCTAAATGATTGTTCATAAATGTTTGTTGTTATAGAGATGAATACTTTGCATTGGTATGGATCTTGGTTTATTGATACAAATTTAAGATCAATTTCTGCTCTTGATTAAGGTATTCTGTTTGTACAACTCACTTAAAATTGTAATGTACAATTAAAAAATACAGGTTAATAGAAAGTCATTTATAGTAGTCAAAATTGTAGGCATGTTAGTTAGGTTTTCTAGATGTACAGAGATATATTTTAAATGGATAGGTATTCTTCAAACCTTTCAAAGACTAACAAAATGTGGCATTTGTTGTGATGAGGCAAGCAGGGCTGCTTTTCGTTCTGCTTGGCTCCCACAGGGTTAGCTTTACACCCGAAATAACAACACATAAACTGTATTCATTTAAACACTGCCTGGCCCATTAGTTTCCACCTCTTATTGGCTAATCTCACATCTTGCTTTAAACCATATTTAATAATCTCTGTAGTACCACAAGGTGTGGCTTACCAGGAAAGATTCAGCATGTTTGACCTGGCAGCTGGCTCCATGGTGTTTGCCTGACTCTGCTTTTTTCCTCCCAGAATTCTGTTCTATCTTCCCTGCCTACCTATGTTCTGACCTATCAGGCCAAGCAGTTTTCTTTATTACTTAACCAATGAAAGCAACATATAGATAGAAGACACTCCTACAATCAGGCATTTGAAATGTTTAAAGAACTTAGGACTTTTCATGACAATGAGACACACCTGCTCCTGATAGCATTAATCTACTTCAAGAAGGAAATGGGCACAAAGCAACTCTTTATGTTGTTTGTTAGCCATTTGGGCAAGAAACTGCTCTTGCCTGGACTGCTTGATGGTATGCTCTATGAATTGGACATGCATGACCCCAAAAATATCATTGCTGAACTTGCTTAAATGTGAAACAATCTTTCAGAGTGCCTGCTTCATGAAAGAGTCTGCAGGACACAGAAGAAAGTGACTGACAAACTGTCGATATAGGTGAAACTATCTTTAAAATTTCCTACTTGTGGAAAAGTCTCCTAGATACTATCGGCCTATTGGCTGAAGATGGGTGCCCCAATATTATAGAAGAACTTTGGGTAATTGTCCAGGCAGCAAGATGTCTGTCAATTCCAGAGTTTTGGAAGTTGCTTACAATGCACTTCCTGTTAACTTAGGTAGTATTATATCCTTCTGGAGTCTTTCGTGAAGTTGAAGAAAGATAGTTATAATTAAAAATGATACGTTAGATATAAAGCTTTAGACTCACAAAGAGAATAGATGTTAGAATATTTTCCTTAATTTGCAAAATGTAAATGGACTAAATATTGCTACTATAATTCTTGTTTTATACCGGTTTTGTTTTTATTATGTTAAAGTTAAAACCTTCCTTTTCATTTAGACATAAAAGGGTAGGTGATGTGGGATTCCTCTCTGTATGGTGTGAATATATTTTATTACCATTAGCTAATTAAAAAAATTCTGCCTTGGTTCTATGACAAGGCAGAATAAAGCCAGGTGGGAAATCCAAACAGAGATACAGAGAGAAAGTAGGCAGAGTCAAAGAGATGCCATGAGGCTGCTTAGGGAGACAGATGCTGGAATGCCAGATCCTTACAGAGTAGGCCACAGCCTCCTGGCAACACAAAGATTAATTGAAATGGGTTAATTCAAGATGTAGGAGTTAGCTAGAAAAATGCCTAAGTTATTGCTCAAACAGTGTTATAATTAATATAGTTTCTGTGTGATTATTTTGGGTCTGGATGACTGGAAAATTATTGAACAGTCTCCTACTAAAATCACTATGCCCAAATACTTGACAGTCACAACTTAATGGAGGAAACATTTATTTGTTTCACATTTTCAGAGTTATAGTTCACAGTCCTTAACTTTGTTGATTCTGGACACACTGGAACATCATGGTGGCAGAAGACATTGATCTTTTGGCAGTCTGGAAGGAGATAGAGCAGAGATGACCAAGAGCCAGACATCATCTTCAAACACATGTCCACACTGATATCCTTTCAAAAGGCATCCCCTTAACAGTCCTAGCATTTTTCAAAATAGAACCAACAGCTCAGACCAAGTATTAAACACGCGAACCTAGGAAATATTTTGTATTCAAATTACAAACTGGTTAAAAAAAAAAAGCCCCCCCCCCTCTCTCTCTCTCACACACACACACACACACACACACACACACACACACATATACACACACATATGAGAGCAGATCACAGGCCCTGAAACTTGCCTGGTCAACATAATGGTGTTCACCCTCTTGGCGGTGGTATGAGCGAGCCAGTTCCAAGGTATTTTGCATAGGAGCGCTGTCCCCACTACTTGTCTGTCATGTGGCAGGGTGGGAGCTGACCATCCCCCTTACAAGCTGCAGCACTCAGGAAAAGCACACCCTACTCCTTTCCTTGGCAGTACAGTAGAGATGATCCTATGGGCAGAGCTGCATGTGAGCTGGCTCTGATGGTGTGAGAGTGGTATAACTGGCCACATCCTCATCTGAGGGTGAGGAAGGAAGCCTTCACATCCAACACTTTCCACCTATGGTGGGCGAGGGACCTGACACCCTCTCCTTATCAGCTACTGTGCTTGGGAAAGAGGGTGTTACAATTTTCCTGGGAAGCACAGAAGAGCAAGCTGATCTTACTGACTAAGGAACAGATGAACTGACCCTGATAAACTGATTATGGGTGGTATAAAGTAATACCCCTAGATCATATTTAAACTGAATTGAATTCTGTTCATCATAATGTTCTTTTTTGTTTTTTTTTATGCCATATTTCTTATCTTACTCAGAGAATGTTCTTCTGCTTTGCCTTTTTAACCATATATTATTATTCTTTTGGGACAAGTAGGAAAATATATCTGAAGTTTATTTTTTATTTAAAAGGCAATTCTGATTTCATGTCTAAAACTCTTGATCATGTCTTCGGTTGCAGGCAATATTTTTCCATGTGAGAAATAACAGTTTCACAGTTCTGTTGTGATGAAAATTCTTATTTAAATGTCATGATGCTTTACTAACTATATTCCAAAATATCTGTCATGTTTTACATTAGATTATTTGAAATTATATATCTTTAAGACACTGGTTTTCATAGGATACCCAAGATTCAAAAGAGAGTCTCTGAATCCTCTTCTGGGCTGTCCATAAAAATGAGATGATTGTTGGTAATAAAAGCCTTAAGTCCTTAAGCATTAATTTTTAATATCACATGAATCCTGCGACATGTGATTTTAATAAAACGTGTGTTGAAACTGATATGCTTTCATCAGCCTGCAAGGCAATTATTTTACCTTTTTATTGTCATTTAAAAAAAATAAATTAATTTTATTGAGTTATACATTTTTTTATTCCCCCCTCCTTTCTTCTCCCCTCCCCTTCTACCCTCTCCCATGGTCCACATGTTCCAAATTTACTCAGGAGATCTTGTCTTTTTCTACTTCTATGTAGATTAGATTTGTGTATGTCTCTTTTAGAGTCCTCTTTGTTGTATAGGTTCTCTGGGATTGTGAATTGTAGGCTGGTTTTCTTTCAAGATGTCATTTTTTTCTGTTGTGTAGTACTCCATTGTGTAAATTACCACATTTTCCTTATCCATTCTTCAGTTGAGGGACACTTAGATTGTTTCCAGGTTCTGACTATGTCAAACAATGCTGTTATGAGCATAGTTGATCTCATGCCTTTGTGGTACGATTAAGCATCCTTTGGATATATACCCCAAACTGGTATTGCTAGATCTTGAGGAAGCTTGTTTCCTATTTTCTGAGAAATCACCATACTGATATCCAAAGGGGCTGTACCAACAATCTGAAATTCCATCTTACACTGGTAAGAATGACTAAAAAAAATAAAATAAAAAAAAAACACTCGTGACAACTTTTGTTGGAGAGAATTTGGAGTAAAGGGAACACACCTGCATTGCTGGTGGAAGTGCAAGCTGGCAAGGAAATTATTATGAGTCAGTGAATAATAGTCTATATGAAGTTATTTTTGTGAATCAGCAGATTTTAATGAAAACAATTTGATATTTCTATTTTAAGCTGTTTTGTGTTGGAAGTATAGATTTTTAGGAGTGAACCTGTCCAGCATTTCTGAGACACTTGGTTTTAGCCTGAGCAATGCAAAATAATTAAATAGTAGCTGATACTCTAAGGATGAGTAGGTCAATATAGGGTAGTAAAGAATCATTTAGTCACTGAAATAAAACTCCCCGATTTTGAATTCCATTCAGTCATCTAAATGATGTGTTAATTTGAATCAATTTGCCTTCTTGTTGTCAAAGATCTTCATATACAATGGAACATGCAATGAGGTAATTATATTATTAGCTTTGTGTGATGGGATTTAAATTGGTATACACAATTGTATGTATATGTAATACTTTGTACTTCTGTGTATATATGTCTACATAGTAAACAATTATACAGGAATACTCACTACAAATATATGTTAAATATTATGCATATTTGAGAAGGTAAATATAAATTTATTTGGTTACTACCTAACATATTGGCAAACATTATTAAATTATTACTATTATAAATATGTGTATCCAAGAAATAAGAGATATTTTAAATAATCTTATGTAGAAAAATGTAGTCTTGTTTAATATTGTTTGTTCCTATCTGTAGTAGGTGACTGCTTATTTGTTCCTGTCTGCCCACAACCAAAGTAATCACACAGAAACCATATTATTGGCAATACTGTTTGGCCAAAAGCTTAAGCATATTTCTGGATAACTCATATCTTAAATTAACCCATCTCCATTAATCTGTGTATCTCCACGAGGTTGTAAAGTTCTGGCGCCTGTCTGCGGTGGGTGCTCAATGGCTTCTCCCTGGCTCCACCTTCTTTCCCCAGTATTCAGTTTAGTTTTTCTATTTAGCTCTATTTCTGCTAAGCCACTAGCTAAAACAGATTTTTTTATTAACCAATAAAAGCAACACATATACAGACAGGCTTCCCACACCATTTCCCCTTTTCTGTTTAAACAAAAGGAAGGTTTTAACTTTAACATAGTAAAATTATATATAACAAAACAAGTATCATGTAAAAATTATAGTTACAATATTTATATTTACTTTATCTTTCATCATAGCTAAGGACAACTATAACTATCTATTTTTCAATTCCATGAAAGACTACAAAAGGACATAATATTATCTAAGTAAACAGAAAATGCATTGTAAGTAACTTCCAAAACTCTAGAATTGACAGAGATATCTCACTGCCTGGACAATCACCCAAAGTTCTATAACACTGGGGCATCCATCTTCAGCCTACAGATCCATAGTATCCAGCAGACTTTTCCATAAAGCAGGAAATTTCAAAGACAGTTCTGCCTATATTGGCAGTTTGTCAATCACTTTTTTCTGTGTCCTGCACAATGTCTTGCAGACTCTTTCATGAAGCAGGAACCCCAAAGGACCATCTCACCATTAGGCAAGTTCGACAGTCATTTTTCTGTTGGTCCTGCATGTCCATTTCATATAGTAGAGCATCAAGCAGTCCAGGCAAGAGCAGTTTCTTGCCCAAATGCCTAGTAAACTCCATAAGGAGCTTCTTCGGTGCCCATCTTCCTCTGGAAGTTATTGGTGCTGCCAGGAACAGATGTGTCTCATTGTCACGCATCTCTCCTATTTTAGTTGCTCTTTGCTGTTTGAAATATCTGCTTTTCAAGCTGTAATTTTAGATCTTAACTATGAGGTAATAATGGTGAAATTTAAACCACTATGATCAAACTTTGCTGAAAATTTTAGTATTAAATGTACCTGCCTCCAGGTTCTGGCTATTACAAATAATGCTGCTATGAACACAGTTGAGCAAATGTCCTTGTAATATGATTGAACATCCTTTGGGTATATGCCCAAGTGTGGTATTGCTGGGTTCTGAGATAGACTGATTCTCCATTTTCTGAGAAACCACCACATTTATTTCCGAAGGGGATATACAAGTTTATACACCTACTGGCAATTGAGGCGTTTTCCCCTTACTCAATATCCTCTCCACTATAAGCTATTTTTTTTTAATCTTAGCCATTCTGTAATATGGTATCTCAAAGTCTTTGATTTGCATTTTCCTGGTGGCTAAGGATGTTGAGCAATTCCTTAAGTATCTTTTGGCTACATAAACAAAAAAAGAATTTGTAATTCTGTTGAGAATTCTCTGTTTAGATCTGCACCTCATTTTTGATTGAATTATTTTGTAATTTGATGTCTAATTTCTTGAGCTCTTTATATATTTTGGAGATCAGTTCTCTGTTTGATGTGGTGTTGGTGAACATTTTTTTCTGACTCAGTAGCCTGACTTTTTGTCTTAGTAACTTTGTCCTTTGCCTTAGAGAAGTTTCTCAGTTTCAGGAAGTCCCATTTATTAATTGTTGCTTTTAGTGTCTGTGCTACAGGTGTTATATTTAGGAAGTTTTCTTTTTTGTCCATATGTTCAAGGCTACTTCTCAATTTCTCTTCAGCGAGGTTCAGTGTGGATGGATTTATGTTGGGGTCTTACTCCATTTGGATTTAAGTTTTGTGTATGGGGATAGATATGGATCTATTTGCCTTCTTTTACATGTTGATATCCATTTCCATTTGATGAATATGCTTTCCTTTTTGCATTGTATAATTTTAGCTTCTTTGTCAAAAATCAGCTGTTCATAGATATGTGGATCAATATCAGGTTCTTTGATTTGATTCCATTGGTCCACCTGTCTGTTTTTATGCCAATATGATAGCTCTATAATAGAGCTTGGTGTCAACAATGGTAATGCCTCTGGAAGTTCCTTTGTTCTACAGGTTTGTTTTGGTTACTCTGGGTTTTTTGTTTATCCATATGAAATTGAGTATTATTTTTCAAGGTCTTTGAAGAAGTATGCTGGGATTTTGATGGGGATTACATTCAATCTGTAGATTGATTTTTGTATGATTGCCATTTTCACTATACTAATCCTACCTATACAAGAGGGTGGGAGATCTTTCCATTTTCTGGTATATTCTGCAATTTCTTCATTCAAAGACTTGAAGTTCTTGTCATACAGGACTTTCCCTCAACTGTAGAAGAATGGATAAGGAAAATGTACATTTATACAATGGAGTACTATTCAATGGTAAAAAGCAATGATATCTTGAAATTTTTATGTAAATCGATGAACCTGGAAAAAAACATGCTTAGTGAGGTCACCCAGCCACAGATAGAGAAACATGATATGTACTCACTCATATGTGGATATTAGATGTAAAGCAAAGAATAACCAGCCTATAATCTACAATCCCAGACAAGCTAGGTAACAAGAAGAACCCTAAAAGACACATACATGGATTCCTCTGGGAAAGGCAAACAAATAAGACCTCCTGAGAAAATAAGGAGGGTAAAAAAAGGGAGGGTGGAGAGGGAGGGGGAAAACAGGAGGAGAGAGGAAGAGATCATGAGGGACCACCAGGATACTCAAGAAGGAGGGACACTGATGGAGAGAAAGGGGGAGGGGTATCGTGATTGAGGGAACCATTAGAGAACTGGCGAGGGGCATGGCACTGGAGAATTTCCCAGGAGTTCACAAGGATGGCCCCATCTAGGACTCTAGTCAACACTGGAGAGGATGCCTCACTGGCCTTCCCCTGTAATCATATGTCATCAGTTGCATGGTGAAGACCAGCAACTGATGGAAGCAGATGCAGAGATCTACAAGGAAGTACTGGGCCGAGGTACTGGAGACCAGTGCAGGAAAGGGAGAAGAGGTAATGTGAGCACTGCGGAGGTTGGGGGCCAGAAGGGCCATGTCAGGACCACGATGGTGATCAGGACCATGATGATGATGCCCTCAAAACCTGCTGGCTGACTTTGGCAAATGGGAGCTCGATGACTTTGGACTGATAGTGGGGAACCTGCATGGGACCAGGTATGCCCACTGAATGTAGGGGAAGGTTGTGAGGCTTGGGCAGTCTGTGGGGCCACTGGCAGTGGAGACCAGAATTTATACCTGGTACTTGAACTGGCTTCTGGGGGACATATTCTGTTCAGAGGGATGCCTTGCTCAGCCTAGATGTAGCGGGGAGGGAGGGCCTTGATCTTGCTTTGGAGTGAGGTGCTAAACTTTTTTGGCTCCCCCAGGAAGCCTTGCCCTTTCTGCGGAGTGGATGGTGATGGGGGAAATGGAAAGAGGGGAGGCGTGGGAGTAGGGGAGGGAGTAGGAGCCGGGATAGCTATGTAAAATAAAAAAAGATTGTATTAAAAATCTTTTTTTGTTGTTTTTGTTTTTTTGAGACAAGGTTTCTCTGTGTTACAGTCCTAACTGTCCTGAAAATAGTTCTTATAGTCCAGACTGGCCTCGAACTCACAAAGATACGCCTGCCTCTGCCTCCCAAATGCTGTGATTAAAAGTGTGCGCCACCACTGCCCAGATTAAAAAAAAAAAAAAAGAAAAAAAGAAAGAAAAAGAAAAAAAGAACCTAACCACCTATTGGGCATCGACTTCTGTATCTATGATATGTTAACAAGCCTGGTCTCCAACTCTTGACTCTGTCTAGCGTAGATCCATCACCTTTAGCATTGCTTGTATGTCTTTTCAACACCATCATCCTTCTAGTTGATCAGATCTAAACCACTCTTTGACTCTTTTCCTTTATACCTCCAAACCTGCCAATTTATTGGCAAAGTTCCATTGGCTCTAAGTTCAAAATACTGCATACAGCAGATAAACTCCTGCTTTTCCCTCATCTCATCCTCCACTTTGCTGAAAGCCACCATTGCCCTCTAACGTTGTCCCACAAATCTGCTGTTGATGCACCCTCCTATTCACAGGTGCTTCTCCCCTCGATCTCCTCTCCTGTTACCATTAGAAAATGTTAAAAACATCTTCTGTAAGGACCCTTTTCTTCCCACTGTCTGAGCATTGGATTCACTATATTTTTTTTAGGTCTTAACTCAGCATCAACCCCCAAATCTTTTATAACTACAGTATTGTCATTTTCAATTTCCTTGCTTCGTTCTAGCTGTGTTCATAATAACACTTATTATTATTAATGGCACATTTAATATTTATTTGTTTAATATTTATCTCTCCTGTAGAATATAAATTAAACTCTATGAGGCTGAAAGCATTATGTTTTATTTACAGCAGTAGTTCAATGCCTGGGGAAGTCTCTGACCCATGGTTGATGGGAAGCAAATATTTACTCAAGGAATAAATTTATGATTGGTCAATTTTTTTATCACATCATTGAAAATGGTGTGTTGAAGTCATGGTGTTGATTGTGATTAGCAAAACTAAATAAAACTTTTGACTTTTAATCTCCACCAGTCAGGATTTTTTCCCTGTAGTTCTAAAACTGTCTAACCATGAAGGAATAAAATTACTTGTGAAAAAATCCATATGATGATATTTCTCACTGTGTTTTATATTTTTGTTCTAGAGATTAAATAGACAGTAATTAGTGAGAGCAATTTCAACAGGCAGAAATAGGAACCATACAAAGGTTATTTTTGCTTGTGTAGCATATATATGTATAAGTATATATATATATATATATATATCAGAAGTAAACTACCTTTAAATATTATTTCCCTAGGATAATTAAGAAAATTTAATAATATATATCAGCTTTTTGTTTTTACATGGTTTTAGTATTATGAGTTATGTTTAGTGAGGACAATCATTTTCAACATATTCTTCTTTGGTCTGCTCCTGGAAAGCAATGTTGTAAAAAGGGAGAGGGGACTAAAACCCAATCAAAACACACAAGTTTGTATTTTGACTTCATGAAGGATTGTCACAGAGGCAAGAACAGAGAGAGTGAGATAATGTGAGCTAGATAGGAGATGAGAAAAGTCATCACTCTCTTATGGTTTTATTCCCTTTTCTTCTAAAGGCCGAGTGAAAATCATCAGCTCTTTATCTTCAGCTCAATAAAGCAAAATCTGAATGATGTCATCATGAATCAAAATTAGTTCAAGGAAGTCATTATAAAATGTATTGAACAATATAATCTGGGGGAGGAAATATTTAATGACCATCCACCTGAATCACATAAAGTGCATACAAATATTGTACACAGTGCATCTGTGGGAGATAGAGACCATTACTTGATTTTCACAATTCTATCAAACCAGTTTACCTACATTGTGATCTTAGGAAGGCTGTTACCGCAAAGAAGTGAAAAATTGTAGCCTTGGGTCTTCAAAAGATTAGGAACAGCCTCTGCATGCCTTAGACTCCTTTCACATTTTAACTTTTCTGAATAGATTCCCAAGAAACTTAAATTATTGTGGCATGACCTTATGCAACTCACCTGTCAGAGACTAACAAAATAATATTTAATATAGTTCTATTTATATAGCACCACATTGGTGATTACTAGAGTCTAATGGATTTTTTACAACTAAACCAATTATCTCAGAAATGAATACACTGACATAAGAGAAAATATGTATTGAAAATCCAATGAAAAGTATAAACTCAAATCAAGGAAATATTTATACTAAAAATATCTCCTCATTTTATTTTTATTTAAACAAGAAGTATTATTTCAATCACCTCAAATGCTAAGGGAATCTGAATTGATAAAAATTTTCCAAAGGATCAGATTCTAAATATCTACAAATAGTTTTAAGAAGGATAAGACAAAAGTCTTGTCTCACATGGAGAAATGCTCTGAAGTGGTCTATCATTAATAATTCATTTAGAATCATCTGTCAAAACTTTAGTCATATGTTTGCTATTAACGTCAGCTTAATTGGTATTTCATGTGGAAATCGCAGATTTCTGTGTGACACTGTCTTTCCAAGACAATGCTTCAAGAAAGAGGAGAGTTGGGGGTGGGAAAAGCTAATAAGAAATGTCTAATCATTCCTAATTACCATCTGCAATAAATGACGATCAAACAAAAAGTGTGATTAAAAAATAGATTAAAATAGAGCTGTTTCTTGCAAAAGATAGACAGTTTCTTACTCTTCCCCATTCCTCCTCTACTCATTTCAAAGTCAGTCCTTAACAGAAAGGCAAGGATTCAATGAAGTGAATGAAATAATTACTCAAATTCTTAGAAAGTTCTAAAAACTATTGTGAGCAAACAATTAACTTGTACATATCCTTTGTACAATGAAGAGTGACTGCAAAAAAAGGTACACTTCACCATCATCTTTAGATCATTCATTTACTCTTGCCAATTCTTTTGCATTTATACATCTTGTCAAAATTATTACTAAATAAAAGGAAATTTAAAAAAAATATTCTACGACTATAACAGTTTGGTAGTTTATAGGATAATGCAGAGTTTAGCAATTGAAATTGTAATATTTGTCTCCAAATTGTGACTGTCTGATGTGAAACAGAAGTTATTCCACATGAGTTTAAAGCTATTTTTGCTATCTGTGTGTCAACTGAAATTATGGTTGGATGTATTATTAAGTGTGTACCTAATTGAAAGACATTTTTTAAGATTTATTTTATTTTTGTTTGTAAGAGTTTTGCCTGCATGCATTTATGTGCAACTGGAATGTATAAATCCGATGGAAGTTAGAAGAGCTCACTGGGTTCTCCAGAACTTAAGTTATGGAGTGTTGGGAACTATCATGTAGGTGCTCGGAACCAAATTTTGGCCCTCTGAAAGAGCAACAAGAGATCTTAAGCACTAAGCCATCTCCCTAACCCAGGTGTGTACCTTTGAATACATAAATATTTGATTCTCATGTTATGTGTAAAACTGGCAAAAAGAACTGTTTACCAGGAATATGAATGAGTCTAGTATAATGCCAGAGGCCTGGGAAACACAGCCAATAATAAGTTAATTTGAAAAGAAAATTAATCATAATATTCAAAAGAATCCAAGCCACTGGACTAGGACCAATAACTTTCAAAGCTACTAGAACATGGCATGGATCTGGAACATTTTTGTTTATCCAGACACACGTCAAAACAGGAACGGATTTGAAAAACTAGATTACAGAGAAAATTCTGTTCTAATGCCCCCTTTTCAAAAGGCAGATGATGATATTAACATGTCATCAATTCATGAGCTTGAAGTTTCTGAAAACCAAATTCTTACAGTGAGGAAAAAGCTTACTATCTGAGCATTTTAAAGAGAGAAGTGATGATGAAAACTGTTAAGTATTCATAAAACAGGATTTGCCAATTGGGTATACATTTTCACACAAGTAATCTATGGATGATGCTTGATGCTAGCCAAACTAATGCAAGGTGGTTAATAACATTTTTATGAACACTGAGGTGCCAGGTCAGATCAAGGGTATCATAAATTGGATTTCTGGCTCATTCTAGAATCTTACTAGAAAAGAGTTAGTGAACCTGTATCTACTGAGATGGTAGATATGGATTTACTTATATTACACTTATTTATATTAAATTTAAAATAATAGATCAGGAAAAAACATGTAAATAATTCCTAAGATGTCTGATCCTTATGTTACAAGACAGAAAATGACTAAGAAAATTATTGGGTAACTTTGTTAAATATTAGATGGCTGTTGTTATTCTTACTCATATTTAGGTCTACTGTTTTGTGTTACATTCTATATGTCTGCTTTTGTGCCCAAACCTATTTTTATTAAAGCTATTTTTATTAATATCGTTCTGCAATATAGTTTGAAACCATGTCAATCTTTTCATAAATATTTCTTTTTTTTTGTTCAGGCTTGCTTTGTCAATCAAAAGTCACATGTTCTATATGAATTTTAGTATTTTTTCTATTTATGTAAATAATTTTGTGGAGATTTTTAGTGGGACTGTACTGAATCTGTAAATTGGGTTTGGTAGGTTGGTTATAATATGAATTTTACAAATCCATGAGTATGGAGTTCTTTCCATATTCTAGTATTTCTCAATATCTTTTCCAAGATTTAAACTTTTCATTACAGGGGTCCTTCAATATCTTGGCTATGTTTAATACACACACCCACACACAAATAGATAAACAAACAAACAGACTACAGAAATGCTCTTGTTTACAATAGCATACACATACCCGTGTGTGTGTGTGTGTGTGTGTGTGTGTGTGTGTGTGTGTGTGTGTGTGCTACATGCCTTAGAGTACCCATTGAGGCCAGAAGAAAATGTTGGATTCTCAGAGCTGGAGTTACAGGCTGTTCTGAGCTACCTGATATGGGTGATATAATCAGACTCTTGTTCTCTGGAAGAAAAATATGTATTCTTAACTGTTGAGCCATATTTCTGGTCCAATTATTTGTTCTGTTACTTCATTTCATTTCTGCACACATATGCTATATATAGGCATATTATGAACACAATAGCCCTTTGTATATAAATGCTTTGGTATCTGTGATTTTACAATAGGGTGAAATTTATTTTTGTGCAGTTACAGTTTAGTTGTCAACTGCAGTAATTTTACTTTGGTAAAATGTCATCAGAGCTATTTTATTCAACACATAGTCAAAACCACATTTTATTTTTCTTCAGTGAGGAATACAAGCTAGGGTCAAGTACTACCTTTAGTTTTTATGTGTCTTTGTATTCATTTAGACTATAAAAATCCAGACATTATAATATGGACATTTTATAATACTAAGAGAAAATAACATTCTTACAAATCATAATTTATACCTTGTATTCTTGTATTTCCATTTTTCATTTGCATCTAAAATACTATAAGGTAAGTTTGCTTTTTACATTAAATCAGAGTATTACATTTTTGTCTTAAATATTTTTCTATTTGTGTGATATAGAATAATGATTAAGACAACTTATAGAAGGAAGAATTTATGTGGGACTTAGAGTTCCAGAGGGATATGAATCTATTGCCATCATGATGAGGAGTATGGCAGCAGACAAGCAGCGATAGTGTTGTAGCAGATGAGATCTTATAGCCATATCTATGAAGAGAGAAGAGAGAGAGAGAGCAAGGCTTACTGGGGTGTCTAAAACCTTAAACTGACCCTCAATGACACACCCACTGAAAAAAGTGCACACCTTTAATAATTCTCAAACAGTTCCACCAACTGTGAATCAAAAATTCAAACATATGAGCCTATGGGGATCATTCAAACTCAAACCACTACAATATCTTAGTTAATTAAGAGTGCTACTGTGTTATAACAATACACTATAGATTGAGTGGCTTTGATATATATATATATATATATATTATATGTTCTGTTACTCTAGAGAATATATATATATATATATATGTGTGTGTGTGTGTGTGTGTGTGTGTGTGTTTGTGTGTGTAATTTAATCTCTGAGAGAGAGACAGAGACAGAGAGAGAGACAGAGAGAGAGAGAGAGAGAGAGAGAGAGAGAGAGAGAGAGAGAGAGAGAGAGAGAGAGAGAGAAGTGATTTATTAGAATTAATTACAGGATGCAGTTTAGATAACCCAACAATGGATGTCCATAGATGGAAAGTTCAAGAGTCCAGTAGTTGTTCATTACACAAAGCTGATGTTTCAGCTGGTCCTGAGTATACCCTGGAATCCCAAAGAAATAAACTCTAATACTACTGAAGGTATGGATTTGCTAGCAAGTTGAGGGAAAGTTGGCAAAGAGTAAAAACTTTCTTTTTCCATGTTGTTATATAGGATTCCACCAGAAGGTATAGCCCAGATTAAGGTGTGTTTTTCAGCTAAAGATCCTGATTAAAGGCATGTCTTCCTACCTCAAAGATCCAGATTAGAAGTAGGTCTATCTATTTCAAAGTGAGCAAAACTCTCTTATAGGTATGCCCTCCATTTTTTGTTTAGTTAATTCTAGATGTAGTCAAGTTAACAACGAACAACAGCCATCATAAGTATACCTCTTGCCAATTTGAGACACAATCATGTCTCCAAAACAATAACCAGGTCATAATATCATGTAAACATAATAAAACTATCCCACATAAAATTGAAATCATTATATATTTAACCAGGTCATAATTATACCTAATATTATTTGACTATCACTCATACAAACTCAAATACATTATAAATTTAGGATAGGTGAAATGTTCCCTGAGTGTAATTGGCATTAACTTTGGGCCTCCAATGAGCTTCCATATAAAGACAAGGAGACTTATTACTAATTGTGAATGATCAGCCTTAGCCTAGGCTTGCCTAACCAACTTTTTAAACTTAACTTAACCTGTTTATATTCACCCATGTTTTGCCGTGGGTCTTTTTATGTTTCTTTCATACTGTATGTCCGACTTTCCTGTTTTCTCCATGTCTGGTTAGCTGAACCTTGATGTCTCCCTGGTATTTCCTTTTCCTTCTTTCTCTTGAGCCAAACTTCCTCCTTCTATTTACTCTCCCTGGCTTGAAGTCCTGCCTATACATCCTTCCTTGCTATTAGCCATTCATATTTTTTATTAGACCAATCAGGTACCTTGGGCACACAATGTAAAACAGCAACACATCTATATATAGTTAAACAAATATTTTGCAACATAAAAAATGCATCACATCTTTACATAGTTAACCAAATGCAACACATTTTTGCATAGTTAAACAAATATTCTGCAACATTTGCCCCTTTTGTCTAAATAAAAAGAAAGGTTTTAGCTTTAACATAGTAAGACAATATATAATAAAAACAATTATTAAGTAAGAATTACATTTACAATACCAGCCCATCTGTATTTGGTAAATCCAGAGAAAATATTCCATTATTTGTTCTATCTTGGTGGTTCCAAAGGTGTGTACCTAATTTACTTTCTATCCTAACTTGTATTACCAACCCAAAATTTTCTTTTTAGACCTCAAAACATTTTCTTAGATAAATAACTTAAGCTTTTATGTTTCTCAACCTAATAAATGCTGCAACTCTTATGCAAATTTTTTTTCTGAATTTGGTAACAAGAAAGGCCATAACTATCTTGGTTTCAACTCCATCAGAGACCCAAAAAGGATATTGTATTATCTGAGTAAATAGGAAGTGCAGACTAAGCAACTTCCAAGACTATAGAAATGACAAAGACATTTGGCTACCTAGACAGTCACCCAAGGTTCCTGTGCAATGTTGAGAAATTCATCTTTCGCCTACAGGCCTAGAATATCTGATAGACTTCTCTGTGAAGTGGGATTAAAGGACTGTCCTGTCTTGTCTTGGTTATGTTTGGTGCCTTTTTTGTGTCCTGCTTATCCAGTTTTGACAGCATACAGTCAGCAGTCAAGGCAAAGGCAGTTTCTTATCCAAATTAATACTTTTGCCACTATGAAAGCAAGCTTCATATTGAGGTTCTTTGATGCCCATCATCCTTTAATGAAGTAGACTGGTGTTGGTAGGAGCTGATGTGTTTCACTGTCATAGAAAGCCTTAGTGTATTAAATATCTTCAATGCCATATTCTGTAGGTTAAAAGTTAAGGCATCCCTAAGGTATCTAGGTTGGTTTATTTCAGAAGTTCCTTTTTTACAATCCCATGTCTCTCAGGAGCTGCCACTCTCTCATTAGCATTCAAAATATTCAAAGTCAAGAAATCACCATAAAGGATCCAGACTCCCTGTGGATTTTCATTTATGTGACTTGTTCTTTTCTAATACTTTACTATTTCTTTAAAGAATTGACTAAATTATTTTTAAACTATTTATTGTTTCCTATGACTATCTATGCTTATTTTTTTTCTTAAGTACCTCTGCACATTGTAACCTGTTTAAAGGTTTTTCTTTTCCCCCATTTTTTTTTTTTTAAATCTAGACATGTTTTACTGTGATGTGTTTTACTGCATGAGTCACACATTAAACAAGTAAGTGTCTGCTAGGCCCTTTGACATGCAGCTCTGTTGGTTGGATCTGTCCCCTCCATAAGTGTGAGAGCCAAGCCTTGAGTTCAAGGAACTGGAGAAGAGCTGTTTTTACCAAGAGATACATTTAACTCCCAAAGCTCTGGGAAGTTTGTGCCTTCACTCTGCCAGGGGTTATTACTTAACTTGCTGGCTGCTCAAGTGCTCTGAGGCACAGCAGGGCCTCTTAAAGGAGCCCCATCCTTTTTTTCCTTTTCTTTCTTTTCCGCTTTCACAGGCCCTATGTATAAATTTGAGCAACATAAAGGCCACTATTTGTAGTTGTGATTTTCCCTGGGATGCCAACTAGCTCACAAAATAAAGACATGAAGACTTATTATTAATTATGAATACTTGGTGTTAGGCTGGACTTGTCCCACTAGCTTTTTTGATTTAACCTGTTTCTATTCATCTATACTTTGCCTTGGGGCTTTTTACCTTTTTTTTTTTTTTATTATCTATGTCCTCCTTTCTTGTTTCCTCTGTGTCTGGCCCCTGGCATTTCTTTAGCATCTCCTTTTCTTTCTTCTTCTTTAGCCTAAATTCCTCATCCTACTTACTTTCCCTGCCTGAAAGTCCTGCCTATACTTGTTTGCTTGCTATTGGCCACTCAGGTGCATTAGGCAAGCAAAGTAAAACGGCAACACATCTTTACCTAATTAAGCAAATGCAGCACGTATTTACATGGTTAAACAAATGCAACACATAATTAAACAAATATTTCATGACACTTGTAGGACATTCTTTTAATATCTTAAACTAAATATGATAACCATTGATACTCTATTAATTGTTGTTATATTATATTTTAAATAAATGGAAAGGTAAGATAAATATCTATAAAAGAGCATTCTTAATAAAATATATAGAAACACTCATGTCAACTATAATGGTCATTTCTATAACTAGTAACATGTCCTTATCTGGAATTTATAACTGCTTTCCTCTAATACCCATTTTGTATTTCCTTCACCCTCAGCAAGAAACTCAACACATTGTAGCTCTTTTCTTGGAGGAGTGATACATACCTTCATTCTGGATGGTTCTGTGACCTTTGTCAACCTGCCTATATAAGGCTGTTTTAAGTTCCCATTTACTTTAATCATAGAACACCATAGTACCAGAAGATACCCTAAGGGATCTCCTGCATTCCAGACTTGAGTATAAGTATCTTTCTTACTCTCACCAGCCATCTCCAAAATTAAAACACAGAGATTTCTTTTTCCTCTTCCTCTTCCTCTTCCTCTTCCTCTTCCTCTTCCTCTTCCTCTTCCTCCTCCTCCTCCTCCTCCTCCTCCTCCTCCTCCTCCTCCTCTTCTTCTTCTTCTTCTTCTTCTTCTTCTTCTTCTAACTTTGGTGTTTTTATTATTAATTTATAATTTATTTATTAAGTATAAAATGTCCTGCCCGAAGACCAGAAAAGGGCACCAGATCTGTTACAGATGGTTATGAGCCAATGTGTGGTGGTTGGGAAGAACTCGGACCTCTGGAAGAGCAGCCAGTGCTCTTAAACCTCTGAGCTATCTCTCCATCCCCAAGATTTCTTATTAGTTATGAAGGTTTAGCTTCTTCTTATTCTTGTTCCCCTATCTTTTATAACTTAGCCTGTTTCTCTTCATCTATGTTTTCCCTTGGGGCTTTTTACCTTTCTTTTCTTCTGTATATCTACTTTCACTGATTCTTGAGTCTAACTAGCAGGGGGCTGCTTGACTTCTGCTCTGAGGCATGTTTCTCTCTGTTTTTCTCATTCTTTCCTTCTCTGACTAGATTGTTCCTCCTGTTTATTCTGTCTGCCTTCCATGTCAGCTTATCCCTCTCCTTCCTGATATTGGCTGTTTAGCTTTTTATTAGACCAATTGGGTGCTTTAGGCAGGCTAGTTGAAACAAATACAATATATCTTTACATGATTAAACAAATGTAACACATCTTAGGATGCTAACAAAGTTAGTAGAAACAAATGTAACACATCTTCACATAGTTAAAATAATATTCCACAGCATAAACAGATATAACACATCTTTGACTAGTTAGAATAATATTCTACAACATCCCACAATTATAAAAATGAACTAAACCTCGGAAAATGTAAGGCAGCTCCAATGAGTATTTTTTTTTTTATAGGAGTTGCCCTGGTCATGTCTTTTCACAGCAATAAAAACCTAACTGAGATAGTCACCATAGTCAGTTTGTTCATGGGCATATTGGGCTGTGACAAAAAAACACTGGGAAAACACCACTGACTGTTCAAAGTGACCTTTTGATGAACATTTATGTATGACACTCATATCTCCTCATCCTTTGCTTATTTGGAGAGGTCTACACACAAACTTCTTCCCCAGATATCTTTTGTTCCTATTTTTCAATCATGCTCTTCCAAGTTCTTGATTGATTAAGCCAATCATTGGGTACAGCATGAGTCATATTTGGTCATTTCTCCTTCCAAACAAAATGTATGGTCATGTGTATTGCCTAGAGTTCTAACAAATCTGAAGATTTTCCTTCTCAATTGTTGTTCCAGAAAGGAGTGGTAATGTTGCAGCTGTCAGCTTCTGGGTAGTGCCTGTACAGATTTCAGAACCATTAGTAAACCAGACTTTAGTAATCTTCTCATCAGTTAAGCAATTTTAGGAAGACCCTCATGAGGTTATAGGTACATACTTGGCAGCAGATGGCATGTTAATGGGTGTAAGAACTCTACACATTTTGGGCAAATACTTCATGTAACTTTCTCATGCTTTTAGGACCTGCTTAGAGTTGATAATATATAGCCCACTTCCATTTCATAACAGATTACTGCCATGTACACTTTATGGTTTGGTTGTGAAGATAACACTCAGATCATGACTAGTAGCTCGGGTCAAAAGGTAACTTGGGGGCACACTCTCAGATATTTAGTTTCCACTAAGTCCAAGGAACAGCAAAATTTTTAGGCATTTTATTAAGGTCCTTTTCTCAGGAGAACTTGGTCATCCAATCATTCAAGGTGTTCTTTGTGTAGAAACTGGGTAATGTCTGGAAATTAATTCAAAGACCAAGATTCCCCTTTACCATGGTCTAACATAGCTTTTATTTCATTTGTTTGATTATTTTTCTTATTATAAGCTTCTTATATATTTAATACCTGGAAACACCATGGTTGATTAACCAGTACTGAACATCTATATGAGTCACGGCACTATAAACTTTACTTCCCTGTGCTGATCACTATGGCTTAGGCCATTATGGACATTACTTTGTGATGCTCATTATAATTATGATCACCTTGCCTTCAGTTATTCAGTGCTTCTACAGGGCCTCTGTTACTTCAGCGCCCAATTAATCCCATTGTATTTAATTAATTCAATTGAAGAGCAGCATCTCTACCTCTAAGTTCTGGTACACGAAAAAGGGTGACAACAAAACCCTTCAAATGTGCTGGTGTCCCTCTTAAAATTTTGTGTCTTATAGGATAGTGAGGAGCATGTCTTCTGGGACTACTCACTGTGGAGGATTAGGTTTTATACAGAGGATCACTGTAGTATTGCAACTTCCCTGAGCCTTAAAATCCTTTCATGATTGCTAAGACAAGCAATACCAGGCATCTCCAAATTCTTTTCAGTAAGCTATTTTTTCACAAATGCTTTAGGCAACCATTCAAACAAACTTTGGCACCTTCTTTTTTTATAGTAGATATTTTATTTTTATTTGTTTTAATTTATTTATTAAAGATTTCTGTCTCTTCTCCACCACCACCTCCCCTTTCCCTCCTCCTCTCTCAATCAAGTCCCCCTCCCTCGTCAGCCCAAAGAGCAATCAGGGTTCCCTGCCCTGTGGGAAGTCCAAGGACCACTTACCTCCATCCAGGTCTAGTGAGGTGAGCATCCAAACTGCCTAGGCTCCCACAAAACCAATAGGTGCAGTAGGATCAAAAACCCATTGCCATTGTTCTTGAGGTCTCAGTAGTCCTCATTGTCTGCTATGTTCAGCGAGACTGGCTTTAACCCAGGCTTTTTCAGACCCAGGCCAGCTTTTTAAGCTGTGCAAGCTTCTATATCAAATCTAGAATCTTCACTCAGAGGGCCCATATCAATAAACTCAGCATGATCTAGTTTTATGTTGCTTCTACCATTAGTCCACACCCTTAAAATCCATTCCCACACATATTCCCAAGACTTATGCTTGAATGAATTAGAAAATACAGTAAGCTCTTTAGTGGTGTAGCTCACCTCCTCATGGACTACACTTTCTACCTTCCCTTTAGGAACCTGCTTAGCCTTAAGTCTTTTGCCTTAAGTTATAGGTCTAGAGGTAACTAATAGTGAACATCACTATTGCCTTGCCTAGCATTTTCTTCAGAGAAAGTCACCATCGGTTTAGAAGATAGTGAAGGATTATTTTCTGGAGACAAAGATGAAAAGGGTGACATTGCAAAAACAATGCAGGTGATGGCTAACATTGTGTTTTAAGTTTAAATTGCAGTATTGAAGACATTTATAAAACAAAAATACCTTAAACCTGTAAGCCCCACTTTCTCCAGGACAAATAACTTCCTGGAATGTTGGGTTCTACTGTTCATATAAGACAGCAAGCCATTAGTTTTTGCTTTAGTAAACAAGTTTGGTAAACAAGATTCTGTAAACATCCTTGCGCAGGACATATACTTGATCACATGTAGGTAGGACATACATAGGTAGGTGTACGCTTACTTCTGATTGGATGAAGGCAGGAAGTATGTAGCCTTGTAGGTTTTTTTTTCTTCAAAAGCCTTGGCTAGCATAATTCAGTGCCAAATTCTGAGCATGGATCTTGGATATGAACCTAGCCAGTACTCCATATTTCTGTCTAGTATTTAATAAATCTTACTTCAAATTTGTTCAAAAATTGTGATAGCAGACTTAACATAGGGCTACGGGTACTAACTCCTCAGGCGAGATAAACCTTTAAGAATCTGAGGATTGAAAGTTCTCAGCTTCAATAGGGCACTGCTCCCCCTCATTTTTTTGTTTAAACAAACTAATGCTCTTGAGTCATTGACACCCTCAGAAGTTGGGATTTGAATTTTTGCTGTAATTCAGCCAGCATTATAATAAGGACTTTGGTTTTATTTTCCACAACTTGGCTTCTGTGGTTGCTGGAAAGAAGATTCTCTTCTATTACACACTTAGAAAACTTTATGCGGCTTATATACTTAGGGAGTTGGTCAATTTTATCATGAAAATCATCGGTTTTAAATAATGAGATTCTTTGTTGTCCTTCACCATATTCTGGGATGCTAGATATTGATTTTTATCATAGTATTCATCCTTATCTTTTGTCAATTTATTCAGTAATTCTAAGAGCAACCAACCAACTAGCATCATCATTTCCCTTATTTTTCCCCAAACTGGCAAAAGTTTCATAAATAGCATCAATAAATATATCACTGCTCATTTAATTAATCAGGATATTCAAACTCCTTTACTTCAGTTCACACCATGGACTTTCAGTACTCTCTGACTCCCAGGAGAGAAGTAATTGGAAAGACTTCAGTAACTGTTGGTGTTGATGAAGTGAAAGAGACTAAGATTTGTCCATATATTTTTGTCATACGAGAAATATGTCTAGTACTGAAATCTGTATTAGTCAGGGCTCTTTTGAGTGACAGAATTTACATAATGAATCTCTTCCTATATATAGAAAGAGTATGCATTAGAATGAATTACAGGGTATAATCCAGCTAATCCAACAATGGCTGACAATAAATGGGAAGTCCAAAATCCAGTAATTTCTCAGTCCACAAGGCCAAATGTCTTGTCAGGTCTTCAGTGTATGCTGGAATCCCAAGTACATAGGCACTAATGCCAGTGAAGGAATGCACTTCCTAGCAAGATGAGGGATCACTCAAAGAATAAAAGCGTCATTTTTTCATGCCCTTATATAAACTTTCAGAAGAAGGTGTGTTTCACATTGGAGGCGTAAAGGCATGTCTTCCCACTCAAGATCTAGATTAAAGACAAGGGTATTTTAGCATCAATGTCCAAATTAAAGAGAAAATTTAAGAAATTAAATCAAAGATCAAAATTACAAGTGGACCCTCAAATTAAGCAAAAAACCCTTACAGGTATGCCCTTGATTTTTTTTAACTTAGTAATTGCAGATGTAGTGAAGTTAATAAACAAGAATAGCCATTACAAAGGTTAAACATAAATTTGGTATACCATTCAGCTCCCAGATTCACATTTTGATTTTGTATTTTTTATTGTAGACATTAGTTTTAATTACCTGGTCAAACAAATGTTGGCTGATATTGAGTCTACATTTTTATAACTAGAAAGTATTCTATAGAGAGACATTTTGAAGTCATAGATATAATCCATTCTTCATCAAAATCTTCCTTTAGAAAGGAGGTTACATAATAAATATTAGATAAATAAATAAATGGATTTATGTGTGGTAGATAGATAACAGATACCTAGATGATAGACGGTAGACAAATTAGATAATAAATGATAGATCTCTAATCTTTCACATACATAAGACAAGCTATTTTTGAACATTGTTCTCTTATTATAAATAGTTTCTGGAAATTGCTTTTTTGTTTTGTTATGTATTTGAGCTGCTCTGAAACTAGCTCTTGTAGACCAGGCTGACCTCGAACTCACAGAAATTCATCTACTTCTGCCTTCCAAGTGCTGGGAATAAAGGCGTGCAACACCATTGCCTGGTCTAAAAACTACTTTTAATGATGATCTATTTGATACAACAATTATGTCTGATTTAATTTTGACCTGAATAAAATTTGTATATTTCTATTTTCCCCTTTAAAATCAATGTCAAAACAAACATGAACAATTTTTTTATCATTGGAAAATACTTTATCTTTTCATTTTTAGAAATATAGCTATAGAAATTCTGACTAAAATTGTAAATATACTAAAAGCATAGTTGGGATTATTAACACAATAAAAGAAATATTGATTGAGCAATTATGTCAGAATGTGCTATTGTAAAAATGACATAATAATATCCCTAACTCTGAAAAATCTGAAAACATATCTAAGGAAAAAGCCACTGATTCAACAATAATAAAAGACTATGTAAAAGAATAATAGTAGGGCTAATTATGCTTTACTTGAGCATGCATGCCAGCTTCTACATATGTAAATTTAAAAAATATACAATATCTCATGATGTACGAGACATACCAAAGATAAATAACTTATTTAAAGGTATGTATATGTTTAGGCAACATTCCAAATTTATTTGTAAAATTTGAATTGTAACTGGCAAATAGATTATAAATTTGTTAAGGGGAAAAATACAAAGAGTTAAAGAAGCAGAAAAGAAAGCACATTTATTTATCAATTTCAAATGACTTAATTGATTTATAATAAGGCTGTACATCCCTCTTGCATCAAGAACCTTATATGGAATGGCAAAAATACATAATTCAACTAAGTATTGGGTTGTTTACCTTGACTAATATATCCAGTAGCTAAAACATATTACTTAATCTGTGGCCTCAAGCTTGTCTAATCAATAATCATGCTTTATTGGCAATGATTGACTGCCTCATTACTTCATCAGATACTTTTGCATGAGTAATTGCAGGTCACTACTTATAAATTGGCTGTATTTCCATAGCTCACATTAATCAACAATCATTCTTTGTTTGAGAAATAGTGAAACAGATGGCAACAGCGATAGTACAACTGACTGGCTTTTGCTTCTGCATTCTGGGTGGATGCTCAGTCAAGAAAATTAGTTTATTTTGGTGATGATTTATGTTAGCTCTCAAATGCTATCTCCTAGTTGAAGTCCATGCACTACAATCTTCTGAAATATCTGCAAGCTTATTTTTCCTACAACTGCAACATCCAAATGATGTCTTTAGCAGTACCTATTAAATGGAAAACACTTTGGTAAGTTGTTTCTCACCAGCAGTCAACTGGGTTGAGGTCACAATTATGCCAAATGCTACCTGTTTATAAGATGAATTTAATAAACATTACTGATTTATCTCCAGAGCACTCTGTAATCTGATTTCAAATTGGGTTTATCCCAACTACACTGGCAATGAACAATGCAATGACTCATTTAAAGTTCAAAATCATGTCATTAGGTTCAATGTAAGAAAATTTAGATTTCCTCTTTGATCACCTTATCAACGAGCAGTTATTAAAACACAATACAACTTGATTCAGTTTGGGATGATCTTGCTAAGGAATACAAAGCAATGGGGAAGCAGAGACCCTAATTCCCTCAGTTGTATTTACTCCTTCACATAAATGTTGGCTTCCATAGAACAGCAAATGGTATTTACATGAAAATTTAGGAGAAAATATTCCACACAGGAAATGATAATGATGGCATTGGGTCTTCAAGACTGAGAAGAATTTACATTATACATGGACATGGTCAAAGAGTTAAAAAAAAAATAGTGTCCTTTGCTATGGGAAGGCAAACACTTGCTTAACAAGTAATAGTACTCAAATATGATACAAAGTTTGTTATATTTTGTCTTTTTAAACTTTGTAAACTGATTGGATTTATTGACTTCATAATTCCTTATGAAAGTTTGCAGGTAAGTAGAAAAATGGACTTTGTTCCACTCCACTTCTATGACAGAAAAGTCCAAATTCCAATCTTGCTTTGGCATATATGGTTGATTTCTAACAGCAAGGCAGCTGGTGTTTGGGGCTCTGTAATGAAATTTCAGTCACCAATTTTGCTAATTGTAGTAAAATATGAAGGAAGCACTCTGGTTTGGCAATTTTTATTTACTCAGCTCTCCACATTTTACATACTTCATTTTGAATTGTGTTACAGAGCCTTTGTTTTAATGCCAGTATTCAAATTCGGTGACAAAATCTGGAATATTGTAGACAGATTGGTAGAGAAGGACCTGAGAATATGTACATAGATTTATGCTTCAGAGGAAGGGAAGCTCAGGAGACAGCAATGGACACAACTTGGATCAGGTCCCTAAAATGAACAAATACAATCTGTTTTGACACAAAGGTAACATCTAATAACAAAGACCACCTTAGAAAATAAGGATGTGACATCTAGGTGGATAGGTCAGTATTAGGTCGGTATGTAGAATGGACTTAACTGTGGAAACAATGCTAGTATCTGGGACATGAAGGAAGTAAGAAGCATGAGACAGAGACTGGATCAAAAAGAATTTGTTGTAGTGCTGAGAATGAGGTTGGCACAGGCAACACATGTTGTATTCAGCTGCCAAAATAGTCTACAATATGTTCAAAAGCACTTTGATAAAAATAACGTGAAAGCTCAATTTTCAATGAGAGATTATCAGGGAATGAAGTATTTATGCAGAGACTATTAAATTGCATAATTCTTTATATTTGGATTTATTAGTAGTCTTGGGAAATGGATTTGGTCTAAGGTACAAGTGAAATGCTTTAAAAAATAAACAAGAGCAAGAGGAGTTGGAAGCCTGGTGGAACCTAATACAAACCACACACATTTACAGATTAGCAAGGCTACTGGCTAAGGTGAAGATGAGATACTGAACCAGAACAGCAGGTAAGTTTATGATCCTTGACACAGCTGGCAGACATCAGAAATATGTGGTCATTTGCGTGCAGCAGAAAAAACATGGACTAATTGGTTCAGTTCCTGTTCTAGACAATATCCTACCTCTGCCAGATGCATGTGTTTAATTACTAAAGAAGTGGCTCTGGATGATAGGGGCTCTGAAATTTATCAGAAGAATAGATAAGAACTCTCAGACTACAAGTAGTGATATTTTAAAAAAAATAATATTCTTCTTCCGTGTTAACAGTTATTTTTAAATTGTTACACTTTACAGATAAAAATTCAAGATGATTAGCCAAAAGTCCATAATGATGACATACCCCAGCCATGAAAGGAAGACATCACCATTAAAATAAAATATAATAAACTAAGAGTAGTTATGTTGAAGAACTGCAGATGGCTGCTCTTTGGAAGCATGTTTCCCAGCCTGTCTGAGAAAGATTACCCAATAAAGCAAATGAGTGCTAGCTCACATAGAAAGTTGCTGTCAGAATTCCTGCTCACTAAAAGCACAAACAAAATCATTATGAATCATCTCCCATAGAAGAATTTCCCAAACAGTGTAGTCTATCTGAAAATATAGTGTTGTGTCTTAAATGAAACTACACTAGAAAATATATTTGATAACACAGTTCTCCTATTAGTCATGTATAGTAGAATATCTATATGAACACATTAAAAATCATACTGATGTTGCTTATGCAGAAATTTGTGATATATTCATGGTGTGAAGTAGAGTAGAATTACAGCATACAATACTCATGATTATCAATGATGTGCTATTTTTTTCAATCTATTCTTTTAATGGTCATCAAAATTATTTAAAACATAACTATTATATCACGTTTCAGCCCTCAGGATTGTTGAAAATTGAATTTTATAGAATAGTTAATATGTCTATTTTAGAATTTATTTTTTATTTTGGATAATTAAAATTTGTTATCTTATGAAATTTAATATAAAGATAACTGATCTACTTACATAAGTTAGTAAGTTTGGAAGAGTTTTTTGAAAAAATTAAAAGAAATATTTACTTATATATGCAGAAATATATTTATATAATGTTATAGATTCAGTATTTTAGTTCTTAAAATGTTACATCTTGCAAAAGATTTGGAATGATTTCAAGGGAAAGAAACATTGATATTATGTAGTTCAGTTCAAAATAATTATGCTGCACTGTTTAATCATGTCTAACATTCACGCTAATGCTCTATTTTTAGACTAGTGAACAACTGAAAGAACATTGCTATTGTTTTATTGGAGTTTGACCATAAAAGGAAATGAACAAAGTTTTCAATCAGACTATAGATGAATTAATTTGATATAACATAGTATCTTTGATACTTTACTCATTAATAAGGCTCCCTTTGAAAACAAAACATTTATGTTTAAAATAAATTATCTTTTGCCATGAAAATAAGTGTATCTTTAAATGTTCTGAAATATAAATGTGTCCTGTTTTTGTTTTTATTTGTTTGTTTTGTCTTTTTTTTTTTTTAAGACAGAGTTTCTTTGTAGATTTGGAGCCTGACTTGGAACTAGTTGTTGTAGACCAGGCTGGCCTTGAACTCACAGAGATCTGCCTGCCTCTGCCTCCTGAGTGCTGGGATTAAAGGTGTGTACCACTGCTGCCTGGCATTAATGTGTCCTGTAAAGGCACATGCACTTTGAAAATAATATCAAATAAAAATATTTACCTACTAAAGAAGAGAGGAATTGAATTTCTCCTTATCATGCCTTGTTTCTGGAAAACCTAATATACTTCCAGTACAATTTCTAATGACATGGAAATTTTCTAGTACATCTATACATTTAATTAAAAGGGAAGTTCATTTTAAACAAACGCAGATGTTTATGGTTCTGCATGACTGACAACATTTCTCTTTGCCAAACATTATTGTTTGGAGAGTCATTAAAGGTCTAACTAGAAACAACTCTACATTAAAAGGAGAAAATTACAATTTAGGTTGTAGTAATTAAATCACTTCATAGGAAGTGGGGCTGAACTGAAGCTCTGAATAGTTCTACTCCAGAGCTAATAGCACAGCTTACAAATGAGCTCAGACATCAGTATACATTGTCCAAATAAGGCAGGTGTCCCAAAACATAAGCATCTACTTGCAATTCAATGTATGTGACAGATTTTTTTAAAAATCATATGATAAAACAGGGTCTTTACACTGACTATTATAGACACTCAAAAACAAAATTAATCAAATTTTCTTATTTCAGCAAAAAATCTTGAGAGTATCTAATGAGCAATTGTGTTCTGAGAGGAACAAAGACAGGACTGTTATGTGTTTCAGAATCGACATCTAAATCCCTTTCACCCGTAAAGCTTCATGACATCATGAGTCTGGAGCATTTACTTCTCAATACATTGTCTTGAAATATTGTTCATTGAAAATCTAGCCCATCGCAGACATTTTGGAATGAATTGACTGTTTAACATCCTTCCATAAACGCAAATTGGCTCATAAAATAAGATTAAATGTTAGACCTTCTAGCTGGACTTTTCTGTAAGTGAGCTCTTCTTGATTTAGCATGTTCTGGTTCCCCTCAGTTTGATACTCCATGAAACTGTTAGAATACCAGAATGACAGCTTAATGTAAGAAATTCCTTTCCTGTCTTCCTATCACCAATCTCCACCTAACAGTTAGGTCTACACACTTGGCTTCTTACTTTTCTGCATGATCTAAGAAAGAATGACTGTACAGACAAATTTAAATGTATTTTATGATACAGTATAGAAAATTCCACAGCATAATAACAATCTGTATTCTGTTTTGTTTTGCTTTATTTTTGGAGAAATAGTCATGAATACAGAGAATAAAAAATGTGAAAATTGAAGGATCATAAACAATAGGTTGTTGATCTACATAATATAAACATTCATACAGAAAAAAGAGTGAAGAGGATGAGAAAGTCTATACATGGATGTGATTGTAAGCAATAATGATGCCAAAGGGCACCAGTTTTACATTTAGATTGTATAAGCATCCTTCCTTGAAAGGCTTTTTTGACTTGTTTTTTAGACTTTTGGATGGTAGTTTATTATAAATTCTTTTCTTTTTTCTATGTCTTGAATTTCATAGTTCCACCTTGAGAAATTGCCATACTAATTTTAAACACCATCATTTCTCAAGAGACCATTCTTGACTCCCAGGTTCTTTTATTTCATCATTCATCTCTGTTTCTCACCATTTATGTAGATATGTGTTTAATTACTTTCTAATTTCTCCTATTGGGAAATTGGAGGAAAAATAATGGCACCAAATGATTGGTTCTGTGTTGGTCTAATAAATATGCAACCTATGTCACTTGTTTGTTAATCTATTTCCATTTTTTGCTCTAGTGTTCCTAGGCCAACATTATTAAGTTGAAATGGCAATTTCTGACAGGTATGGTAATGCACATAAATAATCTTAGTTCTTGGGAGACAGACTGGAGTACTGTTATTAGTTCAAGTCTAGACTGTACTGCAATGTGAATTCTAAACCAGCTTGGATGTCAGAGTGGGGATCTGTTTCAGAAGAAAAGAAAAATCAAAATACAAATCATACAAAATCAAACAAACCTCAACAGTTTCCTTATAGCAAAAGAAAAAAAAAACAGTCTTTTCAAACTTTTGAAAAGAGGTTTCTGAAGATAGGAAAGACATTTGATGGTTTTCCTGTGGAGTTGTAGATAATAATTTAGAGTCTAGAACAGCTTGGACATTTTTTTCAGACTTACTTGGAATTACAAGAGTGTGCATGTGTGTGTGGGGGGGTGTGGATGTGCACACCTTCATATCCATGACTTATCAAGCTATACTTACTACTGTAAAAGTACTGAATGCCCAACTACAATGAAACTATAAGCAAAGCACTGCTCTGTGAACTTCAAAAAGGGTTATTTTTCTTACTGTAATTTTCTTCCCTCTTTGTTGTCTTAACCTAAAATTTTTACTTCATCTACAATGCTGAAGTTCTAGTATATGTTATGACTTACACATATCTGAAGATGGCATGTCTCTGTCCAAGCAACATCTATCTCCTCTGGGCAACATCAGAGGTGACATTATGCCATCACAGTACATTATTGCTATAGGAATTCCTACAGTCAGGAGCCTTTAAGTTACCTGCCCACTTGGGCATGGCCTCTTATACTATATTTGCAATGTAAAGTGTGGGTTCAGCCTCTTTTCTGGTGGCATGATTAGGTTCCTGTTTCCTGTTTGTGCAGAGGATTGTGATCTGTGTATCTCTAAATAAATAACCCTTTATTATACTCAGTTCTGAGCTTGTGTGGGATCTCTTTCTAGTGTCCTTCACATTATGTCTTTTGACTGCTTTTACAAGGGAAAAATTCAATATTCTCTGTGATTTTTGTGTTTGTTTTTGTTATTGTCAATAATTAATGACTTCTTGGAACACTGTTCTTACTCATTATTCATTGACCACTTAAAGAACTTATGTTTAACTATTTTTTTCTCTCTGAAAATAGAATATGAAAAGGTATGGAAAGTCCTCCTGTTTACGTGTTGCTTTTATTGGCTAATGAATAAAGCTGTTTCAGCCATGGCTTAGCAGAATAGGACAAGGTGGGAATTTCAAGCAGATGGAGGAAGAGAGAATAGGCAGAGAAAAAGAGAAGTCATGGAGCTTCTACAGAAAACAGATGCAGGAGACAGACACTTATTGGTAGGCCACAACTACATGGCAATACACAGCTTAATAGAAATGGGTTAATTTAAGATATAAGAGCTAGCAAGAAATATGCTTAATCTACTGGCCAAACACTATTGCAAATAGTGTAAGTTCTGTGTAATTATTTTGGGTCTGGGTGACCAGGAACGAATGAGCAGCCTCTGAAAACAATGAAATAATTTCATAATTCAAATGAAGACCTTTGAAGAAATATATAGATTTTTCCTTTTTTTTTTTTTTGCTTTTGAAGATAGCATTTTGTTGTGGAATATTTGTTTACTGTGGGAAGGTGTATTACTATGATTGGTGTAGTAAAATGCTGAATACTCAATAGGTAGGCAGGAGATATAAATGGGACTTCTAGGCAGGGATAGAAATCTGGGAAGAAAAAAAGGTAGAGTCACCAGCCAGACTGAGGAAACAGGAGGTACAAGATGGAAGAGAAGTAATGTCACGTGCCAGAATATGGATTAATATAAACGGGTTAATTTAAGTTATAAGAGCTAGTTGAGACAAGCCTAAGCTAAAGAACAAGCTTTCATAATTAATATAAATCTCTACATCATCATTTCTGAATGGGCTTTCAGGATAGAGAAAGACTCACTACATATGGTGCCTAATCTCTGGGCAAACATTTCCACATAGGGCTTCAGAAAATCTTTAAAAAAAATGAAACAAAACAAAACAAAAAACCTCTGTATGTGGCCTCCTATTAACCCAGTGCTTCGGGCTGACAGAGGTGTGGCTGTTGTAAAGAAATCGCTAGAACAGTTGGCATGTTAAGTACAATGAATGGCACAGAGCCTTGCGAAGTATTGAAGGCTTGCCTTTCCTGATCAGGGAGGGCTGCAAGTGTTCAGTAAAGTGGTCGAGACTGAGAAAATATCTAAGTATGCACAGTGAAAAATGTTTCTACAGTCACACAAAAAGTAAATTAAAAATAATAAAGCAAATCTTTAAAGAAAAAGTAAAGTAATATAAAAATAAAATAAACCACATAAGGATGGGAAATAAACAGGGCATCTGGATCCTATATGCTATTTTGTTGACAATTTTTTAGATGATAAACAAAAACAAAGTTGCTGAGAGACATTGTATCATAGAAACTACTAAATTAAGCCACCCTATATGTTCTATGTTTAATGTCTAAACTTCACAAAGGAGGTCATAAAATGTATTGCATTGGAGGAAGGTTGTGTTTTTGTTTACACAGGGAATGAAAAACTGGATTCTATAAAAATTAATGAAGATTATATTTGATTGGGGGAGAGAGACTTCCTGAAAATCTTGTCTACTGATATGAGAAAAAAAGCCAATGAAGACTTATTAATATATATTTATATATTATAATATTTATATACTAATCTCTCAACATGGGAACAGCTCTGAGACTGGATGCAACATGATATATCTTGTTGGAAACACAGTCCTCATGTCTTATTATTACATGCCATCCTTTCACATAGATGAATTGAAATTTATGCTATAGTTTGGTTATACAGTCCAAATAAATTTAAAAGGTGACAGATGCCTTTTACCTGTTCAAACATAGATCAAAAAAATCACCATTAGCTGACTTGTACACACTGCACAATCTTTATTTGTGTTAATATAAGTATATATACTATATCCATATTATATATATGTATATATATACATATATATATATATATATTACCTTTAAAATTTGTGTGTATCCAGGGAAAAAAAAGGAACAGAATCCAATAAAAACTAGTAGTCCAGGTGATCCAACCTCAAAATGCCTCTGTTGCAGTTTCCTTAAAACTTTGCATCCAGAACAACTTCAAAGTTGTTAGCTAAGATGATCCAAACTCACAGACTGTCTAGCCCAGACTTAAGAAAAGCTCTACACTTTCTAATCACACAGAGACTAAACAAAAATAATATGACTAGCTCTTCCAGGACTTGATCATTATTCTGATTCTCTCAAGGTCTCCTGAAGATGCTATTTCTCCCAGACAACAGAACGCAGTCTAGCAAACAGTTATCCAAGGTTTCTCAGTAATGTTGGGACATCCATCTTTGGCCTTTAGTCCTACAATATCTGACAGATTTTTCTATGAAGCAGGAACTTTAAAGAACTCTCCTACCTTGTCATGACAAAGTTTAGCAATTACCTTATTTTGTGTTCTCCTTGTCCAGTTTAGATAGTATACTGTCAGCTTTCAGACAATGGCAATTTCTTGCCCAGTGATTAACTTTAATACAATAAAAGCAAATTCTATATGGAGGTTCTTTAATGCCCATTATCCTTTTTTGAATAATATTGGAGCTGCCAGGAGCAGAGGTGTCTCACTGACATAAAAAAAAAAAACTTATGCTGTTAGAGCATCTTAAATCTCATAATCCATAGGTCTTTGAAGTTCTTTGAAGATCATCTATTTATTTTAAATATATCTCTGCTTGACTTTGAAAGTACACCTAACACGACTATGAATTATAGTTTTAGAGATGACTAACTACTGACCTGTAATTCTTTATTATTCAAAACAGCTTTAAATGACTAGAACGTTAGATTATATTTTCAAATGGGGTGCATAGTTACAATACCTTAAGTAAGAAATACAAACATATATATAGTATATATAAGTATGTAATATATATATGCAGTATAAGAAAATTATCCTCAAGTTTTATCTATATATAACATAAAGACAAATGTAAAATATTTTGTACTAGTAGTTGTTTTTTTTTAGTTTGAAAGTAAATTAAACAATCTAACCTTTTATTCTATCATTTCTGTATCCTTCCTTTTTCTTTTCAAAATGAGATTCCTGAATCTAATTTCCTTTATTCAGCTTTTTTTCCTGACCACTACCAATAACTTATAACATGACTGTTTTTAAAATTGCCTTGTTATTATACTTTAAAGTTTTGCCTGATAAAATGTTCACATCTTATGACTTCATTGTCTGATTATACTTATTAACATGTTCCCTTCTTGCCAATTAATTTTTGTACATGGTTAGAGGAGAGAAAATCATGATACTAAATGACCTTCTGAACTTACTGTGTATTCATTTTTAAAATAGCTGACTTTGTAGTATAGCATACCACTGAAGTTTGTACTTAATTTTCTATCAATCTATCACATAATCTATGTTTCATACTATCTTGATTTATAAGCAAGCATAATTTATTTTCTTTAGAATGAAGTTGCTCAGTACCCTTTCATCTTATGATTTATATGTATTTTTATTTTTACAAAAGTTATTTATCATCATGCACATTTTACATTTGAATATTAAACAAGAAAACAATCATGCAATTTCCCATGGTCTTCTTTCTACTCAGCTGGTGGTAGTGATTCAGCTGTGTTTAGAATTTATATTTTATCCAACACTCAACACATGGAATGCAGAACTGTGTCTTCCCCCATTTCTTACTTAACCTGATCATCACAGTAGAGGGAGTGTTTTTGGAAATCCAAACTTATCTGCAGCTTTCTGTCTGTTATACTAGCATATTGAAAATGGAGACTGGTAAAGATTCTTTTCAATCTTATATATTTAGAAAATGGAACCAGGAAGATGATTGAATCCATAAAATGCTTGGTATTCAAGCATGACGGTTTTAGTTTGGCTTCGAAAGCACCTTACACACACACACACACACACACACACACACGTGCGTGTAAAACCCAGGAGTGTTAGTGCACTTCTTTTACTCCAACACTAGGAAGAAAATAAAAAATAAACAGGCAGATCAGATCACTGAATCTCACTATCCATCTGCTCTGGTCAAGTGATTGTCTTGACCAGAATAATCTTGTCTCCAAAACTTAGGTGAAGAGCTTTTGAAGAAAACATCTGAGAATGACCTCTGTACTTCACACCAACGGGTGTGACCACATACGTACATGCATATACATTTGCATACATATAAAGACATGCATGCATACATCACATACTCATGTAAGAAATATATGTATATATGTATGTTGTATTAAAAGAACATAATTAGCTACTGATAAGAAAAAGGAGGTATTCTTGTTTATGTGCATGTATAAGAAAGAGGAAAGGAGGAAGGAAGAAAGAGGAGAGAGAGAGATCTTTTTTGCTCTATTGAGATGTAGGCATTATCCAGACATGAACTAACTTAAGCATTTCAACTGACATAGAATTAGCACGAGAGAAAGTCAAAATAAGCACGTGTGGAAAATAAATCCGTGAATCAATCAATCAGTGAGATGAGTTCCTGTCTCAGATAAAATAAGTAACAATGTAAATTCTTATAACAATCTTCAAAATGTTACACCTATTCTTAGGTGTGAATGTGAAAAACTCTGGTCCTAATGAAGGTGTGATTTTCATCCCTGGTAGATATCTTTCTCCATGATGACAGAGATGAAAGCCAAAGATGGAGAGGAGAAAGACTAAAACAACATCATAAAGCCGCAACAAAATAAAAACCAATTTTTGATGATGTAATTAAGACCTCTGCCACCGGCTTTAGAAGCAGCGTATCCTAATACAGCATTAGCTACAAGAGGCAATAAATAGTCTATTGGCTTACATTACTTTAAATTTTGCTTCATGAGTTTTGCAACTGAAATCTTAAATGAGTCCAAGAGAAAGTCCTATAGATGCTAGTGTAAAAAAAGCACATGCCAGCTTTTCTAAGTTTATTGTTTTTCATATACCTGCTTAGGTATAAAGCAGGGCTCTGTCTCCCAGAGGTGTGGACAGTGGATATCAGACTGTGTATTACTAAAATTACCTGAGTTGTGCTTTGTGTGATGGTACACCTGGGAAAGGAAATGAATGAGGGAAAACCAGAGCCAAAGTGTCCTAGTGGACCAGCAAGAGATTCAGTTAAGGAGGAAGTCAGAACCTAGGAGAAGTTTGAAGGCCCCTGATGTAGAGGAGTTTTCATTCAAGAAAAAGACCAGGCTGTGGCAAAAAGCCCTTTCCATCGAAAGGCTGTATGGGTAGATCCTTTGTCAACAAGGAAACTCTCACCAGCTTTCGGGAACCACATTTATAATCTCATGGTTTAATAAAAATGCTTTTCCTCAGTTTCAGGCAATAAATTAAACAAAATATATAACTTTGTAAAAATTCTACAATCAATGTGCTACTTTTCTGCATTCTACCAATGAAAAAGAAATGTTTTCACAATATATAACAATAAAAAATAAATATAATAAATGTCCTCTTACATAATTTACACCTTCATGGAACCATGTTCCTCTAAACAATAGTTTATTATTTACACCAAATCAGGCATTTATATTTATCCATTGGTAGTTTCTTTACAATTTCATTCAATGTCTCAAATTCTGTAGTTTTTTTTTTTTTTTTTTTTTTTCTAAGACAGGGCTTCTCTGTGTAGTTCTGGCTGTTCTGGAACTCACTCTGGAGATCAGGCTGGCCACGACCTCACAGAGATCTGCTTGTCTCTGCCTCCCTGAGTGCTGGGAATAAAGGCGTAAGCCACCACCACTCAGCTGGAATAGAAATTTTACATTTACAATTCATAACAGTAGCAAGATGACAGTTATGAAATAATTTTATGGTTGAGGTTATGTAGAATAGTTTTGTTTTGTTTTTTTCTTTTGTTTTTCTAAGACAGGGCTTCTCTGTGTAGTTCTGGAGCCTGTCCTGCAACTTGCTTTGTAGACCAAGCTGGCCTCAAACTCACAGAGATCTGCACACCTCTGCCTCCTGAGTGCTTGGGTTAAAGGCATGTGCTACCACTGCCTGACAAATCCTGTAAAATCTTTGGTTAAAATATCCTTTAATTACTAAAGATGTTGATATGCCTCAGTAAAACAATAGTTGCAGAAAAGGCAAGTAGCATCATGCAGCAGTGCTAGGTGAATGCCACTCGTTATCATTACTAATCGCCCCATCCTTAGAGAAGGATTATTATCTTTAAAATGCTTTCCAGAGCCTAGGCAGTTTGGATGCTCACCTTACTAGACCTGGATGGAGGTGGGTGGTCCTTGAACTTCCCACAGGGCAGGGAACCCTGATTGCTCTTAGGGCTGACAAGGGAGGGGGACTTGATTGGGGAAGGGAGAGGGAAATGGGAGGCAGAGGTGGGGAAGAGACAGAAATCTTTAATTTTAAAAAAAAGAAAGAAAAAGAAAATAAAATGATTTCCAGATTAAACACCTAGCCAATCAGCAGTTTCTAATTCTGTAAGTATTACTTGAAATTGAATTCTATGTGAAATAATTTCAGGCAAGCAGGCAAGTTGCAAAGATGATACAATTGCTTCCCCCAAAAGCTTCTGCTGTTTCAAGTAGCATTGCCAATTATGACAAACAGGCTTAATAATTTTGGCATCAATATTTAAAGCCTAAAAGTCTAATTGCTAATTTTTTGTAAAACTACTCCTGCCTGACATTTCTGGTTTTTTCACATGCAAATTAATTGTCTAAATAGTATAATAGCCTAAAGCAAAAGAATACTAAAGCAAGTAGTTATTAGTTCCTGACATGACATTATAATAAACTGGACTTTATTTATAAGTCTTAATAAGCATGAATTAAAGTGGGCAAATAATCTAAAGTAAAAGTATTAAATGAAATATATGTTAAATGCAATATAAAGCCGATTTTACAATAGCTCACTGATATTTATAACTAATGTTTCAGATACTTATAAATATTTTGAGTTGTTTTCATTGTTATGAATACTGTGAACCAAGGACTCCCACCACAGTCTCAAATTGTTTTATTCAATTACTGAGTTTATCACCAAGATTCCAACGTACGTGCCTTCTACTTTAGTGACTATGTATTGCATATTGATTTGACTTACTTTTCACAATCCAGTTAGTTAAAAATTACCACACCAGCGGTTGCCTGGACATCTGGACATGAGGAACTGGCATGAAATGACCAATTTATCTCATAAACATTAACAACAGATTTTTGATTCTAATACTCTTCACTGCACATGGATTTGGGCTAGCTGAATGTCTTGCCTTCTACCCCCAAGAATGCATCAGTCTAACAATGTCTTGTCTTCTACCCCCAAGAATTGCTCACATCGATGAAAAACACTAATAATAACAATAACAAATGATTTTTTTTTTGACGAAGTGGGGTGAGGAAGAGAGCAGCAGTAGTAAAGAAAAGAGATGGAAGGGGAGTGAATCTGGACAAACTACATGATGTTATTGGAAGAGATTGTCTATATGAAACCCAACAGAATGCACAATGAATATAAACCAGTGATTTTTTAATGAATGATTTCCAATTATTTAAAGGATATATAAATTGATAATTCATATACTTTGATGATAAAGTGTATTTTGAACAACAGATTTAGAAATACATGTGAGAAAAATTCTTGGAGACACTTGTTCTTACAAATTTTCTGCAAGTGGTGTGGTGGTGCACATCTTTAATCCCAGTACTTGAGAGGCAGAGACAGGCAGATATGTGAGTTTGAACCAACTTAGTCTAAAACAGCCTATGCTATATAGAGAAAACTCATCTCAAAATAAAACAAATTTCCTACAAACAAAGGCCAAGCAAATAGTTATATATTGGTGAGACAATGCAACAAGCTTGAAAAATCAGTTGCACAAGTAAGAACTAATAGTGAAAAGTCTAATGATATTTTAAATAAATAATATTTCATCCTTATGGTTGTGTACTATATGATCACAGAATTAATGTGTACTCAAAAGTGTACAATGGTTATATAGAGATGGCTCAGCACTTAAGAGGGATTTTCCTCCTTCCATAGTACCAGAGTTTGGTTCCCAGCAGCAATGCACCCACTCCTCCTCTGCCAGCTCCAGGGAATGACACTTGTCTAATCTCTATGAGACTTCACATATGGTATATTCTCTCTCTCTCTCTCTCTCTCTCTCTCTCTCTCTCTCTCTGACACACACACATAAATATTTTTTTCAAGTGTACATTTTTTTAAAACACTAAGATTCTAACATTAAATGTACACATTTTATACAAAATATTAATCCAATCAAGTTGTGCAAAGGGAAAATATAATTTAAAGTATATTGGTAGGATAAAAGAGAAAACTTTAGCTTTTTTATAGTGGTGAAATTTCATATAAGTTTCATTTGTTTCCTAATTTTCTATTTCTTCATTTCCTAATGATGTGTACTATTTACCTTTATAGCTTACTACCATTTTTATCTTGTAGTAGTAACATGTAAAACATAGGACACACCAAGGTGTGGAAGTACCTTAAGAGAGGGTGAAGTATTTTTCAAAAATATGCTGATAACCAATTGTAGGTTCTACAAAGAATATATAAGGAAGTTCTCAACATATTTTCCCTTGTTTGTAGGATTCAAATAAACGTTGCAACTGTTGTAATTGAAAATTTAACTCTTTTTTTAATTTATTTATTAAAGATTTCTGCCTCCTCCCTGCCACCGCCTCCCATTTCTCTCCCCCTCCCCCAATCAACTCCCCCTCCCTCCTCAGCCCAAAGAGCAATCAGGGTTCCCTGCCCTGTGGGAAGTCCAAGGACCACCCACCTCCATCCAGGACTAGTAAGGTGAGCATCCAAACTGCCTAGGCTCCCACAAAGCCAGTACGTGCAGTAGGATCAAAAACCCATTGCCATTGTTCTTGAGTTCTCAGTAGTCCTCATTGTCCGCTATGTTCAGCGAATCCGGTTTTATCCCATGCTTTTTCAGACCCAGGCCAGCTGGCCTAGGTGAGTTCCCGATAGAACATCCCCATTGTCTCAGCAGTATGGCGGTTTCTCAGGAAATTCGGGATCAACCTACGCCTAGACCCAGCAATACCACTCTTGGGAATATACCCAAGAGATGCCCTATCATACAACAAAAGTATATGCTCAACTATGTTCATAGCAGCATTGTTTGTAATAGCCAGAACCTGGAAACAACCTAGATGCCTTTCAATGAAAAAGTATGGAATATATACATATTAGAGTACTATTCAGCAGTAAAACACAATGACTTCTTGAATTTTGCATGCAAATGGACGGAAATAGAAAACACTATCCTGAGTGAGGTAAGCCAGACCCGAAAAGAGGAACATGGGATGTACTCATTCATATGTGGTTTCTAGCCATAAATAAAGGATATTGAGCCTATAATTCGCCATCCTAGAGAAGCTAAATAAGAAGGTGAACACAAAGAAAAATATATAGGCATCCTCCTGAATAATAACCATTAGGCGATGAAAGGAGACAGAGACAGAGACCCACATTGGAGCACCTGACTGAAACCCCATGGTCCAAATTAGGAGCAGAAGGAGAGAGAACACGAGCAAGGAACTCAGGACCGCGAGGGGTGCACCCACACACTGAGACAATAGGAAAATTTAACTCTTCTAATTGAAATAATGAGTGCTCATGTCTATAAAAATATTGTATTGCATGTTATCCTGTGCTTTCTATGTTAATTGCTTTATTTAAATACACTCTTACATTTATTTACTCAGTAATAAATGACCTCCATGACATCATGGAGCTATCATCAGGAATGGATTGGGTCAACACTATTTATGAGTATGAGACCAACTCTCTGATACACTCCATTCATTTAAAAGTTAGATATTTGTGATTGACATCACTGCTGAATTCACACATCTTACCCCAATAAAAGAGTACAGGGTAAGGAAAATGCATAAGGTGGTAAGATACAATTTATAGGTAATGAATAATAATGTGTTTTAATCAAGGTTTTGTGTGATGTGGCATAAACAAACGGCGATCAGAATTAACCAGGCTAGCTTAATATATATTCAGCTTTAATAAGGGGAGAGCATACAAAACCAGGGTTCCAGCGAAGAGCAGGAAACAAAATTGTGAGTGTCTTAGTTAGGGTTCCTATTGCTTTGATGAAACACCACATCCATATGCAATTTGTGGAGGAGAAGGTATGACTTGTGCTTCCCTATTGTACTGCTCATTATAGAAAGCCAGGTCAAAAACTCAAAGGGGTCAGGAACCTGGAGGCAGGAACTGATGCAGAGGCCATGGAGTGCTGCTGCTTACTGGCTTGTTCTACATGGCTTGCTCAGCCGGCTTTCTTCTAGAACTCAAGGCCCTCCGTCAGCAATAGAAAAAAAAAATTAGCTGGATCTTACAGCATTTTCTCAACTGTGTTTCCCTCCTGTAGCTTGTGTGTCAAATTGATATAAAACTAGCCAGCACAGTGGGTATAAAGGCAACAAGATTAGGGTTGCTTAAACATTTGAGTAAGTTGTTTCAAGAATAAGCAGTTTATGGCTTCTAGGTTTTTGTTCGTTTGTTTGATTGATTGATTTTTCCTCCCACCCTTTCCCATTTGCTCCCATTTTAACATTCAGGCAAAGGAGCGAATGGGGTGGGGAAAGGGATATTCCTTTCCCTTTCAGATGCAGCAGCTCACATCATTGGCCAGAGTGCACTGTCTTCTACAACAGGCCCGTCAAACATGGCTTTAGACAATGTGAAACATACCTTATCTATATTGAGACTTTTTTAAATTTTTGCATTATTTTGAGAAACTTTATTTGAAGTCCAGTGAGATAGATGTTTTGGTGGTTAAAGGCCTTGGCCCCCAAGCCTAAAGACCAAGACCCACGTAGTAAAAGGGAAAAAAAAACTGACTCCTTTAACCCACACATATGCACCACATGATGAACATGCTACTACACACATGGGCATGTACCTTCACACACATTAAATAAAAGTCTTAATAGAAAAGCTGAATTTGAAAGAATACAAAATTCATCATTAATGTTTTACATTGATTTCATATTCTAATGCTAGTATTTTTAATATAGTGGATTATGATCCCACCCATAGAATTACTCTTACCTTTTCTTTTAAAATCTGTAGATATTTCAAGCATTTAACTTTCTCATAAGGTTTAAACATATAACTGGTGAAACTTTTAGAAACTTGATACAGTGGACAAGGTCTGAGGGAGGACTACAAGTCTCTCCCCAGACTGAAAGAGGTAAGCATAATGTTTCTCTTGGAGATACACACACCTCTAAGAGCTTGTTAAGCATGACGGAAAGCAAAGCAGTGGGGCAGCGAGACAACAGTCTCTTCACCACAGAAATAACTTCTAAAGAAATGACAAAGTTATCACCAAGAAGGGATAGTGTAACATTTTACAAATAGAAGTTATTGAGAGAAGAGTTCGGTGTCAGTTTTGCATTTCTTCCCACTTGTGATTGAAGCGGTGACTTTTACTTTTCTGAAATTTCTTCTCATTCTTTTTTGGGGGGCATCTTTAGAATACAGCTGTGGGGTAGCAATGAACAGACAAATCTCCCTTTGGCCACTGCAAAACGCAGGATTCCTAGGTTCAGAGTTATCAGCTAAAGTCCAGTCAGCATTCACAAGTGCTCTCTGATCCCCTTCACATAGTCCTACCATATTTGGGCCTCTATGAACCAATGCAAAAATAGTGATGCTGTGGCTAGTAGCCTTTTGTAAACAATGAAATGTTGTTTTCTTTGCTCCAAAGATTTCATGTCTTTGAATAGCAACTAAGAAAGTGAAACGATGGCCTTGTTAGCGTGCAGGCAGGCAAATTTAGACTCCTACCATTCTCCATAAGTGTATCCTGAATTTGTTCACGGTTTATTATGTGACTTCCGCACAAATACATGCTATCTGCTAATAATGTAAATATAGTGAGTACAGCTTTAAAAGCGGCAGCTCTGAAACATCTATTTGCTGAATGATGTGTGCAAATTACTTAATTTATCTCTACTCCATTTTCCTCATCTCTAAAATAAAATATTATCTCATAAATTCATTACAAAGATTGCATGATTTGAAAGCTAAAAAGAGTGCTAGAGTTATGTGTTTCACTCATTAGATGTTATCAGTACCAATTAGATGGGGAATTATAAATAAATGCAATAAATATAAAATCGCATTCAGCAAAACTTGCAGCAATTTGTTTTACATGCTTAAGGACACATGACTGGCACAGAGTAGAAACCTTTATTTTAAATGGCTGGAACAACACGATTGCCTCTGACGGTGACACATAGCCTAACAAATGGACAAGTAGCAGAACCCTCAGAAATTCCTAATTACAGACAGAAGGAATTATTATCAGCTTGAGGCTTTCCTCTCAGAATTTTGTGGTTTAATTACTGAGAGTTAAATATTGAATGTAGTGTAAGGAGGTGTATTTATGAGTGTCCTACTTTTCCTGGTCCTCTAAGTTCCTCAGAAATTGCTCTCTGTAGGTAGGACAACTTGACCCAGAGGAAATAGTGAGATAGTGTCTTATTCCTGCATAATTGATGCACACTACAGGATGTTTAAACAGTTTGTTTTCATGCATTAAAAGGGCCAAGTCCTTTCCCTCTCTGTTGCTAGCACTCCTCTGTACTGGTTGGTGTAGAGGATAGATTCATGTTTCCTGATTTAAGAAATGAGAGACATTTAGTTTCTTCTTTTCTGTCAGAAATTGTGTTATGAGAAAGCTGAAGTATACTTTAGAGGCTTTAAGGATGAACCCAGAAAGGGGCTTGGATAAGAGTGTGAAACAGGGGTTGAAACAAAGTTATTTTCTGAAGTTTCTCTAGTTTTTCAGTTGTGAGCAAAAGAGGCTTGTTCATTTTGTTTTAAATTGTATTTTATTTAATTAGCAATGTTTTCATTTATTTTATATACTGAGCACAGACATGCCCCCTCCAGCCCACTCTTTCTCTGTCTCCATTCAGAAACAGGCAGGCCTCCCATGGGCTTGGCACATCAAGCTGAGGTAGGGCAGGGCTCCTCCCCCTGCATAAAGGTTTTTAGGTTAACATATTACCTTAGCTATCCTCAACAAAATGCTTCAGTTCACAAATGAGTACTATTTTAAGCCCTTTGTCCATTTCTGCCACCATCAACACTGTTAATGGTAAACCCTGACGGCACAGGGATTTGAGGCAACATATGTGATCCTCTTCCATGTGAACCTGACTCAAGCAGGTAGTTGGTCCTCGTCTGAAGAAAAAAGATCACACGCAATCTCAGTACACACAAAACCTAAATTAGTTGCCCATTTCCTCCTTAAGGCTTTAATGATTTAAATATCTTTAGAGTGTAGTTTTTTTGTTTTTTGTTTTTTTTTTTTGTGGTCTTTGCCTTTGTCTACACCACTCATCTCTTCCATTAAAGCCTTTAGCTTATCCATCATAAAATCTGCAGAGACAGCTGAATCAAGTTTGTGGGAACTCATGAACTTTAGATCTACAGCCGTGAAGCCTGCATATGAACAAACTAGGCCCTCTGCATGCAGGAGATAGTTATATAACTTGGTCTATTTGAGGGGTCCCTGATAGTGGGACCAGGATCTATTCCTGGTGCATGAGTTGGTTTTTTAGAGCTTATCCCCTTTGGTGGGATGCAATGCTCACCCTTGATGCAGAAGGGAGGAGCTTGTTCCTGCTTCAACTTAATGTGCCAGATTTTGTTGACTCCCCATGGGAGGCCTTACTCTTTGGAAAGAGTGGATGGGGGTGGGCTGTGGGGTAGGCAAAGGAGAGGATGAGAGGGAGGAACTGTAGCTGTAATGTAAAACTAATAAAAAAGTAAGACAGTGGCAAAGATGGTAAATTTTTTACTGCCTATATTAACCACAATGAGCAACAACAGCAATAAAAACCACTTAATCTACTAATGTCTAGTTCTGTTGGGTTCCATGCTTGCTTTGCCTCTTCAGACCTTGTCACTGACTTTATAGCATGTCTTATAATGTTTAGTAGAAAGGCAGATAATGCAGCAAGCAAAAGAAATTGAGCCAAATATGTCTGGAATTTTTTGCTTATTTGGACAAGAATTTAATAAGCGTAATGTTTACTATAGCTTGAAATGTCAAAAGCTAAAATCTCCTGTAGGAGCCTTATTTTTGTTTCCTTTGTTTTCGATTTCCCAGAAACTCCTATGTAAATAGAGTCTGTGAGTTTTATTTCTTCCAACTGCAATGGTCTCTTATAAAGAAGTCTGGTAAATATGGAGGTATGGTATACACACAGAGGAGAAGCGTTTTATATGTTTGTGATCAAATCTTAATTTTGAAAGACTTTCATAATACCCCTTCCCTAGCTTTGATGAGTTCAGAAGAATGGTTTGGATATCATCTGGGTCTTTGCCTTGTGCACAGCCAGTTAAAGTTCTGAGAAAACATGTCATTAGGTTCTAGCAAGTAGTTTTATATGAAGGCAGGCTTTTGTTGTTTGTTAGAAAGAAAGCAGAATTATCTGAATATGTTAAACATGTTTAATTCCACTTAATGAAAACTTTTCTCTTAGCCCAAGAACCCACCTGGGCTTCTGAATCATAAACTTCATAAAAATGTCTCCTCCAGAATGAGACATAAGACATTTTCATTCTCATAGTCTTCCATGCTGAGCCTCCAGGATTTAATGAGATCACTTTAATATTTTTCCATCCATCGGCTCTTGTTCCCACCCTCTATTCACAATAAACTGTGATCTTTCTCTTTGATGTGAGTTCATATAAAACTACAAAATGATCTAAAATAAATGCAGCATTTTATTGCCTAAAATATTGGCACCTTTTTCACTGTCGGATAGAGAAAACGAATCTCTGAAGAGGAGGATAGAGGATAGATAACAGGGAGTTATGGTTATTTGTAAATGGAGACTGTATGTTTCCTGTTCAGGTATGGACCTGAACACAGAAACTATAATTAAAACATTGTTTAGCCAATAGCTTAGGTGTATTCCTAGCTACGTCTTCCATCTTAGATTAACCCATTTCTATTAATCTGTGTATCACCACGAGGAAGTGGCCTATTCTTAAGCTTCTGGAATCTGTCTCCTTTGGCTGCTATGTGGTGTCTCTCTGGCTCTGCCTACTCTCTCTCTCTCTCTATGCCTTCCAGCCTGGCTATGTTCTGCCCCGCCATAGGCCAAAGCAGCTTCTTTATTAACCAATGATAATGAAACATATTCACAGATTACATAAGGGAATTCCCCCCATCAGCTGTTAATACAGTGAGGTTGACATCTGGGTCTGTTACTGTGAGGAACACATGCTGAGGTCAAACTGATGAACAAATACAAAAAGTATGTGACCTATGAAAGCCTGAGTTTCTCAAATTTTCAGCATCATGGTTCTTCTGAATCTCTTCAGGACTGGTACAAGCCTTGGCTCCTGAAAAAGGTGGCAGATAGTTTATCTGTCTTTTCTGACAAGTTTCTTATAGCTCTTCCTTCTGCATATTATCTCGTGGATCTGTCAATTACTCATACTTATTTTTGTTCCTGTAACACTCTTGCATGTTACTTTGATCATCTATCATTCCTGGAGAGTCAGCATGGACTTTTCTTTTATGAGGCTTTTGCATTCTGCACTAGACCAAGACAGATAATGGGTATGTATTTTTTGTTGTTGTTAAATGAAGTATAAGGTATAAATCACCTTGCTATTGACATGAACAAATACAGCATAGAAACAGAAGCATTAAAAAAAAAGACTGCATTTCTCATAGCTGAGGGAAGCCTTGAGAAAAATGGCTGATAATTTTGAGGCCAATAGTTAGATTTTTATGCTTACTGGCACTTTTGACATAGTACAGACACAGAAATGAGGACACAATTTTTGCTTCATACTTTCCATCTGGATTGAGGAGATAGATAGATTTGACTATCTAGCCTGGTGCTTCTCAGATTAGACACAATAACAGCATCCTGTTCAAAATGTAGATTGTTGGATGATTCTCATGCAAGGGCGCCACAGATCAGAATCAGCAATACTGTGGAGGTCTTGAATGACAAGTAATCACTGGTCCCTAGCTTAATGTCTGTGGGCATTCAGCCAGCCTGCATGAGTGTGGATGAAACAAGACAATTAGATCATGAGAGAAAATTACATATTCCAGTGAGTTGAACTGCATAAACTCTAGGACTAGAATTTAAGATAGAAAAGATTGATATGGGTCAGCATAGTCAATGAAGGCATCAAGAAGTGAGGATTTGAATAGTGGGATGGAAACTGCAAGGTGTTTGTACTCTGACAATTCTGGGTTTGAATTACGGGTCTTTCACTTAGTCACTTTTCATAGTGTTTATTTTCTGATCTGCAAAAATGGAACTTCACAATAACTGGTTTGCAATTCTGTTCTGAGGACTAAAGTACCTACACTGTGCCTGGCTGTTTGGTTTGAACTTACTTAGTTTCTGCCAGCCATCTTCCTCCCAGGAGTGAGCTATATTTGGATAGAGTTGTATATGTTTAGATCTACAAAGGACTTTATCATTGTTCAACTGTCTCTCTAAATTTGTGTTATTTATTGCTCAAATTGCCCATTTAATTGTATATCAAATATAACTATGATAAAATGAGGCTACTCCAGGACACAGGAAGCTTCGAAATAGGATTCAAGGTTAAGCAGGGTGAGGAGAAACTATTCATGGTGTGTGTTTTTGATTATACTGATTAAATACTTTTTTCTAAAAGGATACACTTTTCTTCAAAAAGAGCTGTGCTCCAAATCTTCTAGAGAATCAGATAAGATATTCCAACAGCCTTTGTTCCCACTCAACTCTTGAGACTAGTTCCACAGGCCACTGTAGGGTTGAGGGGGGTAAGAACTGACCTTAGCATTCACTCTAGATGTTTGCACAATATTCTTCACATGTTATTAACTGGATGAAAGTAAGATCAGAAATGAAATTAAGCATAGCACTAAAAATAAATTAAAAAAAATTTACTTAGCCGAAATCAAGTAAGGGCTGGCACATGCCTGTAACCCCAAACTTGAAATTGAAGTTAGAAGATCCAGAGTTCAAAGTCACTTTCAGCAACATAGAGAGCTCAAGACCAAAGTGTGATACAGGAGTCACTTTCTCAAACAAACAAGCAACAAGAGAACATCCAATGACTTTTTAAAAAGGGTGGAAGGGATAGACTTAATTTTATAAGAATAATGGATTGACCAACTCTCTCTTCTAATGCCAGTCCTGACTGTCTCCACAGACTGAGATTGCTTGACAGATGGTCACTTGAAGGTGTTTGAAGTCACAAACAATCCCATACCAGTTTGGAATTATGATTAATAGAATGGTTATTTATTTAAAGGGGAAAAACTTACAGATCATTGTCCCAGACAACAGCTCTCTTTCCAATCAGGAAAGGGGCCTAGTAGCAGGAAGCAGAGCAGGTAGCAAGAGAGCAAGCAGAGGGCAGTTGCTGCTTTTTTAAAGAGAGAGATAGACCACGCCCCAATGGGCTGGTATCTCAGCGGCTATTGGCTGAAGGAGCAGAAGGATCTTCCACAACAGTCACTGATGGGACTAGCCTGATCTGAGTCAGTGATACTGTGTAAGAGTCCCATTTTCTTCTTACTTCTTTGTTACTCAGGATCATTGCATTGCTTTGCCAGAACCCCTGGTTGATAAATACAGCCACTATGGTCATGTTTCATTAAGCTTTCTACAATGCTCAGTTTTCTCTCCATGGAAGCCATCCCCATCTTTTGATTTCTAGGCCTTGTTTCTGTGCTCAGGAATGCAAGGCTGCATTTGGTCTTTGGATTCCCCTAACTTCCTCTTGAAAACTGGTGATGCTTTCTTCGAGTGGAATCATTTCCCTGAGGGTTTCCCTTCTCTCTAGCATGCAAATTTTTACTCTCTCAGCCACATTAGTTCAGTCAGGTATTTTCTCCAATAAGAACATCCCTAACACGTTTAGCTTCTCCCTCCTTATTCTTAGATGTTTGGGAGTGGGGGAGGGGATGTTGGCATCTTGATTCTCAGGTGGCTTTGTATTAAATAACATGGTTTGACATACATTTGTTGAAGGCTTTTTTATGTTATGGAGGCTTATAGTCCTGATTGCATAATTTTAAAGGCTTTAGCCCTAATTTTTAATATGTGTACTATTTGTTTTAAATAGACTTGTCTTTTCTTATATATGAAGACATACACTTTCTATGGGATTAAAATTTTATTTTATTATTTATTAAGAATTACATACATGAGAACTGTTTTTACATCACTTCTACCTCTTACAAATTATCCACTTCCCTCACCACTCCTCAACCTCATGAACACTTCTTTGTTATTGGATGTTTTTAATGTTGAGCAATCATTTTTCCTAGACCATTGAAAAAAAGTTCATCTTTGCATATATGAAAATTATTGTTTTCAACCCATTTAAATAAATAATTTAAAAATACATAGAATTTTAGTGTAAGCCCCTCCCAAATAACTCTGTAGCAAATTTACTTTGTTCATTTTATTTTTAAACAATTTTAGGGGTGTGTGTGTGTGTGTGTATGCAAATGTATTCTGAGACCAGAATTGTTGGATTGCCTGGAAATGGAGTTAGAGGAAGTTTTGGGTTCTGGAGCCCAAACTCTGGAAAGCAGTCTCAGTCCCAGCAGTACTGTTTACTGTCTTCCTGCATTTAATGTTGTGTAATGCAGGTCCGATGTACAATCTCTTACTGTTGCGAAAAGCAACAAGAAAAAAAAAATTCAGTAACTGGAAGCTCCCTCACAGTGGCTGACTATAACTTTTCTTACTGTGCCATGACTTTCTGTGTGCTCTTTTCCTCCTGCCATGTTAATCATTGACTCTAGCTATTCTCTGAAATTTTAAGCTTCCAGTGAACCCTTTCTTCTAAAAGTTATTTTGGTCATGGTGACCAATTACAGTAACAGAAATGTAACTAAGATGAGAACTAAAAATAAACACATTTATTTTCTCATTGATCTTAACCATGGATATGTTTAGCAGCTTCAAGTTCCTGACTTGACTTTTCCACAATGATGTAATAGTAATTATGAGCTAAAATAAAACCTTTCTCCTCTAAGTAATTTTTTTGTTAAGTTATTTGATCATAGTATCAGAAATGAAACTGGACAGGACATTAACATGGAATATTACCTATGACTAAGAGAAGGTATAAATAAAAAGAATCAACATGCCATCTTGAGTTGTAACTGACTAATTCTTACTTATATCACCAAGCGTATGAATTACTTGCACAGAAATAGCTCATAAAATGGCTATCAAGGTGAATGCAGTAGTAGTTTAAGATGCATTTATAGTTTATCACTGGCTCTAGAAAAGCCTAGTACATTTTACATTCAGACACAGAAACCAAAAAACCAATGTTTAGAAGTGAGTTTACTTAACCTCTCACATTAAAATTTTGATTTAGTTAGGTATTTTGGTGGCTCTTGCCATGTCTATAACCCTAATAATGGATGCTAAATATCTAAAAATTATCTTCACAGTATGTTGTGGGAGCTGCGGGCCACTTACCTGCCGTCCCAGCTCCCGGCTGCCTGGCTAGCTTATGCCCCGAAATAACAACACACAAACTGTATTCATATAAACACTGCTTGGCCCATTTCTATTAATGTGTGTAGCACCCCAAGGTGTGCTTACTGAGAATATTCTAGCCTACGTCCATCTTGGGTTGGAACTTCATCGTGTCAGCCCTGGCTATACAGAGAAACCCTTTCTTGAAAAACAAATAAGCAAACAAACAAATAAAGCAAATCAAAAGAAAAATATTGTAGTATTAATAAATGTGATTTTTGCCCCCCCCCGTTTTTTTTTTTTTTTTTTTTTTTTTTTTTTTTTTTTTTCTCCTTCCTTTTTTTTTTTTTTTTTTTTTTTTTTTTTTTTTTTTTTTTTTTTTTTTTTTTTTTTTTTGCAACACGGTTTCTTTTGTGTAGTCCTGGATGTTCGGGAGCTCACTCTGAAGTCCAGGTTGGCCTTGAACTCACTGAGCTTGGTCTGAATGTCTCTGTCTCTGTCTCTGTCTCCCAAGCGCTGGAATAAAGGTTGTGTGCCATCACCAGCTGGCCTTACTCTTTTTTTAATACCTGGTATTTTCTTTTTCTCTTCACAGTAAATGTGACCCAGAACAAATTAGTACTGATTATATGAGTGGCAAAACCCCATAGAAATGAGATAGTAAACGCTAATGGCTCTGTTAAGTCTAATCTTAAAATACTGTTTGTTGGATGTATTTGTTATTTTATTCCCTGCATGATTCTGCAGACCTGACTCTGAAAAAGCTAGTCTGGAAGTTATTGCAGTGGTTAACTCAACCCAAAGAACAGCCTCCAAATTTGGAAACACATTGAAATGACAGCATCTAGCAATACAAACATTTCATATTTTGTTAGACTATAATCTTTCTAAAACACTGAGACTGAAATATTTAAAAGACACAGCCTGTAGGTTCTACTTTATGCAAAGTAGACCTAGGCACATCAAAAATTTGAATTAAGGTAATCCATAAATGAGTTTATTTTTATAAATATTTGTCCCATGGTTTTAAATGGTAAATTGTTTAAATTCATTATTCAGGTATTGTAATAACTAATAGAGGTCTTGATAGGAAAAGAATACACTAATTGAAAACTTTTCTTTTTTTAAATTTATTTTAAATTTCCACCCCCACCAATTCTCCCATTTCCCTCCCACTCCCCTCAACTCTCCCTCCCCCTTGCTCTCCAGTCCTACAAGAAGTCAGTGTGCCCTGGCTTGTGGGAAGTCCAAGGTGTTTCCCCTTCCTAGAAAGGTGTGCATCCAAACAGACTAGGCTCCCAAAAATCCAGTACATGAAGTAGAATCAAAATTCAGTGTCATTATCATTGGCTTCTCCAGTCCATGGGCAGCAGAGGTGAGGGTGCCTGACCTGGTCTTCTCCCATAGACACACTGATGAATATCTTTCATATCACCATAGAAACTTCATCTGGCAATGGATGGAGATAGAGACTGAGATCCACATTGGAGCACTTGACTGAGCTCTCAAGGCCCAGATGAAGAGAAGGAGGTAGAGCATGAGCAAGGAAGTCAGTACCATGAGGGCTGTGTCCACCTATGGAGATAGTGGGACTGATCTAATGGGAGCTCACCACGGCCAGCTGGACTGGGTCTGAACGAGCAGGTGATCAAACCAGACTCTCTGAATGTGGCTGACAATGAAAACTTTTCTTAAAAAAGAAATTTTATTTGAAGTGCAGTATTATTAGGTTATTAAGGCTGGGAAAATATCTAAAAAAATATATGAAGGATTTTATTGGCTGTGGCCGAGGTTTCTGTTCATGATCATTTGACTCTGCTGCTCTGGGCTTGTGCATGGGCAGAAACAACACCATGGAAGGAGGTTATGACAAAGGAAAGCTCCTCTCCTCCAAGGAGTCTAGAAAAGGAAAGAGAGAACAGAAGGGTCTAAAGACAAGACATTTACTTCAAAAGCCTGCTCCAGAGATCCCCTTACTTTGATTAAACTACTTTCAAATAACACTTTGATCTATAACTTCATCAGCATGCTAATTGAAGAAACATGTACCTTAATGATGCATCTGCTTCATAATTTCTCCACCAGTTGGGGACCAAGCTTTCAATATAGGAGTCTGTGAAGTATAGTTTATATCCCAAACTTAATATTTTGCCTGGGAATCGGTGGCTCACTACTGAAGAAGGAGGATGATAAAGTGAAGCAAGTATCAATTAATATTCGCTAAATGCTTAAGAAAATGTTGACTTCAATTCCCCATACCAATGTCCATTACTGTGTCACTTTAAACTGTAAAGACCTTGACTGCTCATCTTAGTACCAGGCAGAATCTAGAATCTAAAGTCTTATAGATGGAGAGCAAGGAAAGAGATATTTTGGTTGAGGAAGCCATTATGGGGCTAGCAAGAAACCTGGCATTAGAGAAATTCCCAGGAATCCACAAAGATGACCCCAGCTAAGACCCTAAGCAATAGTGGAGAGGGTGTCTGAACGGCCCTTTCACTGCAGTCAGATTGATGACTATCTTAAATATAACCATAGAACTTTCATCCAGCAACCGATGGGAACAGATGCAGCAGATTACTGGAATAAGCTCCCAAAGTTCAGTTGAAGAATGGGAAAAGGGTGAATGTGGGTGTCCCCTCTGTGTGCTGTGATTATCATTAATGAATAAAGGAACTGTCTTGGCCTGTTGATAAGTCAGAACTTAGGTAGGCAGGGAAAGTTAGGCAGAATGCTGGAAAGAAGGGTGGAGTCAGATAGGAATGCCATGGAGCCACCAGAGACAGACTCTGGGAATTTTCCCAGTAAGCCACTGACACATTGTGATACACAGATTACTAGAAATGGGTTAAATTAAGATGTAAGAGTTAGCCAATAAGATGCTAGAGCTAATGGGCCAAGCAGTGATTTAATGAATACAGTTTTGGTGTGATTATTTCGGTTCTGGGCAGCCAGGACAAACAAGTGGCCCTCCAACTCCTACAGGAGTGATAATATGAGCAAAGAGTCAGGACCTGAAACAGTTTACCTGAGCTAATGGGAGTTCACCAATTCCAACTGGATGGGGAAGGAACCAGCACAGGACCAAACTAGACCCTCTGAATGTGGGTGACAGTTGTATTGTTGGGGCAGACTGCAGGATCACTGGCAGTGGCATCAGAATTTATCCCTACTGCTTGTACTGGATTTTTGGGAACCCATTCTTTTTGGGTGGATACCTTGTTCAGCCTAGAACCTTCCCCAAAGCAATGTGCCTTACAGTCTCTGTGGAGTGAATGGGCAGTGGGGTTGAAGGGAAGTTGGAGGGGATGGGAGGAGGGAAGATAGTGGGAACTGGGTTTGGTATGTAAAATAGTTTGTTTCTTTAAAACAATAAAAAATATAGTAAAAAAATTATACCTAGTAATAGGGTGTCATATAACTTTTGATACATGTATGCATTGAATGATAGATAGTAAGTGAAATTAAATGAATGTATCACCTTAAAGTAAATTTTAATAAAAATCAGTTCTTTTCACAGCATATTGCGTAAAGTAACTAGAGACAGATAAGGGAGAAGTTCAGACTAGCTGTCTGGAGCAAGAGGGCAGGGGAACTATCCACTGTCCACATTTATCCCAGTCAGACTTCTCTCTCTCACCAACTGGTCCCCAAGGCTTCCTCTTTGTGTGTATGTGTATATATATATTTTACATGATATAAAACAGTGTATTTGTAAAAATTTAAAAGTATTATATATATATATATGTTACATACATAAGTCTGCTGTACTTATTTGTTTTGATTTCAAAATATTCACTAATATGAGTTAAGTTTCAAATATGGTATCACCATTATTTATTGCTATATATGTGTGGTACTCCTCTAAGATAAAACTTGTCTAATAATTTCAAATACTTGAAAGCTCCAGTCTTAGAATACAAGATTCAATAATCATTTATTAAAGGACTATTACATGTCATCACTCTTGTGGAGTCTGAATTACTTCATAATAAGTAACACAGAAAGTAACACCTGAAGTAAGTAAACCTTGTGCAAGATCATATTATGCAAAAGTAACAGGATGAATATCAACATATACACCAGAGAAGACAGATACAAAATTGTCCAAAATTGTCCTGTCAAGATAGCTCACCAAGCCGGGCGGTGGTGGCGCACGCCTTTAATCCCAGCACTCGGGAGGCAGAGGCAAGCGGATCTCTGTGAGTTCGAGACCAGCCTGGTCTACAAGAGCTAGGTCCAGGACAGGCTCCAAAGCCACAGAGAAACCCTGTCTCGAAAAAAAAAAAAAGATAGCTCACCAATAATAACTATTTTGCCTTTGTGAAAGTAAAAATAAGAGCCTGAGTCTGGCACAGTAAAAATATTGTTACAGAACTGGTCAATTTACAACAGAGAACTATGTAGATTTGAAAGTTCTTTTACCCCCACTCAACTTTTCCCTCATTATAACTATTATTTCTTAAATTTTTACAATATATTAAATGCTGTAGTTCCACCCAAATTTATCTTTACAAAAGCACACAAAGTTCTGTGATTTTTCTCTTATTTTTTTTAGATTGTTTTTATTGAGTTATACATTTTTCTCCGTTCCCCTTCCTTCCTTTCCCCTCCCCTCTACCCTCTTTCATGGTCCCCCATGCTCCCAGTTTACTCAGGAAATCTTGTCTTTTTTCACTTCCCATGTGGATTAGATCCATGTATGCCTCTCTTAGGGTCCTCATTGTTGTCTAGGTTCTCTGGGATTGTGAATTGCAGGCTGGTTTTTCTTTGATTTATGTCTAAAACTTATGAAGGGTACATTGTCTTTCTGGGTCTGGGTTACCTCACTCAATGTGATGTTTTATAGATGTACTCAAATTTCAATATGTCCTTAGTTTTTTTTTCTGTTGTGTCATACACCATTGTGTATTTGTATACCACATTTTCCTTATCCATTCTTCAGTTGAGGAGCATTTAGGTTGTTTCTAGGTTCTGGTTATGACAAACAATGCTGAGAGCACATGTTCTTGTGATATGACTGAGCATCTTTTTGGTATATACCCAACAGTCGTATTGCGGGGTCTTGAGGGAGGTTGTTTCCTAATTTTCTGAGAACTCGCCATACTGATATCCAAAGCATCTTTACCAGTTTGCACTCCCACCAGCAATGGAGAAGTGTTCCCTTTACCCCACATCCTCTCTAACATAGGTTATCATCAGTGTTTTTTAATAAGAAAAAATGGAGGTTGATTTCCTTGCATATAAAGATAATGCATACAGTATGAACTCACTCATATCTACCTGAATACAGAAATCAGGAGGGATTTAAAGATGATAGGAATGTGGATCGGGTGAGGATTCGCTGAACAGAATATATGTTATTGGTGATAGTAAAGAGGGAAGGGGTAAAAAGGATGAAGAGAAAAGGATAAAAGTGTGCCAGGCATCTATTATCTATCAAAGAACCTGGAACACTGGCCTGTACTGTCAAAAGGGGAGCTGTTATGTCACCGACTCAGAAACACATTAGACTACCTGATCTGGGTACATTATATCTTGCCTTCATGGACAGGTCTGTGATGGCGTTTCATGTCTACACATTGCTTAGCTATTTGCTAGAAAAGAATATGATCAGATCACACATATAGCAGATTTCAAAGGCTGCAACTAGAAACTGTAGAACCAGAGGTAGAAGGTTTGTACATACAAGGTTGGGACCAGGGTGAAGGTAGAGTTAGAATGTATGCAAAGTCATCTCTGCTATTTTCTACTGTCCCAATTAAGTCACACAGCAGGGGGAAGATACATATCACCTACTTTAGGGGGGAGCTGCAAACTGTCATGGCTCTGTTGTAATTTTACAGCTGAGATCAAAAGAAAATAAGTGGCAGAAAAAGAGCAACAACAAAAACAGTAAACAACAAAGACTGCTAAACATCATTTTACTTCTAAAATCACATAAAAGTTATATTTGCAGGAACATCAAAAACTCTTTAGAGCTGAGCGTGGTGGTGCATGACTAAAATACTAGCACTCTGAATGCAAATCCAGGCGTATCTCTGTGAGTGCAAGGTTCGACTGATCTACATAGTGAGCTCTCCCCGACATCCGCAGCTACGTGCAAGAGACCATGCCTCAAGATAAATAAATACATAATAATTAAAATTAGGACGCAATATTGGCAAGTAGTAATTTTATTAAAAAATAAGTTTTCAAAAGACCTTTTGAGGTATTCATTATTTTACTTTCGCTTTGATTCTGAAGCACCCACACCAGAGATTTTGTGTTGAGTTTAGATAATGATCTTCCACTTTCTAGGTTATGAACAACAAAAGAACTATTGAACAAAATCTGTTCATGTTGAAACTAAGGATAAATGAATACAGACAAACTTACTCATTGCAATCTACCTGAGAAATGAGGCATTAATTCAAGAAATGAGATTTTATCTTAATTTTATGTAATGTATATATAAAATTATTAATTTATCTGCCCAAAATAAAATAGGTCTAACTCCTTAATTCTTTATTGTAATTGTTTAGAGAAGATAAGGTTGCTTAGAAAGCAGAGAGGAATAATTAATACTTTAATTTCTTGGAACTGTGACAGAAGAATGTGAATCTCAACCCATGCAGACTATTTGGTGATTTTGTTTATGTTTATGGTTTTAAATTCTCTATCTCTTTTTTAATTTATGACATGATTCTTTTAGAGAACTAGACTTATATAGTTCATCATGAAAATACTCTATTCGAACACACACACACACACACACACACACACACACACACACCTAGCCAAACTACATGGCCAGCTTCTGTATTTGTTCATGCTGAATCATCTTATGTTCTTGGATATGATTCATTGGCTGTTATTTCCCATCACTCTTCTACATTCCTGTACTCTATCATCTACTTTTAAGCCCTTTGTTCCCCTCCATATGTGTATTGAAGGCTATTTTAGCTCTATAGCCAGGGTTAAGGGTCACAGCCATAAAAAGACACCAGGCCATTGCTTTCAGATGAATGATATGCCTCTGTGTTTTCCTTCAATTCTAAAGTGTTCAGAATAAGAAAATTCACTGATTGACAATTTATCAAAGGAGTATAAGTAGGACCAAATACTCTCTAAAACCGGAGCCTCAGGAAGTGGAATCAGCCGGTGGTGGGTATCAAGAAAACAGCTTTAAAAAGTGATACCAGAGGCATAATAGTTCTCTGAGGTTCCTTCACATCTGTCTCTCTCAAGCTGTGCTGTTGAGGTAAAGGAATATGAATGCCTTACCTTAAGGTAACAAACTGTATCTGTTTTGTTTCCCAAAATATCTCTCGTATAGCACATAGCATTATATGTATGTTTAAATAAATTCAAATCGGCTATGTGTGTGACTCAAAATACCTCTCCTGTAATGATTAAATGATTGAATTTTTACCAAGCTCAAAGTATTTACTGTCGCTATTTGGTTAAATAAAATTGGTACTGAATTTCTAAAGGGTGGTACTTTAAAAAAGCCTCATTTTTATTTTTAAAAGACTGTATATGGGAAGGGGGCAGTTTGCACAACAGTGGAATGCTTATGGAGGCCAGATGAGGGTGTTGGGTGTCCTCGAACTGAAGTTACAGGCAGCTACTTGGGTGCAGGGAGCTGAACTCAAGAGCAGTAGTGCTCTTAACTACTGACAGTCTCTCCAAGCCTGCAGAAGTAACTACATACAGGAATCAGTAACATTCGGGGAACATAAAGGAAAAATAAAGAGAAAGATTTTAACTGCCAGAAGATCATGGAGTTGGCTGTGAAATGGTTTCTCCTAGGAATGGCTGCATAAATAAAACTAGAACAGCAATGTCCATGTATATGTCAAAACGTAAGGGAGAAAATTTCACCGGGTCTCAACCTGAGACAAAGAACTACAGACAACTAATGACTGCGGGCAGAAGGGAAATTAGCTTCTGCCAGGAATATGTCCCTTTGTTGCTTGACCAAAGCAGTATTGTAGTCTTGAAACTATGTACATTGTGAGTGTGTGTGTTTAACAAACTATAATCAAAAAAAAAAAAAAAAGGCTATCAACTTGAGAGAGTAATTGGAGGGGTTCAAAAGGAATCTTATTAAAACATTAAGGGAAAAAATTTATTCATCAGTCATACTTCAGAGTATGTGTTAAAATACTTTGGCCCAGTGTTTCAAATGAAATACGTTTCCAATATGGCAGCATACCCGCTTCTAGGGGCTTGATTTTGCATCCTGACATGAAAGACAGTTATTAACTCTGGCCAAGAAACAGGTAGTCTAGCTCTGGATCTTCAGCTCAACCTCTTCCTCTAAATTCAGTCTCTGAGTTTCATGCCCAGCTCTGTAGCAGACCACCTTCATGAAGCTTCCCATTCTTCTCTATCCCTTTCTCTACCAAAGGATGCTGAAGTTCTCCAGCAGCCTTCCTCCGACTCACTTCTTTGTCCAAGCCCCCAAATACAGCAGGCACTCTTTGGAAAGGTGGCAGACTTGCTTGCTAAGGAAGTAAGCAGGGCAGGGAGTCAGTTAGGCCAATTTCTGATTTTCACTCTCCTACAAAGTGAATTCCCAGTTTTGTGCTCAGCTCTGAAGCCAACTACATACTGGGGCCTCTTTTCACTCCCCTCATTCCCAAGAACGAAGGAGATTTTGGTGGAACACCCTCCTCTCTTCCCTCTTCTGAACCTCTTCAGCTCTCCTTTTTCTGGTCTATCCTTGTTCCTAAGACTGAGTCTTTAGTACCATGATTCTATTCAGAACCCCCACTGTCCACACCTGGCAGTATCCCAAAAAAAAATCCATACCAAACAACAAACAGTCAACACATCCTCCTAAAGAACAAAGGGGGCAAACAAAAACCAAAGAATAAAATGTCCACTAAGTAATGACAAGACTAGATATCAGCACCTAAATTAGAATCATCCCAAACCCTGGTCACTAGACAACAATATAAAAACACAATCAATAACATGCAGGAAAATGTGTCTTCACTAGAGCCCAGCAACTCTATCACAGTAGGTTCTGAGTATTGCAACACAGCTGAAATACATGACAAAGACCCTAAAATTGTCTTTATTATTGTAGTCAGGCTGTTTTCACCCAACTGAAAAAGACCATGATGAGGTCGTTATGAATTTCATGTTTATATTGAGCCAAACAGACCAGCAAGGAGTACACACTTTTATGACTACAAGTTTAAAGAAGTGGTCACGATTTTTAAAGCAGGAGGTTTATAAAGGTGAAACTCACAAGTTGGGCACATTTCATTGCTGCAGGTGTGATGACTGTTGGCAAGCATGACAGGATATAAACTTTTTACAAAAATGGACTAAAGCTGTGTTACCATGGTATCACTGTTTGATCAGGGAAGAGAACAGAAAATCTTGTGGTTACAGAAGCAGAACAACGGCAGGTGAGCTGTGGCTCCTGCAGGTATGATGCCTACCTGAGGGTAAAGCTTACATAAATGATAGCCTGAGGTCAGGTCAGGAATTAGCAAAAATATTTAACTCACTTCATTATGAATATGAAAGCAGCCCTAAAAGAGGAAATGAATAAATATTTTAAAAAAATCCATGAAAATGCAGTGAAGAAAAAGATTAAAACCAGTTCAAGGCATGAAAGAGAATAAAGAAATAGTAAACAGAAGTTAAGGAAAATCTGGAAATTCAAAATTTAGGAACTTGATCAGGAACTGCTGAAAGCCTTGCTCTTAGCAGGTCCAATGGCCTGGGATGAATGTATGAAGTTGACTAAATGAAGAAAACTCTGACCACCTTTTTCAAAGTGGCCCTGTATAGTCTGTGCTGTTTTTATTTATATAATTTCAATAGGATGCATGAACAGTTTTGCAATTATATTTGTTTCTTTATGATTCTAATAATAGTTACAATAATTGACAATTTTTCCTCTTCTCTCCTTCCCTTTCCATCCCTTAACTTCCCCACTGGCAATCATTACGTACTTGATTCATAGCCTTAATATTAGAGGCTTAATCAGTATGGCGAGCAACAAAGGACATTTTCTAACTAGGCACACCTACAGCATCATGCAAAGTGAAAGAAAGTTTTGCCTCTAATGGTCAGTGCTTACCTCAGGTCAAATCTAAAATCTCCCAATCAGCTCATTAGCCAAGTCTGAATCAATTCATTCTTCATTCTATACTTCTCTATCTCCTATAGGGGATATTCTAGGTTTTCTCCTATCACCCTAAAAGCTAAATAACCTAAAAGCTTATTCTTAAGAGTTGGTGCTGCTTACCTTTTGTTCTCATGTTCCCTTTCCTCTCAGTTTCCTACAGTATTGGCACAGGTATAGAGATGAGGGCCCTATAGATTTCTATGATTCTGCTTCATTCCCTGTTACTAGACTGTTCCCACTAATTCCTGATATCATCTACTTATTAACACTTCTCCTTGACTCTTGTAGTCAAAATTATTCCCTCTAGGACAATTATGCAAATATGTAATATTTTCAAGAACTGCTGTGACTCTTTAGACCAGTCAGTAACAAGGAACACTGGAAAGGCAATATCCTGTTCTTAAAATTCCTGAATTTATTATCATACCTGAAACATCAAAGTCATTAGGGGCTAAATCAGATCCACTGTATATTTTTAATATTCTCCTCTCTGGCAGCCAGCCATAATTTGTGTAAGGAAAGCAAGGAGAGCAGATAGCACATATGCTCTTGGGTCATGCCCAGAATTATACAGTAAACTATACATTGGCCTTGCCAAGGGTTAAATTCTCCCAGGATTGGCAAAAGAAGCATTTGTTTATTATTAGATCTGATCATTTCATAGTGTCCTTACTGTTGAGGGTGATGCCCTGAATTATACAGAAAACTATCCATTGGCCTTACCAAAAATGCATTACATTTTCTCAGGCCCTATCTCCTGAAGAAGTCACATGACTTCCTGCAAGAAACCTCAGGAGTAAGGGCACTATGAATTGACCAGATCTAATAATGATAGGAGTAGAAAAAGGAGAAGAAATTCAGGTCATAGGCACAGAAAATATTTTAATCCAAAATTAAATTATAAAAGAAAACTTCCCTAACCTAAAGGATATGCCTATCAAGGTAAAAAAAAAAAAAAAAAAAAAAAAAACGCATACAGAATAATGGATTGATAGGACTAGAATAGAAAGTCACCTAGCATATAATAATCAAAACTCTAAATGGACAGAACAAAGAAAAGAAATTAAAAGTTACAAAACAAAGTAACATACAAAGGCAGCCTTATTAGAATTACACCTGACAATGGAGGGGCTAAAAGTTTTAGTGCCTGGACAGACGTGCTGCAGTCTCTAAGAGATCACAGATTCTAGCCCAGACTGCTATACCCAGCAAAACTTCCAATGACCAGAGATGGAGAAAATAAGATAGACCTTAATAAAGCCAAACTTAAATAATATCTATCTACAAACTTATCCCAAGAGAAGGTGCTGGAAGGAAAATTCCAATCTAAGCAGGTTGGTTCGATCTATGAAAGCACAGGGAATAAATAACCTCACATTAACAAAGTCAAAAGAAAGGAAGCACACACACACACACACCACCACCACCACTGCCACCACCTCTTTCCCTATCATCACCACCACCAACAACAACACTTACCACAACAACAACAAAATGAGAATCAACAGTCATTGGCCATTGATATCTCTTAATGTTAATAGTCCCTCAACAAAAAGACATATAAACGAGGATCCATCCTTCTGCTGTATCCAAGAAATAGACTTTAACATCAAGGATAGACATCATCTCAGTGTAAAAGGATGGACAATGATAGTCCAAGATAATTGACCTAAGGAGCAAGCTGGTATAACCATTTTAATATCTGAAAAAATAGACTTCAGACTAAAGCTAATAAGAGATGGGAAAGGACACTACATGGACATTACAATTTTAACATTTATGCACCAAACTCAAGGGCAATCAAGTTCAGAAAAGAAAGACTATCACAACACAAATCACATATTGATCCTCACACAATGATAGTGGGAGACCAGTACCATGCTTTTATGAATAGACTGGACTTCTAGATCAAACCTAAATACAGAAATAATAGAAATAGCTGATGTTATTATCCAAATGAACCTAAGAGATATTTACTTAACATTTTCACCCAAACACACACTAATAACCACAAACATGCAAAAATATACCTTCTTCTCTGTACCTCATGGAACCTTCTCCAAAATTGACCATATATCCAAAAACAAAGCAAGTCTCAGTAGAGATAAGAAAATTGAAATACCACCAGGCATCCTATCAAATTACCATGGATTAACTTTGGATATTGACAATAGAAACAACAGAAATCTTACAAACTCATGTGTACTAAATAAATCATTACTGAATAAAAAATTAGTCAAGACAGTAATTTAAAAAGAGATGAAAGATTTCATAGATTTGAATGACAATGAGGAAACAACACTGCCAAATTTATGAGAAGCAGTAAAGGCAGTTCTAAGAGGCAAGTTTATAGCTATATGTGCCTATATGAAAAATTGGGGATAGCTCATGCTAACAGCTGAACAGCAAAATTAAAAGCTCCAGAACAAAAAGAAATCACAGTCAAAAGGAGTAGAAAGCAAGAAATAATCAAACTGAGGAAATGAGATAAGTAAAATAGAAAGAAAAAAAAAACAAAAATATACAAAGAATCAATGATACAAATGTCCCAGTCTAAAGAATGAGGAAAGATTTTTATCAACTTCAACATCCAATAGTAGTAGACTAATGATACAAATGTATCATTGATTCTTTGAGAAAATCAGTAAGATTGATAAACCCTTAAACAAACTAACTAAAAAGTAAAGTAAAAAAAAATCAAATTGAAAACAATTCCATTAAAATCAGAAACAAGACAATGCTGTCCACTCTCTCCTTATCTAGTAAATATAGTTCTTGAAGTTCTAGCCAGAGAAATATGACAACTGAAGTGATCAGGGGGATACAAATAGAAAAGAAAAATCAAAGTATTTTTATTTTTGCATGATATTATTATAAAAACATATGATCAAAAAATTCCACTGGGAAATTCCTACAGCTGATAAACACTTTCACCAAGGTATCAGTATATAAAATTAACCTACAAAAATCAGTAAACCTCCTATATACAAATGAGAGACTGAGAAAGAAATCAGAAAACAACAGCTTTCACAAAATAGCCTTACATTATATAAAATATTTTGAAGAACTTAACCTAACAAGTTAAAGACTTGTATGATAAAAGAAAATTAAGAAGATATCAGAAGATGGAGAGAATCATGGAAAAGTAAAAATTATGGATCCTTAGGATTAGTGTATTAAAAGTGGCCACCCTACCAAAAGTAGTCTACAGATTTAGTGTATCCCCATCAAAATTCCAACACAATTCTTTACAGATCTTGAAAGGTCAATTCTCAGCCTCATATGGAAACATAAAATCCCAGGATAGTTAAAATAATTCTGAATAATAAAGTAACTATAAGGGTATCACTATCCCTAATCTTAAAATGTACTACAGAGCTATAGCAATATAACCAGCATGGTACTGGCAGAAAAAGAGAAAAGTTGATCGATAAATTCAAATTTACGACTGAGACATAAATGCACATGCATATGGATAGATGATTTGGAAAAAGAAGCCAGAAATACACTCTGAAATAAGACAGCATTTACACCAAATGTTGCTCAAACAGGATGTCTGCATGTAGAAGGATGCAAATAGATTCATATCTATCATATCACCCTGTTAAAAAATGCAACTGTAAGTATAACTGGAACATAAAATGAGATGCACTGAACCTGATAGAAGAGACAACAAGAAATAGCTTTTCACTCATTGGCACAGGAAAAGGCTTTTGAATAGAACACCATTGGCACAGGGACTAATATCAACAATTAATAAATGGAACCTCATGAAACCAAGAAACTTCTGCATGGCAAAAGACACTGTTACTCAGATAAAGTCCCAGTCTAAAGAATGGGGAAAGATTTTTATCAACTTCAACATCCAATAGTAGTAGACTAATATCCAAAATATATAAAGAACTAAAAAATGTAAATATCAAGAAAACAAATAATCCCGTTTAAAAATGAGGTATGAATCTAAACAGAGATTTGAAACTTAAAAGTTTTCACACTTAAAGAAATGTTTAAATCTTTTTTTTTTTTTTTCATTTAATTTGCTGCCATTTATATACTATATAAATCTTACATGCCATATATACAGTGGGGCAAGTGCTTTTTTAATCTTAAAAAAAAAAACAAAGATCAACTTTAGACATCTCTGAACAACACAAACTGTATAAATCATACAGATTATTCAGATACACACTGTATTAAATACAGTCTTTCCCCACTCCCGTCTCCTGATGCAGGACCAGTGAATTATAAGTGTATCACAGTTTGATAGCATATCCATATTATTTTGCTGGACATATGTAATTAATATTTTGTTTTTTCTTTAATTACATTTTCATATGCAAAATTCTTCTATTGTTTTTCTTTTAATGTTTGTGACTTAAATTTTTCATTTTTTATACTTTTTATACTTTAATTCATTTGATTGTATTTTTTCACTTCAAGGTGAAATACATCACAATTTAATTATTCATTCTGTTGGCAGATTAGTTGTTATCCATTTGCTATGAAAATAACACATTGCAACCTTGCTATTCTGTGATATATATGCTGAGTACTGAAAAGCTAAAGTGTTGATGTTAATAGATGCTGTCATATTTAATAGATATTATCAAAGTTATTTCTATATTTGTGAAATTTTAATCTCTTGCCAACATAGGAAGAGAGATTTTTTTTCTTGACAAAACATAATGATCTAGATCTTATTTTTAATTGTATCTGCAAGCTGAGTTTGTAAATAACAGTATCTTAATTTTAATTTGCATGTCCCCACCCATGATAGTTAAGAAATTTCCCAATGTTTACTGTCTGCCTCTTAGACTTTCTCACTTGATTGTATCCATTAAGATAATTGGTATATTGTTATTGTTGGTTCTTTAATGTTTTAAAATTTGTTACGTGGTCTCCCTATATAGCTTAGGGAAGGCCTGAATGTGGACTCACTGTCTTTGCTTGTCAAGTATTGAGCTTATAGGTTCACTTAGTTATTAGAGATTTTCTTTTTTTGAAGTGTAAATTTCACAAGAACAAATTAAAAATAAGAAATAAAAGTAAACAAAATGTCTTGTGTTTTGTATTGGAATGTAATTAAATTTGTAGATATCATTAATAAGAAGTTCCTACTTTGTCTTCCAAATAGATAGTTCAGTGGTACTGTTGATATATCAATTTCCATTCTCTAAATATAGTTTTGCTTTATTATAGAATATTATAGTTCAATTTTTATTTAACATTGCAAGCTATTGAGAAGATCCCCTCCCTCTTGGTCAATTTTGAACTCCAGCGTCTAATTCTGGTAAAACTACAGCCAAAATTCTCAGGAAGTTTTACTTTCCTAGCTCTGTACTGCATAGCATGCATGCCCCCTTGCGCATGCATGTGCACGCATGTACACACACACACACACACACACACACACACACACACACAGAGCTTTATCTTATAGATTTAGGTCAGCTCCCCTCACTCCTGCCACTGTTCGCATCAAACATTCCACAATCTAGGTACCTCCAGTGCACTAAGGTCTCCACATAAACTGAGGCTAAATTTTCTCCAGTAGACTTCTCACCTGTTTTCAGAGACTCCTAATCCTGCCTCATGGCACCGAGCCTCAGCTTCTCTACATGGCCCCTTCAATCCTAGGGTTTCCGCTCCAAGTAAAAACTCAACATTGGCCATTCACAACAGCTAGCCTCAGTGTCTCTTCATAAATTTTTAAATTCTGCCGCTTTCATGCTGATAAAGACAGTGTGGGATTCCCTGACACATTACCAAATTCAGCTGACAACTTGAGCTGCAGCATCAGCTCCCTCTAGTCCACAGTTACCACGTGCTAACCAAGGTAGACACATTGAATATTTCACCGTACTGACACTTCTCTTAATTGCAGCGGATTTTCCAGGCCAGCTAACAAGCATCAATTGTCCCAGTGAAGCAAAAATTTCCTTCCAGTCATTTGGTCGCTTAACAATCACAGGCAAGTTTTCAGGCCCAACTAAGTAGAAAATATGTGTCCTTCTTTCAAAATATCACTGAAATGGTCCAGACCGAGTCTTTGAGGGATTCTCTGATTTCCCTCTGAAAGATCACAAGCCAGACCTCCAGCATCTCTGTGTCTCTCAGCCCTCTTATCCTCCCATTCTTCCACAACACAGCGTATACAGCACAAAGCTCACAATCTTCCAAATAACACAACTAGATCTGTCAGAGTGATGCTATGATAAACACCATGACCAAGGTAAACCTGAGGAGGAAAAGACATATTTCAGCTTATAACTGAAGTCCATTAGGAAGGGATGCCATGTCAGGAATTAAAAGCAAAAACTTGGAGGCTGGAACGGAAGCTAAGACTGTGGAGGATTACCACATACTCCTTTGGTAATCTTGATTTATTCAGCTACTTTTCTTCTACAACCCATTAATACCTGCCCTGGAATCACCTAGAGTAGCCTGATCCCTCCCACTAACCCTGACAATAGCCCCAACCCCTAATCCCCACTGTAATGTTAACCATTCAATCGTTAAAAAGAAAAATGCCCACACAGTCTTGTCTTCAGGCTAGTCAGATAGAGATGATTTTTCAATTGACATTTTCCCTTCCCCGATGTCTCTATCTTCTGTCATGTTGACAAAAGACTAACCAGCATTGGTTGATAGATTCATTCAGGATAATTTTGCAATCAGTTATTGACTTTTATTAAATGTTCTAGAGTAGCTCATGACAATTACAGCTATGTCAAGGTTTTTGTTAAGTCAAGGAAATGTAGAAATGTACAATTCACATTCAAAATATTTCTATTTACTAAATTTCCAATAAAATGGATTGTGTTTTAGACTTTTCAATTCATGAGTAATTTACCCTTGAACTTTTCTATATCTGAAAATAACCATGACAGTATTGAGCATCTCTATATTTACCAAGTTAGATTATTACAGTTTCTCTGCATCTCCACCAACCAAGTTTGTATGGAAGAAATTTCTCTTCTGCAGAACCCTAAGAGTCCTTCATGAAGAGTCAAGACATCTGGCATGTATCATCTTGGATTCGGCATGCTTATTCTAGTTAAGAGTGTTTCCCAGGAGCCAATTAGGCAATTAGCAGAATCATTAACTATTTGGAGCCAAAGAATCATAGCTTACCTCTCTGAAATAATAATGAACAAATTAGTAGTCATGTTGCTACTGAGTCTTACAGAAGTAAGCTTGCTCACTTAAGGGAGGGACCTGACTTAGGTTGTCTGATGGATGATATATTAATGCTAAGGAAAAGACTTTGCATCAGGATTAGCTACATTCCCTGAATAAGAAACAAACACATGGGAAGTCACTCACACATGTATAAGGTATTGTTGAAATTTGGAGTTTAGAGTTTGTTATGGTATATTCACCCCTTTCTTTTGGTACACAAATGAAGTGTACATTCAGAAAGATTAGGGTTCCACCACACTCTGCCTTATGTAAAAAGCAGGTTCTTCTCATTGATCGCCACTTGAAAAGTTCTTTGTGTGTATAATTAATCCAAAGTTCAAAGTGGGAAATTGATGTTTATATAATGAAAGTTATAAAACCCCACAGGGTGACAGTCAGGGTCTGTGCCACATGTAAAATCAGTTTTAAAAATACTTGACATGTTGAAGTTATATAGAAAATATTACTTAAGCCAGAATATAATTATTATCTTTGATTCTCATTATCAATTAGAGCATATAATACATTCTTTGCCTACAGAAACTATATAACATTTCATAACTAGACCTGTTATTGCTACATCAAAATACAGCCTATAACCTAAAGGCCAGTGTTTTCAAATATTATTATTGTAAGGCAAATACCTGTAAATAAATTGGCACAATTGTGAGTGTATACTAAATTCAACATAATGGGTAGTTCTTATTAGAATGTTGCATTAACATTAATGTATTCTGATATTTTACTAAAATCATTTACATATTTCTTTGACTCTGGCTTGGCTTGCACTCTTGAAGATAATATAAAATTAACTTGGAGTCATAAATAATTAGCTCCATTGTTCTATTAAAATGCGCAAGCTTGTTATTTTATTTAACTATGTTATTTTAGTAATGATTTAATGAATACTAAAAAAATATTTGAGGACTACTGATTTATATTTTGTAGCTTGTTCTACATTTTTTGGTGATTTGTTTTCTCTTCCTTCTGTGCAATTATGAAAAATACATATGTTGTTGAGAACTCTCTCATCCAGTCTTGTGTTTGCATGCCCTTACCTTCAGTGATGGCCACAGAAATGTTTAGAGCAAGAGCAGAAATACCCAGAGTTGAAAAAACATTGAAATTTTTTTTATTCTCAATAGAAAGATTGAAATAGAAATTGTATTCATCTCTTTTTTTTTTTGTCTGAACAATTATCAGACACAAGTGTGAGTTAAAAGATGTCATAAACTGAATAGAAACGGTCAGATTGACACTAATTCAATTCATGGGTGGGAATAACATGACTTTTATAATCATCTTTCTTCATCATACTATAGCTTTATATTGAGCAAAAGAACTATCCCTCACATAATTCCAATTCTATCTTAAAACTTAGCAATCTTTTTCTTGCTATCTTTATACACAGAGTTTTAGAAATGGCCTTAGACTGTAGTGACTGCAAATGCATCAAAATATTACTGCAATTTAGAAACGAGGAGGGGGAAAAAGGCTCTTATGATTTACAAGTCTCCTCTGTTTGGCTCAGCTCCAGAACTGTGGTTTAGAAGTAATCTTTCCTTATGGGTGTAACTTTCAACCCTCACTAAAGAAGCTTGTTTTTCCAGTAAATGGAGACCACCACAGAAAACCAAAACTGGTTAAGAAACAGAGAACAATTGATTATGGGGTACCTAGTGCAATTATGCATCTAGAACACAATTCCTGTACATAAGGCTTGGAGAATATCATGGAAGACAGTAAAGGGAGACCATTAGAGTAAGCGACTTGGAAGTATGTTGTGAGATTGTGTCTCCTAGAAATGACAGGTGAAGTACCCTCATACCAAAACAATATGGATGCTTACACATGACCCAAGCAATGACAATCCTAATAGTAGATATACTCTAATACTGAAGGGTAAGATTTTCAGGTGTCCCTACCTCTGGACAAAGAATTACCAACAACCAACACTGCTGAGAAAAGGAGAATTAGTCATCCCCAAGGATGAAGTCCCTAATTAGTTGTACAATGCCAAATGGGCAGTCCAGAAATTATATACATACAAATGACACTAAATGCATTCATCTGGTTATATTGATATATTTATGAGTGTATATACATACATATGTATATATGTACTTGTGTATACCAGTAATATTCAAAGGAAAAAAAACATGAATTTGAAAGGGAGTTAAGAATGGGGATATAGGAGGGAACAAAGGGAGAGGACAGGGAGAGATTAGAGGAAGAACTGGGAAGGGGAAAAATTATATAATTTCTGTCATAGTTGTTGTTTTATTGCTGTAAAGAAACACCATTACCAAGACAACTCTTTTAATGAAAACATTTAATTGAGGACTGTGTCCCACTATAGTATCCTTCCTCACACAGATATCACCATGTTCACAGGTTAAATGAGGGAAGAGAAACAGTCTTGCAGCATCATCCTGTGACAGGAGCTGGTACCATTATTATTTACTGTGCACAAGCCCCGCTTACACACATAGCACTATATGTCTACTTGCAGAAACTACAGAATCCTGGCACTCAGGAAGACACAGCTACTTTTTCCTACCAGCTGTTTAAGTAACTATAGTTGAAAACTATCTTAGTAGTTGTCCATTTTAATAACTAATAGTAATTAACCAGGGGCTCTGTGTCATTGATGTCTAATTTCCTCCTCCATTCAATTTCCATATTATTGCAAGGAAATTTCATAGCTCTTTTGGTTTAAATAATTGGAACTGACTTATTAAAAATCCTCCCATGAAGTATATTAGTAAACATATTACCTTTTGTTTTCTTAATGATTGTGGATTTCATCTAACACAAGGGACACTGCTTTGTTGTTGCTATTCTGTGGCTCTGTCTGCACTGTTTTTATGACTAGATGTAGATGGAAGTTTCTGTCCTGCCCAGTCCTACAGCTGTTCAGTCCCAAAGAAACACACAGAGAATTATATTAATTATGAACGTTTGCCTTAATAACTCAGCTATTACTATTAACTATTTCTTACAACTTAAATTAACCCATTATTCTTTTCTATGTTTAGCTATGTGGCTTGGTACCTTTTCTCAGTAAGGCATTCTCATTTCTTGAGTCTGGCTGGTGACTGACTCTGCTTTTCCTCCTCCTAAAATTCTCTTAGTCTGATTACTCCTGCTATACTTCCTGCCTTGCTTCTAGCCAATCAGTGTTTTCTGAAACTAATGTAAACAACAAATCTTTACAGTGTAGAAAAACATTATCTGACAACAGTTAGATTAGGCAGCCTTGCAGAAACAAACGGTTTGTGGAAGAGGAAGAACATAGGCCCAGGTTAAGCCTACAGTGTAGGTAAGTCATAAGGTTGGATTTTTCTGAGTTTCCTCTCTACAGTCTCTGTGCAGAGACTGTTGGAGAGGAGTCGGTGGAATCTATTCTAAAAATCTCTGCTAATGCATCTCTGTAGTAAGGAGGCTGCTTATTGGTTCCTGGCTAGCTTAAACCAGAAATAACCCCACACTGTATTAATTAAATCACTACTTGGTCCATTAGCTCTAGCTTCTTATTGGCTAACTCTTAGATCTGAATTTTACCCATTTCTAGTAATCTGTGTATCACCACGTGCCTCTGGCTTACCGGGTAAAGTTCTGTACAGCTCCAGTGGGACTGCATGGCTTCTCTCTGACTCTGCCCTTCTTTCTCCCAGCATTCAGTTTATGTTTCCCATCTACCTATATTCTACCTTATCAAGTCAAACCAGTTTTTTTTATTCTTTATTTAAGGTAATCACAGCATACAGAGGGGAATTCTACATCACATCCCGATAACCATGTTTGTTTTTTTCAATCATCTGAAGAATTCTGCAAGGTAAAGCCTGTCTTCCTGAATTAGTGGCAATCTCCTTGGGGTGGCATCTGTAGCAGGTAGCACAGATGTTGCCAGACTGATGTAGCAGGACAATGGGAAGACACATGTCCAGAAGAAATAAACCACAATATGAGTCTACTGGAGTCTGGGGATCTCAAACACAGCATCATATACTGTCTCTCTGAGCACCTTCATCTCTAATTGCCTGTGGAGGGCAAGAAATGAGGAAGTTTTGCAAATAAGTACTGACTGATGTCTACTCAGGTAGACATGTCAGTCTTCAGGGAAGATGATGCATGTGCAAGATTTTAGCACAGAAAGAAAATGTGATCATTTGATCCATGTTTCTTATTTTCTTATTTCATAGATAAAAAGCTGGAGCTGATATTCTGACAAGTGGAGGTAGTGTCTTGCATCTAGCTTACTGGACAAGTAATGCTAGTACCTGTGATAAAAAGTTACAAACAATTAACACGTCTGTCATCGGAATGGGTCTGTAAAGTCTGTTAATTCGAAAGTTGTGCTAAGGGGAAAAATGATTAGCTTCAGTGTAGGACTCTTAAACTCTTGAAATTGAGAATGGTAATGCCTCCAGATCTGTGGCCAGAAAGGAATGGATTCCCCACTTGTTTCTATACTAATGGACTGCTGAAGAAACTGAGCCAGGAGCTGAGGGAAAAACAGCAAGAATTAAAGACAAAAAAGCAGAACTAAACAAAACCTCAGAACAGAAAAAACGAAAATCAAACAAAAAGAAAAAAAAAACACCACCTCACAATAAAAGAAAACTAGTCTAGTTGCTACTTTATCATTTGGCACAAAGAAGTCGCTTGTTGGAAAGGTAGCCCTGTGGTTATTGCCACACAAAGTCACTTTTCTTGTCTGAAAAAAAATAATTTAGTGTATGCCTGTCATATTCAGGGAGATTTGAAAAGAATCATAAAGGTAAATATCATATCTCTAATGAACTCTTTTTGAGTACATATTATGTATCAATTCATATGCACTATTTCATTCAAATGTCTTAGAACAAAAAAGTGGCAACAGTTGTTCAGTTTTATAAATGTGTAAGCTGAGACTCAATAATTTGTTTCCCATGCAATGCAACTAAGAAATAGTAGAATTTAGCATTAAATAAATAGAGTAGGATACCAGTACCTTCCCCTTTTCCCTACCCACTAGTATCTATTAAAATGGCTTTGTGGGAGCCTAGGCAGTTTGAATGCTCACCTTACTAGACCTGGATGGAGGTGGGTTGGACTTCCCACAGGGCAGAGAATCCTGAATGCTCTTTGGGCTGTCGAGGGAGGGGGACTTGATTGGGGGAGGGGGAGGGAAATGGGAGGCGGCGGTGGGGAAGTGACAGAAATCTTTAATAAACAAATAAATAAAAATTTGAAAAAAAATGAAAAAAAATCATTTCCATTCTATTCACTCTTTTCTCCATAACGACTGTTGTACCAATATGTGATTCCTAGGGGGAAAAAAAACCCATACAATTTCTACCTGTTTCCCTCTGAGATATTTTGGTTGTGGAAACAGTGCCTGTTCTACTGGAAGTAGTTGTCGACTTTGAATTGCAAATGAAGCGTGAGCTCCAGTCCTTCCTCACCCGCTGTGCTACCCCTGAGCTGAACTGTTCTCAGTGCCAAATTTCACCCTCAGGATTCTTGCTGTTTATCTGACCTTCAGCCTAAAAGCCAAGTAGGAGTTCTCAGAGAGGCTTGAGCGTGAGTGTGCTTTTATATGCATATCACCATTAGACTACGTCCCCATCCAACACACAGTGCTGCAGTCCCTAGAAGGGTATTTTCTTCTGGAGCTTTGCTGTGAACAAATCTAAAATTTACTAAGTTAAAGAGCCATTATTAAGAAGAACATAATAGGTTCTTTCAAAGACTAGTGTTGGATCTATCACAGTCTAATAAGAAAAATGGAGCCCACATAATGTCATGCAGAACAAAAGATAGCACTGATAGTGGAGTTGAGACTCCTCGAAGTCTGGTATAGAAAACTGATATGACCCAGCAATGTGCAGTCTTACGAAATGAATATCTATTTCACCTGGGTTATAGGGGCAGTGTCAAAAACAGAGCTCCCAATTGCAGTAACTTGGAGGGTGCCTGAACAAAACAGGCTAAAACAGAAGGGAAAGCATCCCCTTTGATCTTTCTTCCCTGAAGCTCCAGGTTCTTGCTAGTCTCACATTGGCTGACTTTCTGCCAAAGCCAGTTGTCAAGGAAGCATAGTTAGCTTGCAGAACACAGTTCCCTGCAGTACAGAGCAGGAAGCAGTGCATAATGATAAGATAAAATAATAACCAACTAGCATAGGTAGAAACACTGCTATAATCCATCCCATTATTGCACAGAAGACTGGCTTGGTATCTCCAGATACACTGTTCAACGCTGCTTATAAACAGCTTTATTGCATAATGACCTAAAATAATACTGCTACTTAAAACTTAATTTCTTTGTTTTTACTTGACTCAATTTTGGTCAGCTATAGTGTATGACTTTGTATCATTGAATTTTTTTAAAATTATTAAGAGATTTATTGATTTTTATTTTATGTGCATAAATGTTTTCTTGCAGGTATGTTTGTGTGCTACACATATGTTTATGTCCACCGAGGCAGGGAACGTCAGATCCTTTGGAACTGGAGCTAGAGATTGTTAATTTTTGGAATGTAGACCCCAGCCCCTTGCATCCATCCCAGCCCCGCGGCCTGAGAGTTGTATTGGTCTGGACTCCAAATCCAGCATACCAGTTCCTGACCCCTCCCTGGGGGGGGGGTCAGGACCACTCCCACAGGGAATTTAAGTGAGCTCCCAGAAGAGGAACACGTGGTCTCTTTCTCTTCCTCCCTGATGGTCGCCTTAGCCTTCTCCCAGTTTCCCCTTGGTGCCACCTGAGAGCGCAGCAATCCCATTAAACCTGGATTTTTTTTTTTTTTAATTTGGCTTGCTGTGATTTGGTTTGATTGGGATTTTTGTGTTGGCAGAGAGCTTGCGTTAGAAAAAATTTCTAACAAAGATGGTATGAATTGTCATGTGGCTGCTGGGAATTCCATCTAAGCCCTCTGGAGGAGCCACTCATTCTCTTAACTGTCAAGCCATCTCACCAACGTCACTGTAGGTTTTAAAACTATAGTGATGTTTTGGCCAGTGAGAAAGCTTAAAAGGTAAAAGACGTCTTCCATATGGAAATTTTTTAAATTAATTAATTTATTTATTTATTAAAGATTTCTGTCTCTTCCCCACCGTCACCTCCCATTTCCCTCCCCCCTGCCCCAATCAAGTCACCCTCCCTCATCAGCCCAAAGAGCAATCAGGGTTCCCTATGGGAAGTCCAAGGACCACCCACCTCCATCAAGTACTAGTAAGGTGAGCATCCAAGCTGCCTAGACTCCCCCAAAGCCAATTACGTGCAGTAGGATCAAAAACCAAATATGAGTGAGTACATCCCATGTTCCTCTTTTTGGGTCTGGCTTACCTCACTCAGGATAGTGTTTTCTTTTTCCATCCATTTGCATGCAAAATTCGAGAAGTCCTTGTTTTTTACTGCTGAGTAGTACTCTAATATGTATATATTCCATACTTTCTTCATCCATTCTTCCATTGAAGGGCATCTAGGTTGTTTCCATGGTCTGGCTATTACAAACAATGCTCCTTCCTTAGCGATCGGGGAAATGCAAATCAAGACAACTTTAAGATATCATCTTACACCTGTCAGAATGGTTAAAATAAAAAAAAAAAACACCAATGATAGCCTTTGCTGGAGAGGTTGTGGAGAAAGGGGTACACTCATCCATTGCTGGTGGGAATGTAAATTGTGCAACCACTTTGGAAAGCAGTGTGGCGGTTTCTCAGGAAATTCGGGATCAACCTAACCCTGGACCCAGCAATGCCACTCTTGGGAATATACCCAAGAGAGGCCTTATCATACAACAAAAGTATATGCTCAATCATATGGAAAAATTTGAGATGTAAATCGTTATAAGCAGTAATAAATGGATTGTCATCTTGTTTGAGACATTTCAGTGAAGGCAAATATGAAAACAGGAATAAAAGGTGCACATCCATATAAGCAGACATGCACTGAGCATATTGTCGGTTTGATCAGAACCTTGGACACATTTTCTTACATAGCAGCTGTGGCTGTTGGCAATTGCTGAGCCAATTTGTCTCAAATACTTATGAGACTTTCATTTATGAGAATTCAAGTAAAGACTACCTGTGTCCACTTCCTGGCACTATGCCTTAAAAAGAGATTTTACATACAAGAACTTTAAATTTCACTGGTCTGCAACACAGGACTATTCCATAATGAACAATTCAGAATAGGAAGAGGCTTTGCAAATTCTGGGGCCAGAACATTCTTAGAACAAGAGATTTGGGGCTCCTAGGAATCCTTCTTTTTCATATGCTAAGCTAGTCCTCTACTGCTGAGCTATATCCTCAGCCCTTTCGAATTTCATTTTTCCCTTTTCCAAAAATAATATTTTTGTTGATTATTTGGGAATTTTATATAATGTGCCCAATCACATTTCTCAGTCCTCCCAGGTCCGTTCTTCTACCTAGTAAGTTCCAGAAGAAGAAGAAGGGGGGGGGGGAGGGAGAAAGAAAGGGAAGAGAGAAAGAAATAAAGAACGAAAGAGAAAGAGAGAGAGAGAGAGAGAGAGAGAGAGAGAGAGAGAGAGAGGGAAAAGGATGCATCAAATGGTCAAACTCTCAGTAGCCCACCTTAGAGAAAACTGAGTCCATCCCCACCCACATTTCTGCTGAAAGCCATCAACAATGAAGAGCTACACTTCAGTATTTCTGTTACAATTTTTAAAAAGAGTGCTCTTCAATGGCTTTTTGTTTAGACACTTTTTTTCTTTTTTCTTTTCTTTTTTTGACAGGGGGGAGGTAAAACAGGGAGTGAGGTTGTCAAAGAAGCCTTCTACGCTTCTCATTCTCAGCTGTGATTTTGTAGTCATTCATATCACCACGAAAGAAGCTTCTTTGCCCTTTGTAGCAGGGAGTATCAACTTCCACATGGTTTCTTGGAATAACATGGACCGTAGATATCCACATAACCTCTCTCTGGCAGTAGCACAGCTCACTGACATTAATACAGATCCAAGCAGCAGCACAGATCATGAACACCCATATTGTCTCTGCCCATAACATGAACCACAGACCTCAACATGGCTTCCTGACAGCAAAGAATACAAATATCCACATGGCCTTTGGTGACAACATAGACCATAGATATCAACTCAGTGAGACAGGGTTTTGGTAAAGGGCTCAGGTTGCTTTGAATTTGTCATTCTCTTCTTTTAGTCTTTTGGATAGATAGAATTGTGTGTGTGCACCATTATCACAGGCTTAAGGGAATCTTAATAATTATTTGCTTCACTTCACTCATGGTAAATAGTACATCAAAGACTAGAAATTAAGTGATTTCTCTAAATTGACTAGGGTTTTTTATGCCAAAGTTAGATTGTCTCCTGTATTATTTAGCTTCTGGTTCACTCATTTTTCTTACCATGTCATACTGTATTTAACCTGTGAGTCAATTTATTTACAATTATAACTTTCAAAGTGTTACCAAAAACTAAAAATGATTTAGCTGGCATTGAATAGATACATTATTTAGAATATTTTTGCAAAGATTAAATGTTTCTTTATTTAAAAGTAAAACAAATTAAATAGAGTTTTATTTTATATTTGATAAGTAAGTCACTACAGTTACATTTTCTTCTAAGTATACATTGGAATGGAAATTTGCCCTAAGCCTCCCCCCCCTTTTTTTTTTGATATGAACGGCTTTGGCTCATGCTCTGCAGTTCATTCTTCTAGATATATATTGTATTCTTCTTCCTATGTTCTCTTGAGTTGCATGCATTAGGATCCTGACTCCTTTTCATAAATATATATTTGTATAATTTAAGATGTTAATATGGTGAATAAAATTGATGGGAGGCAAGGAAATATTAGAGGAAAGAATAATATGCTGCACTGAGAAGATTAACCACAAAATTCACTGTATACAGAACTTCTATATTGATGGAGATTTTAACATTCTTTTCCCAGGCTGTGAAGTTTTTTTTGAGAAAGTATACAATGATTCAGAATTTCCCAGAGACAGGGAGTGTTTGGTACTCTTTGGAAGTTTATACTATCTAGGATAATTGGGACAATTGTTTTACATGGATGTTTTTTTTAAAATGAGTCGGAATTTACCAACTATTAGTTTGTTTCCTGTTCACTCTTTATCTGAAAAGCTTTCCAGAAATATGAGAAGTGATCCATCCGCAGCATACTTTCTTTGTACTAAGTACTCATAGCTCCTTTCGTGAACTTCAAAGACTCCCAAAGGTGTTTGTTTTCCACGATTGGTTTTTGCTGATGAAGGGAGTCCAGATCATTACCTCACTAATTTTGCTAGAAATAATTTCTAGACATTCAAACGCAAACATGCCGATTACTTTTAAGTTTCGTCTATAGTATGGAGAGTTAAAGAATGCAGCAATAGCTTTAAAGCCTTGTGCTGAGGAGTCGCTACAATAATGAGGCTTCTGAGTACTTTTAGAAAATCAAATCAAACTTATTATACAACTCCCCATAGACACAAAATAGACATAAACTTGCAAAGTTGCCAATTAGAGATCCAGAAAAAAAAAAAAAAAAAAAAAAAACGTTTAAAGTACATCCCATCGGGAAAAATGTAAAACAGGAATTAGAATCAAGAATGGAAATTCTTGAAAGCTTTACATAAGTCTCTAAATCTCAGAACAGTTCCAAAGCCTTTTTTTTTCAACTTCTTGGCACTGGTAGAAAAACAGGTCTCCAGACAGGCTCATATTTGAACATGCAAAATCCTTAGTATTACCAAACAGCTTAGTTTGATAGAAAATGTTTGTCTCGAGTGTAGTCATATACATGGTATATGTTGTGGTTTGGGTTAGACATGTCCCTTATAGTTTCAGATATTCGAACACATGGACTCCAGTTGGTGGCACTGTTTCTGAAGGTTATGGAATTTTTATGAACTGGAGACTTGCTTCAAAAAATACATCACAGGGAGAGAGTTTTAAGGGCTTATAACTTATGTCACTTACTGCTCTGTCTTTTTCCTTCCCGTCCGTGATGCTTCCTTCTTCCCGCGGCTTTGCCCTCTGTCATTATGGTCTTTGTGTGGATCCACCACTCAAATAAAACCCATTTTCACCAAGTTTTCTGTTGTTGTTGTTGTTTAGTGTTTTGCAGAAAGCAAGTGACATAGTATAGCAATTTGAGGTTCCGTTGCATATGAAACATTCATGACTAGAATTTAACAATTAGAAATATTATCGAATGCCATTACATAAATCATGTTTGAATGATGAATACTTTATGTAACATTTTTTCATAAAAACTCTGAGGCTGTATTAAATTGCATATTGAGACCAGATGAGTTAGTTTTGTTAACCTAGGGGTAGTTCACTGAATAAGCCTCTGCCCCTGCTCAATTCATGCAAGACTCTACTGAGTTTTCATCAACAGGTTGCAACTTTGTTCAACTTTGTCTTGCTAAAACCTTGATTTAGTCTTTCCCATATTTTAATGTTGTATCTGCTCTTCCCTTATCTATACTGTTTATATCTTCCCAGCCTCAGTGTCCCTTTTCATTTCTATCTGTCTTTTCTTCTTCCCCAAAGACCTGGGGACATCACATTTATCTACTACACTTTGTGATTGGCTTACCATTTTTTAGTTTGGCCACTAGCCATTTTGACATTCTGAAATGGTTTTTTTGGTTTGAAACTTTGTAATAATTTTTACCTCCAGTTTTCTAGATAGAATTCCATTGTTAATGATTAGATCATAAATTACACAGAGAAATGTTTAATTTGTATCTTTCAGAAAAAAACATATTTATATGCAAAGAGAAGAGCAGCTTGACTAATCACAAATCTTTTTAAAATCAGTTTCCTAACCTATTCCAGGTCTCATTGATCAGTTGAAATTCCTAGTATAAACATTCTTCCAGTCAAAACTTTTATTTTCAAGAGATGTTGTTAAAATGAACAAAAATACAACAGAAACAAAAAGTACTTAATAATGATGACTGGTTCACTATTAGAACTTGGTTTATTAGATTAAGAATCAAGTCATAAAGCATTGAGCCACAAAAATAAGATACAGGAAAAAAGAAAGAAGATTGTAAGAAAGGACACCAGAAATGTTCAGAGAATAAGTTATCACTAGGTTGTCTTTTTTTTTTTTGCTTGTTTGTTTGTTTTCTGCTGTCCTTGCCCACTGCACAGTCAATTTTAAAAATATATGGAGTGAGAACTGGAGAAGGAAGGGTTAATGAAGCATTTTCCACCAAAGAAGCCAAGAAAAAGGAACAACTATAATTCAATGATTTTGTAGTAAATACTAGATATTTATATTTTACAGTAAATACTAGAGTAAAATAATTCTATACTCTGTTTTCTCAGTTAATATTTTTTGAATTAAGATAGAACTGTAATTAAAGGCGTGTGCTACCTGTAAATAAGAATGGAGGAGACACTCAGCAATCCTGGCCAGTACAGGATCCAGTAAAGAGAAAGCACATAAACTCACCTGTACTAAGTTTTTTTCTTCATGAGAGAATGTCTTTATAGATTGACTGTAGAAGCAAGGACAACTTTACAACAAAAGGAGCAACAAGTCGATTGTATGTTTCTAAACTTTAGCAATACTTTTATTTTAAGTAGGAAGGGCAGATGATTAGCTTAAAACCAGGTAAGCTCCTGACACTCCTCTGCTATGCTGAGAGATTTACCCCTTTCAATTGATTAGATACTGTCCTAGAGTTCATGGTGAAATCTCTGAGATGTGGATTTCATTTTCCTCAGGGTACTAGAATGTACAGTTGCCAGTACGGTTATTGTCCATTTGAGCTGAAATATGGGTTTATATTAAAGGAATGTTACAAAGGGAAGGTTAATTTTCATTAGAATTGTTAAATGAAGACATACACATGTTCGTATGCATGCACACACACGTGCATACATGTGTGCATATACAGGTACATAAAACATATATGAGTGTGTTTCCATAAATACATACACGTATATACGTGTGTGATTTTATAGATACACATGCATACACACATGCATATATAGAGAGATACATACAGTTAATAGACATACACATAAATGTGTATTTACAAAGATATACACTCATCATGCACATACCACATACCCATGTGTACTCTAATAGGTACATACACACACATGCATGTGTGCTCATAGAGATATACTCACATAAATGTGTATTCACAAAGACACATATTTACATATATGCTCACACAAACTCACAAGTATACTTGTGTTCTTGCAGATATGTACACACACACACAGTTTCCTCTTCTCTGTGACAGAATTTATTGTACAAGATGTTTATGATAATTTATGAGGGTCTAAGATAACTTGTAAATGGAGACTGTGCTTTCATTTTCCAAATGTTTAGACATGAACAATCACTTAGAAACTTATTAATTACAAAACTGCTTGTCCAAAGGCTTAGGCATATTCCTAGTTAGCTCTTACATCTTAAATTAACCCCAATCCACTCCTCAGAGAGGATAGGGAACACTCCTTCGGGGAAGGTCCAAGATCCTTTCTATTATTTCTAGGCTGAGCAAAGTATTAATTGTCTGGAAGGTGCAATTTACAACCTTCCACACAGAAAAGGATTGCTTGGCTCTTTTGATATAAAGCAAACCAGGTGCCACCCTGATGGTTGCCAGAAGATGCTAATGGCATTCTGCTTTTCGATTGTAAATTACAATTTAGGAAACAATGCTAAAGAAGTTTGTGTTACCTCCCCCCTTCATTTTAAATTGGTATAAAAGCTGTTTGAAAAATAAACGTGGGTAATTTCAGGAACTGAATGTATGATCACTGAAACTCCTCCTGATACTACCCTGTGAATAGTGTCTTAATTCCCACACCTCCATGCTGGTGAGAAATGTTCTATGCTGAGGCTGGCCCCTGACATATGCTAATGATGGAACTAGAAAAAAACCATCCTGAGTATGGTAGCACAAACCTAGCAAAATGAACATGGTATATGCTCACTCATAAGTGGATACTACCTATAAAGCAAAGGATATTGAGTCTCCTCTATATCTCTATTCATATTTCTTGCCTGGCTTTACTCTGCTAAGCCATTAGACAAAACAGCTTTATTAATCAACCAATGAAAGCAACACATATACAGAAGGACCTCCCACATCAACATGATTACTTCATTACACTATTACATATTTAAAATACATTACAAATATGAACAAATTAAAATATAAAATTCACCCAGAGTTTGAGCATGTTTTAAACTTTCCAGGCTTTTGATATATTACTTCCTTGATCTTTTTGGCAGTTGTTTGAGGAAAATAAAATGTGTTATTCTACTTTGTAAGTGAACAAATGACAAGATCAAGAATTTGCTATGGTTGGTGAGCATATGGCAGATTCTGATTAGGAACCAGTCCCCCTGAAACCCTGTGCAAAATGGGTCAGGAGTTTAATTTTATGGTAAGTGATTTATAAATTTGTACTTACATACATTATATATATTTTTCCATTTAAAATTATTTGTATTTTTATTTTGTTTCTTTGGAGTATGTGTCCACGAGAAAAGAACCTATAAAGTGCAGAAGTCTGTGCCAGAACCCTCGTGATCTGGAGTTACAGGCAGCTGTGAGCTGCTTGATGTGAGTTCTGGAAGCCAAGCGTGGGTCCTCTGCACAAGTAGTATGTGCCTTCAACCTTGCAGCTATTTCTCTAGCCTTCTCCTTTTCTTTTCGTTATAATGTATGCGTACATTCAAAACTTAATGATGCAGAAGAATGTGATACCTGATTAATGTGATCCTTTTATTAATTAATATCTAAATTGGTTAAGAAAAATCATTTTATCATCCAAAGGCAATTATTATTATCCTTTGTAAGATAATTATTCCATATACAAAAATGACATAATAGTGATAAATTACAATAAATATTAACTATATTTCAAGATGGTATGATTTTAAATGTTACCTGAACTTTTGTTTGACCCTTGATCTTATAACTTAATTGGAGGAGCCAACCATGGAAAGCCAAATATAAACAGATGACCCAAAGGAAGTTCTTTTTTTCCAAGCATTATCACCTGTCAGAGTAGGACTCAGCCATTAATAAATTTAACAAGAGGCTTGGGTCTCAGTATTTACCCTGAAGCAGTGCCTGGTTGCAGGAAGAACCACAAACTTCTCAGTTCTCAGGAACTCTTCAGTTCCTGAACACCACCCAAAAACAGACCATCCAAAGTACCTAATATTCCAACCCTTGTAGATAGGATCACCTGCCAGGACATACTCACCAAGGCACCTCTGGTGTCAAATGTCAGCCAACCAGGGTTCCTGATCCTCAGAAAACTCTCACCCCCGGCTTTATTACTATAAAAACCCAACTATAACTGAACTCAGAGCTTTCCAATATGTTGAACATGTAGAGAGACTGAGTTTGCAAACTTGCATAAAATAAGGCTCTTTGCTTTTACGTATGGGACTCGGTCTCCTTTTTAGCTTTCGCGGGACTTCGTGGATTTGTGTATAACATTAATGCTTGTGTGACAAAGTTAACTTCATTTGAAAATGAAGAAAATAACAATTTCCACATACTTTGACAGATGGGTTGATGTTATATTGTACCAAAAAACCCTTAAGACACAGTATCTAACTTAGAAAAGATATTTACTAAGAGTTATCATCAGTCTTTAGATTGCTATTCACACACATAAGGATGCTAAGTATCCAGGCGCTATTTATAAACAAGGGGTCATTTAGTCCATGGTTCAAATTACTCTGAGTTCTGTTCTATTAATGAACAGCCGTGGATGTTTCTGTAGATAAAACTGGTTGCCATGATAAGTTTTTCAATGGACTTTTGTGCAATTATATGGGTATACCTAATTTGTTTAATGTCTTTTTATTGATAAACATTTAAATTGATTCTTATGGTCCATTATTACTAGGTATTCTGAAGGAATGCTTTCATATATATCTGCTTGACTCTACATGCTCAGCTATTTCTTGAAAATACATTCTCATTAGTAGTATTGATTCTTCAATAAGAAATGTTAGCTAGCTAAGGATGTGGTTTTTCTAGAAAGTGAAGTATTCACAAATCAGACCGACTAGGGATTGTCAGTTGGGGTGCTAAAACAGTGTTTCATAAACAAAGAACATGAGGGACAGCAGAGAGTTGTTTCTCATAGCTTGCAGTGACCGATGAAGAAGCATACTCTTCAGGCTCCTCTGACTGTCTCCCTTCCTCCCTCCTTTCATCTCTCCCTCCCTCCTCTTCCTCTTTTCATTTTTTCATTATTATTATTGCTATTTTTATTATTATTCCTATTATTGAAATGGTTTACTACTATTCCCTAAATTTCAATACATAGAACAGATTAGTCTCTTGCTTGAAGTTTCCCTCCTGCTCCTGCCTGCACAGCGCTTTGATGATAAGCATGTACCAGCATGCCTGGCTATTTTTGTAATGTCATTTATTCTATTTATAAGACTTCTACTCTCATTATATAATTTCTTTCACATCCTTATTTTCAAATACAATAACACTGGATTTGGGATTTCAGTGTAGAAACTAAACATAGAAAAAATAGCCAGTTTATTTCATAAAGAAAAAGAAACGTGTAAATTGAAAAAAAAATTAGTTCAAGAATTTTAATAGCTGACTGCAGCAAGAACAATATCTATTATACTATGAGTAACTTTAGCAAGAATGTGAATCTTTATATTGTTATATTCCATCATAAACAGCCAATCAGCTTACTTTTATTTTCCTTCTATCACCTCAAATCTAAAACAAGGACATATGCCTTTCTGTTTTTATTATAGTACAACAATCCAAATACGTTGTAGGCAGCATAGTCACAAATAGTTGACAAACAAAGTGAGAGGAGAGAATTAGAAAAGAAAATAATAGTGAAAAGGGAAAAGCTACAGAGAAGAAGCGATTAATCTGCTCCTTGCATTTTGAGCCTTCCTGTAAAATTTACACAGACAATCAGCCTGTCTATAACTGACACACATATCACAGCGAATCCTCTATTAATGTACATTTTCTAGCAGAGGAATTAAAACTGTAATTTACTATTTTAGCATATAAGCTCTTTTTAAAATTTATTTATGAAGGACACTTGCTCTTGAAGAGAACTGGGATTAGATTCCTCTGACTCATATACACAACAGTCTATAACTCCATGGTATCTACACCCTCTTCTGGCCTATGTGGGTGCCCAGCAGCACACACATGGTGCATAGATATGCATGCAGTCAAAACACACATATGCAGAAATAAACAAATCCAGCAAGTTTAATTATATATATATTCCTAAATATATAAATATAACCTGATCAGTCCACATAATTAATATATGTAACAGCAAGTAAATAAATAAGGTTCATGCATTTGTGAGAGGACAAAGGGAACATGGAAAGTATTGGAGGTAGGAAAGGGAGGGTGAATGACATAATTATATTTTAATTTAAAAAAAAAATGAAAAGAGGGGCTGGAGAGATGGCTCAGAGGTTAAGAGCACTAGCTGTTCTTCCAGAGGTCCTGAGTTCAATTCCCAGCATCCTTATGGTGGCTCACAACCATCCATAATGAGACCTGCTACCCTCTTCTGGTCTACAGGCATACATGCAGACAGAACACTGTATACATAATAAATAAATAAATCTTTTAAATAAAATGTGAAAGGGTAGTTGGCAAAGTGGAAGGTACCTGTTGTTGGCAGCGTGCTTTTCATGGGCAGTCTCCTGTTACAGGCTATTGTATTTCTGCTGTTTTCAGGCACACACCTATAACAGACATTAGTTATCATAGACAATAGGAGAGTCTGTCCACTCTTGAAAGCTGTTTACTTGTATGCCTTTCTCATGACATACACAGAAGCAGCTGTGCTCTTTCAAGCATGTTAAATATAATGAGGAATAATTCCAACCAGCAATTTTAGTCTTACGTTATACCTAAGCAAGGTATTCAACACAATGGACTGGATATAATCAAACAAACTTCCTGTATCTATACGTGTCATATAATTAAAAATGGCTGCATTTCATTTCATGAAAGGTACAGATATTCTGAGAAAACCAAGACATCAATGTCTGCCAGATAACAACCAATTTCTTGCTTAATTCAACTCAGACATAACAGTCACTCATCTGACTGGTATAGTTACTTCAGCATATTGTTCTTCAATAGGAAGGCCTCCATGACATAATGCCACAGAGTGGAAATCTTAAACTCCAGAAAAAAATAGGTCAACATGTTGACAGTTTTGATTTTTCTTTGCCTTTCTTCTTTCTTTGCAGCCTGTGCTTCTTAGTGTGTGTGTGTGTGTGTGTGTGTGTGTGTGTGTGTGTGCGTGTGTGTGTGTGTGTGTGTGTGTGTCCAGTCCAGGTATTTTAGTGTGTTCTTGTTTTCTCTTCTGGTAACAATACTTGTCACAATGATCAGGATGCACACATTTAATCTTGTTACTTTAATTATCTTCCTTAAGAACTCAATCTCCAAATATAATCTCATTCTGAGGTACAGGAATTGGGTGTGAATAATTCAGTCCAAGACTAATGAATGTGTCTCATCTATAAATTTCCATTTTGTACATTTTAACCTGGAATGGAAATAAAATCCCTGCTTTTCTACATACACACACACACACAGAGTATTTTCTGAAATTGCTGAACAATATTTCAATATTTCAAGCTATATTTGAAAAATATTTAGTGTCTAGGCTACTTGAGTCTGTCTTCTACTACATGTAGCATCTAAGTTTCAAATATTTTTCTTCTGAGTTTCTGTTGTTGTTGTTCCTAGTGTAACTGTTTAAACTCTTTTCCAGAGTTCTCTGGTAACATAAAATAAATAGTTGTGGATGTCTACCCTTGTTCCAAAGAATCATTATTTTTGCTGTCAATGTTCAGCCTGTGACAAGAACACATCAGTGCCAGACACTACATCAAACAGGCATGAGTCCAGTTTGTACTTGATTTATTAGGGTCCTTTCCTTTTCTCTTGCTCTTTCATTAGTTTTTAGTTCATGTACTTTCTATTTTATAAAAACAATTAACTATTGTTTTATTATTATACTTATCCTGGATTCAATAACAAATACCACCATCCCTGTAAAATATTCAGAGAAACTTCTAAAAAAAATCAACACTAACCTTCTCTTTACATAACAAATGGATTGTAATTACTCTTTTTTATACTTTATTTGCTAAGAGGGAGCTCTTGATTTCTTTACCACCTTCTCTATAGACTTCAGAGGAAGTTTTTAGGACTACTCTAAAAGATACATTTTTAAAAATATGTCTCCTGGTAACCTCTCAATATCACCCCTAGGCCTACAAGTCTTTTGCTATTACCTATGTTTCAACATTAATTTTCACTCTAATTATAGAATCTAGTAGCACCTTGGTTTTTGCTTGCTGGAAAAATAACCAGTCACTATTGTCTCTCTGGACATTGAGTGGGACCAGTGTCTAACAGGAGTATACTTAGGTTTGTTTAGGTAACCTTCCCTGCTGACCTACCCAAGAACGAAATTGTAGTGATCTCCTTTCTCTGTTAACCAGTAACTACATCATGTGAGATAATGTAGGTTACTAGAGTGATAGCCATAGACCACATGGATTTTTGGAGACTGCTGTTTGTGGTCAATCTTAGTTCCTACATTTCTAGTTCAATGACAGATTGCTTCTGAGCTTGACTTTTCTCAAAACTACTTAGCTTGATTTTGGATAAAAAGCAATTTGACATGATGAAAAGGATTTCTGTCTTTATCTGGGACCAGGTTTTTAAAAAAGTCTTTTGAGGCTAGTATGCTCTACAGATTGAATTCTAGGACAGCCACAGCTGATCCGCAAAGAAACTCTTTCATGAAAAAGAAAAAGAGGAAAGAGTTTTGCTGCATAATATTATCTTTTTATATCATGATTCTATTATGATTACTCATAATAATTTCATACAGCACAGGCACACCTAAACATATGAAAGAACAGACAAAGGGTATGACTAAATTTTACAAACTTTGCCCAAGGACTTTTCCTTCTTTAGACCCTACTTTGTCTTTCAGTGAATACATGGGTAAAAATATTTTCAAGTATGATATTTGTTGCTTGACTATACCATAAAATGGGTCACCAGATGATGCAACTTTTTTTTCTTACTGGTAGGCATTGTGAATGAAATAATTTTTTTTCTAACTATGAAATCAATGGATAGTCCAGATGATCTTAGAATACTGAACTGTGCAGATCTTTACTGATGAGTCTAAGCACATTCTTTAGCTCATATCTTATCAAAGCTTCGAATACACTGTTAATTGTGTCATCTGGTTTGGTTAAAACAATGTCTCCATGTGGTAGACCAATATGCCATTCTGGCAAGTATACATGTGTGTATATATGTATGGGTATATATATAAATGTATTTATGTGTGGGTATATTTATACACACACACATATATATGTAACTGTATAGTTGTATGCAACTACATGTAACTGTGAAATGATCATGATCACACTTTCTCTGGGATAGAAACTGTATATTTAACATATTACGTACCTCTAAGTGTGCACATATATGCTCTAATAAACATTTCTGCCACAATAATTGCTTTTGATTCTAATATTTCATTGGGTTTGAGTATTCATATATGTTTCCCATTATTCAACTCGTTCTAGTGTAGGGCAAACTATAAATTAAGTGGCATATTTTGAAAACACTTTATCTTTATCCTTTCTCTTAGGATGCAATATTGTTTTTGATTTATAGATTTGCTCCTTAGTAGACAGCCATAATAATAGATCTCTGCTTTCTCTGGCCACTGTAGGAAATTTTTTCTACTTAGGCCCAGTAGCATATGTAAATTTCTTGCCAACTCCAATAATAAGCCATTAGTGTACATATAGGTTATCTTGATAAAGGTCAGTAGATCTAGCAAGTTCAAAGTGACATGCAGCTCTGATTAGACCCTATTGTCTTGGCCACCATATATTCCTTTAAGAAGGTGTGATTATGGTGTATTATGCTTCTAGATACAAATGATATTAATTCAGATTGTGTATTCAATAACAAAATATATAGACATTTCTTTTTTCTAGCAATGAATACTTGGCTAAACATTTATATGATTTTTTGGGGGGAAGAAGCAAAATTATTATGCATTTATCTGCCTTATTTAAACTTGGATCTTCCTCACAGACTATGAGTCTCTCTATTGATTAATAGATTCTAAATCTGAGAACTCAGAAGACTGGGTATGAGATCATGACTTGACTAAAGCAGTTTTCTTAGGCTTCTGAGTGACCTATCATTGACTCTTTTGGTCTGCATAGATAGAAGTTATCCTTCTAAGTACTCATCTATCTTGTTCCCATGACTACATTGTTTCATTAAGTATCTCACAGTTCTTTGCAAGTAAAGCCCTTCTGATTCTCATTATAACCCACTCTTCAAAACAATAATTGGAAATTCTTACCATTGCTTATTAAGTACACCCACATGGCCTCTACTTCTTAAAATGAAATAATTCTCATTGCTGCTCAAAACCTAGGCTAGTGAGAACATCCACTTTAACCTTGGCTTGTACAAAATCATCACTTTTGAACTTTGTAAAAACATTAATATTTTTCTGAACCAGAGTATTCTTGCTGTCTTGATAAATGAAGCCCCTTCCTGGCCATGCATCAAAGCAATTGCTTAGTAAGATTTTTGACCATTATGATACTTTCATTCTAATATGTGCATTTCCTTGAGGGTTTTTATTCTTCTCTATTATTCATTTTTAATTGCTTTTAAACATTTTTAAATCATAATTGTGAAGCTTCAGTTTTTCTAAATGTGAAAGAATTGATGTAGCTGAGGGCTGGGGCCATTTCTCAGGTTCTGCCTTAAGTTGCTATTGGTATTATATTAATAATATTTTAAATTTATGTTCTCTGATTCTTGTCCAGTACCATGAGCAGTGATTTCTATATGTACTTTTCTCTTTCCTGCTGGTTTGAGTTTCCTGGATCCTTCATGTGCTTCACTTAGTATCCTTTCTCCCTTAGAGGCATCTCTTTTTCGGGCTGATAAGTCACTTGAAGCTTAGTTATTACACTGGTGATCAGAAAGGGAGGAGAGACTAGATCGTAATCAAGAGAAAGAGGACAAGCAAGTCCTGACAAATCAGATACTTCCATACTACTTCTCAGGACACTCATATTCTGTGAAGAATAGAATACTAAGGCTCAGACATTCTGTGCTCATTGACTTTCTACAGTACAGCAAGGATTCCACAAAGTATTATTATTGTTTTCCCCCAAAGTGTTCCAATTATCCTGATACACATTTGAGTGCATTTCCATCCTCTGAGGTCCCATCTTAATTTACTACTGCTAATTTTTCTAACATTGAATCAAAAACACATCCAGGAGTTCTTATCCCTCCACTTAACCATAGTGATGGCATTGTCAGTCCCTGACAGTGATTCACATCTACAATTCTTTGTTTCCTAGGAAGAAAGCTGGGCAAAAAGCATAGATCCAATTCCCAGGAAAACAGATGGATAAAGATCCTAATATTTGTGTTAAGAGTTGCTGGGAGTGGTCAGCGTAAGAGCATCACCTGCTAGAGTCACAGAGTTAGGATAGAAATTGTTAAATTGAGAAACAACAAAAAGTAAACATTAACAGAATGTACAAGTTCTGGTCTGAAATGGCTCTTCAGCATCCTTTTGATTTGATACAAGAGAACAGACTTCAGAATCAATACCATGGTCAAGAACATGGAAAAATGGCACCCTCGTTTGGGTCTGATTTCTTGAAGTGTTCACCGTTGTTAAAGGGGTTTTTCATAACATGCCACCAACAGGTTAGAATCTGAACAGTAGGAGGAATAAGTGATGATGTCTGAAAGAACAGTAGAGAGTCCATAAATTTCTGAAAAAGAAAGAAATTTAAAAATTGATAGTCCTAAGAAACTCAGAAAATAACCAGAGATTACATAATTTCAAACTCATTCTAATGATGGAAAACAACATGGAACCTGGGTGCAGGGGAAACTCATATCCAGGGAGGAATTTGATATAAATAGTGCTGCTATGAAATGTGAGCCTATAGGTTAAGGAAGAAGGTGGAAAAAAAAAATGAGAACCATGTTCTTCTGTTTAGGAAGATAGAGGTCTTTCAGAGTTAAAGAAAAAAAAAAGAGTGGACTTATGTCTAGAGTTGCTGTAATACAGAAACAAACAGTAAAACATGTTTATTAACTGCATCTGATGTATCAGAAACTGAGTCACTTAAATCAGAAAAAGGAGAAGTTATGGAAAAGTAGATAAATTCATTTTGTTCATAGTGGATGAACCAATGTGAAGTTTATGACATTTTCCCTTCATATTGCAATTATTTCTACAGAATAAAATACTACAGCTTGAGTGTGAGTATATGTTGGCAATTATAATAAACAAGAGAGACCGGGGAACAGACTAGAGATCTGGGTCATAGTAATTAATGGAAGGAGGTAGGGTTGGGTGAAATGGGAATATTAATTTATTGGCTGCAGTTATACATGTGGCTATGATGAAGGGTGCTTATGTAAGGATTTATTGTTTTGAACTGTTATTTGAAAGGTATTTGAAATTGTAGATCATTTTATCAATGCTGGTCTATCATCACAAATCTTTGACGAATATTTCTGTTTATGAGATGAAGTGAATTTGAACAGAAACTTTACAGTTTTCATTGTGATTACACTGCAGTATCTTCAGGACTGTTTTCTTTGGGAATCTGGATGGTAATTACTAAGACTCCAAAGCTAATTATGTTGTTATGCTAGTGGGACTGTGGCTATGGATGAGAAGACTTTTCCATTAACAGGCTCCGTTCGTAGGCATTACTCTTCTACTTTTACCCTAAACATTTCTTCTCCTTATTCCCAACACCATGGAAAAGAGAGAAGCAGTGATTCAGGTGAGATGTCTCTTTGCAGAAGTTCTTTCAAAAAGTTTATCCAGAGCCGGGCTGTGGTGGCACACGCCTTTAATTCCAGCACTCGGGAGGCAGAGGCAGGCGGATCTCTAAGTTCGAGGCCAGCCTCGTCTACAAGAGCTAGTTCCGGGACCGGCACTAAAGCTACAGAGAAACCCTGTCTCGAAAAACCAAAAAAAAAAAAAAAAAAAAAAAAAAGAAAAAATTATCCAGAACAGAACATAATTTTTAAGGGCGTTCTCAAACCATCTCTAAAATAGAAATCCCAAACATACATGGATGTTTTCTGACAATGATCTCTAAGAGAACTGAGATTTCTCACTAGGAATGTGATATTGAAGAATCACAAACATCATTGTTGTGAAGAGTGAGCATCTGACACCCACACGTAGGATGCTGTTCTTGTAAGCTGTGAAGGATGTAGGGGGTGTGTGTGAAGCTTCCGATATACACACATCTAAATACGGATGGAAGACAGCGTATCAAACCTCTCAAAGGGAAGTAACGACAACTGTAGAATTGACAATAGCATATTTAGATAAACAAAAGAGCAAATTTGCTTAAATAGAATGTCACAAATTCAAATAAACAATCGTCCTTTTTTTTCTTTTTTCTTTTCTAACACATGAAGTGAAAGTTAAACATATTCAAGGGAACCCTGTAACAAAGAATGTAAATGAACAAATGTCAAGAGAACCCAGGCTCCGAACTAAAGCTGACACAAAGAAAGTATTCTTGTAATGTCTCTCCCATCTTCATGAAAACAGTACACTGTCATATCTTTTAGAAAATGGAAAAAAGTTTTAATCTTGCCTCCAGGACACACTTTCTTTGTGACTATGGGCAAGGTTAGTGACATTGCACTATTCTTAGTTTCTAGACTTGGAACTGAGCTTTCTCTCTCTCTCTCTCTCTCTCTCTCTCTCTCTCTCTCTATATATATATATATATATATATATATATATATATATATAGTGAGTGATGGGAAATGCAATATTTACAATAATTCTAGATTTCTGCTGACAGCATAGTACTTAATGATAAAGTTCTGCAGCAAAATGTAATATATTTGTAGCATGTGGAAACCCTAAATTCTTTGTTTCCAAGGTGCCTTCGATTAAAAACTGGTTCTAATTTTGATTCTCTTATTTATTAAAAGTATTGATTTTTCACAAAAATCTCAATTTTTAATATTTCATTTTCTAATTTCTTTGAGGTTTAGATGCTCTGGCTTTAAGAGATTACAACTCTGCTACCATAACAAGTGAGAAATAAAATAATGTAAGGGAAGTTTCTACTATAAACAGAAAGCACTTAAAATTCTATACAGTTTCCACATGCAACTCAACAGAGAAATTAATAATCAAATTTTGTCTTAAATCAAGGTAAACCATCAGCTCCGTTGATTAATCTTTTTTAAAGAAACGACTTATTTATTACTAGTGTGTATGTTGGTGAAAGTTTATGAGCATATATATGTCTAGTTGTATATACCTCTGCACATATGCAGATGCCAGAAGATAATGACTCCTTAATGACGCTCGGCCTATTGCTTTTGAGGTTGTGTCTTTTCCTAAATAGTGGGTTGATTTTCTTTTTTTCTTTCTTTTTTTTTTTTTTGGCTAACTTGAAAGTCATAAAGTGCTAATGATTTTCTTTCCTCCAGCTGTCTTTAAACTAGAGTTTCACGCACGTGCAACATGTTTAACTTGTTAAATGAGTTTGAAAATTTTAACGTAAATCTTAATATTTGTGTAGAGGGTTTCTTAATCTGTTAAGGCATCCTTCTAGTTCCATTGTCGTAAACTTCAATCTTTCTTTTCTTATTTAAAAACTTCACTAATGTATTTATGCACATACTTTATATTTAGGTTTTCTCCACTAGAAGATGACACATTCTTTCATATACATAATTTCTATACTTATTATTATATAGCAAACTACTTTATAATTATTTTAAGGTTTTCAAACACAGGCCCCAAAGTTTTGAATGCACAGTGCAAGATACACACCAAAACCCTATACTGAATTTAGCATTGAAGTGCTAGGAGGTAAAGCTAAATAGGAAGAAATGGAGACTCATAACAATACCTTGTGTTTCTTTCTTTTTTAATTAATTAATTAATTTGTTAATTAATTAAAGATTTCTGTATCTTCCCCACCGCCGCCTCCCCTTTCCCTCCCCCTCCCCCAATCAAGTCCCCCTCCCTCATCAGCCCAAATTGCAATCAGGGTTCCCTGCCCTGTGGGAAGTCCAAGGACCACCCTCCTCCATCCAGGTCTAGTAAGGTGAGCATCCAAATTGCCTAGGGTCCCACAAAACCAATAGGTGCAGTAGGATCAAAAACCCATTGTCATTGTCCCTGGGGTCTCAGTAGTCCTCATTGTCCCCTATGTTCAGCAAGACCGGTTTTAACCCAGGCTTTTTCAGACCCAGGCCAGCTGGCCTTGGTGAGTTCCTGATAGAACATCCCCATTGTCTCAGTGTATGGGTGCACCCCTCGCGGTCCTGAGTTCCTTGCTTGTGCTCTCTCTCCTTCTGCTCCTGATTTGGACCTTGAGATTTCAGTCCGGTGCTCCAATGTGGGTCTCTGTCTCTGTCTCCTTTCATCGCCTGATGAAGTTTAATATTCAGGAGGATGCCTATATGATTTTCTTTGGGTTCTCCTTCTTATTTAGCTTCTCTAAGAACCCGAATTATAGGTTCAATGTCCTTTATTTATGGCTAGAAACCAAATATGAGTGAGAACATCCCATGTTCCTCTTTTTGGGTCTGGCTTACCTCACTCAGGATGGTGTTTTCTATTTCCATCCATTTGCCTGCAAACTTCAAGAAGTCCTTGTTTTTTACTGCTGAGTAGTACTCTAATATGTATATATTCCATACTTTCTTCATCCATTCTTCAATTGAAGGGCATCTAGGTTGTTTCCAGGTTCTGGCTATTACAAACAATGCTGCTATAAACATAGTAGAGCATATACTTTTGTTGTGTGATAAGGCCTCTCTTGGGTATATTCCCAAGAGTGGTATTGCTGGGTCCATGGGTAGGTTGATCCCAAATTTCCTGAGAAACCTCCACACTGCTTTCCAGAGTGGTTGCACAAGTTTGCATTCCCACCAGCAATGGATGAGTGTACCCCTTTCTCCACAACCTCTCCAGCAAAGGCTATCATTGGTGTTTTTGATTTTTGCCATTCTGACAGGTGTAAGATGGTATCTTAAAGTTGTCTTGATTTGCATTTCCCTGATCGCTAAGGAAGTTGAGCATGACCTTAGGTGTCTTTTGGCCATTTGAACTTCTTCTGTTGAGAGATCTCTGTTCAACTCAGTGCCCCATTTTATAATTGGGTTGATTAGCCTTTTACGGTCTAGTTTCTTGAGTTCTTTATATATTTTGGAGATCAGACCTTTGTCAGTTGTGGGGTTGGTGAAGATCTTCTCCCAGTCAGTGGGTTGCCTTTCTGTCTTAGCAACAGTGTCCTTTGCTTTACAGAAGCTTCTCAGTCTCAGGAGGTCCCATTTATTCAATGAGGCCCTTACTGTCTGTGCTGCTGGGGTTATACGTAGGAAGTGGTCTCCTGTGCCCACGTGTTGTAGAGTACTTCCCACTTTCTCTTCAATCAGGTTCAGTGTGTTTGGACTGATATTGAGGTCTTTCACCCACTTGGACTTGAGTTTTGTGCATGGTGATAGATATGGGTCTATTTTCATTCTTCTACAGATTGACATCCAGTTTTGCCAGCACAATTTGTTGAAGATGCTCTCTTTTTTCCATTGTATACTTTTAGCTCCTTTATCGAAAATCAGGTGTTCATATGTTTGTGGGTTAAAGTCAGGGTCTTCTATTCGATTCCATTGGTCGACTTCTCTGTTTTTATGCCAATACCAAGCTGTTTTCAATACTGTAGCTCTGTAATAGAGTTTGAAGTCAGGGATGGTAATGCCTCCAGACGTTCCTTTATTGTATAAGATTGTTTTGGCTATCCTGGGTTTTTTGTTTTTCCATATAAAGTTGATTATTGTCTTCTCCAGATCTGTGAAGAATTTTGATGGGATTTTGATGGGGATTGCATTGAATCTATAGATTGCTTTTGGTAGAATTGCCATTTTTACTATGTTGATCCTCCCAATCCAAGAGCAAGGGAGGTCCTTCCATTTTCTGGTGTCCTCCTCTATTTCTTTCTTCAAAGACTTGAAGTTCTTGTCAAATAGATCTTTCACTTCCTTGGTCAGGGTTACCCCAAGATATTTTATGCTCTTTGTGGCTATCGTGAAAGGTGATGCTTCTGTGATTTCCCTCTCTGTTTCCTTATCCTTAGTGTATAGGAAGGCAACTGATTTTTTGGAGTTGATCTTGTATCCAGCCACGCTACTAAAGGTGTTTATCAGCTGTAGGAGTTCTTTGGTAGAATTTTTGGGGTCGCTTATGTATACTATCATGTCATCTGCAAATAACGAAAGCTTAACTTCTTCCTTTCCAATACGAATCCCCTTGATCCCCTTATGTTGTCTTATTGCTATTGCTAGAACTTCAAGCACTATATTGAAGAGGTATGGAGAGAGTGGACATCCTTGTCTTGTTCCTGATTTTAGTGGGATGGCTTTGAGTTTTTCTCCATTTAATTTAATGTTAGCTGTCGGTTTGCTGTAGATAGCTTTTATTATATTTAGGTATGACCCTTGTATCCCTATTCTCTCCAAGACCTTTATCATAAAGGGGTGTTGAATTTTGTCGAATGCTTTTTCCGCATCTAATGAAATGATCATATGGTTTTTTTCTTTCAGTCTATTTATATGGTGGATTACATTGATAGATTTGCGTATGTTGAACCAGCCCTGCATCTCTGGGATGAAGCCTACTTGATCATAATGGATAATTTTTCTGATGTGTTCTTGAATTCGGTTTGCCAGTATTTTATTGAGAATTTTTGCGTCGATATTCATGAGTGAGATAGGCCTGTAATTCTCTTTCTTGGTTGGGTCTTTGTGTGGTTTTGGTATCAGGGTAACTGTAGCTTCATAAAAGGAATTTGGCAATGACTTTTCTGTTTCTATATTGTGAAATACGTTAAGGAGTATAGGTATTAGCTCTTCTTGGAAGTTCTGGTAGAATTCTGCGTTGAACCCATCTGGTCCTGGGCTTTTTTTGGAAGGGAGATTTTTGATAACAGTTTCTAGTTCTTCGCGACTAACAGGTCTATTTAGATCATTCACCTGGTCTTGGTTTAGCTTTGGTATATGGTACTTATCTAAAAAAATGTCCATTTCTTTTGCATTTTCCAGTTTTGTGGCATACAGGCTTTTATAGTAAGATCTAATGATTCTCTGGATTTCCTCTGTGTCTGTGGTTATGTCCCCCCTTTCATTTCTGATTTTATTTATTTGCGTGTTCTCTCTCTGTTGTTTAGTTAGTTTGGATAGGGGTTTGTCGATCTTGTTGATTTTCTCCAAGAACCAACTTTTTGTTTCATTGATTCTTTGGACTGTTTTCTGTGTTTCTATTTTGTTGATTTCTGCCCTCAGTTTGATTATTTCCAGTCTTCTACTCCTTCTGGGCACCTCTGCTTCTTTTTTTTCTAAAGCTTTCAGGTGTGCCATTAAGTCCCCAATGTATGCTTTCTCTGTTTTCTTTAAGTGGGCACTTAGTGCTATGAACTTTCCTCTTAGCACTGCTTTCATCGTGTCCCATAGGTTTGAGTATGTTGTCTCTTTATTTTCATTAAATTCAAGGAAGACTTTAATTTCTTTCTTAATTTCTTCCTTGACCCAGGTGTGGTTCAGTAGTTGACTGTTCAGTTTCCATGAGTTTGTCGGCTTTCTGGGGGTAGCATAGTTGTTGCCATCTAACTTTAATCCGTGGTGATCTGATAAGACACAGGTGGACACTGATATTCTTTTGTATCTGTGGAGGTTTCCTTTGTTTCCGAGTATATGGTCAATTTTTGAGAAGGTTCCATGAGCTGCAGAGAAGAAGGTATATTCTTTCCTATTTGGGTGGAGTGTTCTGTAGATGTCTGTTAAGTCCATTTGCTTCATTACCTCCAATAATTCTCTTAATTCTCTATTAGGTTTCTGTCTGATTGACCTGTCCATTGGAGAGAGAGGTGTGTTGAAGTCTCCTACTATTAGTGTGTGTGGTTTTATGTCTGCCTTGAGTTTTAGAAATATTTCTTTTACATAAGTGGGTGCTTTTATATTAGGGGCATAGATATTCAGGATTGAGATGTCATCCTGATGAATTGTTCCTGTTATGAGTATAAAGTGTCCATCTCGATCTCTTCTGATTGATTTTAGTTTGAAGTCCGTTTTGTTGGAAATTAGTATGGCCACACCTGCTTTTTTCTTAGGACCATTTGCTTGAAAGACCTTTTCCCAACCCTTTACTCTGAGTAGATGCCTGTCTTTGTGGTTGAGATGTGTTTCTTGTAAACAGCAGAATGTTGGATCCTGTTTTCGTATCCAATCTCTTAGCCTGTGCCTTTTTATAGGTGAATTGAGACTATTAATATTAAGTGATATTAATGACCAGTGGGTGTTTACTCCAGTTATTCTTATTGTTTTTGGTATTAGAGTTTGTGTGTCTCCCTTCTTTGAGTTGTGCTGGTGAAGGGTTGCTAGATGCCTGAGTTGTTGTAGGCAGTGTTGGCAATGTTGGATTCCTTGGGTTGCGATTTTCCTTCTATTACCTTTTGTAGGGCTGGATTTGTGGCTACGTATTGTTTAAATTTGTTCTTATCCTGGAATGTCTTGTTTTCTCCATTGATAGTGAATGATAGCTTGGCTGGGTATAGTAGTTTGGGTTTGCATCCATGGTCTCTTAGCTTCTGCAGTACCTCTATCCAGGATCTTCTGGATTTCATGGTTTCCATAGAGAAGTCAGGTGTAAGTCTGATCGGTTTACCTTTATAAGTTACTCGACCTTTTTCCATTGCAGCTCTTAACATTCTTTAATCTGTATATTCTGTGTTTTGATTATTATATGGTGAGGCGATGTTTTTCTTTGATCCAGTCTGTTTGGTGTTCTGTATGCTTCTTGAATATTCAAGGGGATAACTTTCTTTATGTTGGGAAAGTTTTCTTCCATAATTTTGTTAAAAATATTTTCTGGGCCTTTGAGCTGTGACTCTTCTCCTTCTTCTATTCCTATTATTCTTATGTTTGGTCTTTTTATTGTGTCCCATATTTCCTGAATGTTTTGTGATGAGAATTTGTTGGCTTTGCTGTTTTCTTTGAATTGTGCATTTATTTTCTCTATGGTTTCCTCAGAATCTGAGATTCTTTCTTCTATTTCTTGTATTCTATTGATTATGCTTGTTTCTGTAGGCTCTGCTCATTGACCTGGATTTTCCACATCCAGCTGGTGCTCAGTTTGTGTTTGCTTCCATTTCAGTTTTCAGTTCTTGAATTGTTTCCATTACCTGTTTTTTTCATTTTTTTCTTGGTTTCCCAGGGTCTCATGTACGTATTTACTCAATTCTTCAAACTTTTTGTTATACTTCTCATCCATTTCTATAAGGGTGTTTTTTACATGTTGTTTAAGGGACTCTATTGCTTTCATAAATTCAATTTTTTCCACTTCTTCTGTGTTAGGGAGTTCAGGTCCTTCTGTTGTAAGATCATTGGGTTCTGGTGTTTTCATGTTGTTTTTCGGATTGTTGGGTGAATTCTTGCCTTGTTGCCCACTCATTTCCTCCTATGGAAGCTATCTAATGGGTCTTTTAGAATCGGGTCAGGTTTCCCTGTTGGCCAAGGGCTCCTCCTACAAAATGCTGTCGCTCTGTTTCCTGGCTCCTGCCAGGGGCCCAGTTCCCTCTCGCCCCTCAGAAGGGTCTTAAGGAACAGGACCTGGCTCCTTCCTTGCTAGGAATCTCGCCAACCAAAGGCCTACCTCTTTGCTTTAATTGTAATGGGGCGATCTGCTCTTGGTGTTGTGCGCTGGTCCCCACTATCTGCCGCCTCCTGCACTGGTCTGCTGCTGCCTGCGCCGGTGGTCTGCCGCCCCGCCTGGGCCTGTGCCGGTGCTCTGCCGCCCCACCTGGGCCTACACCGGTGGTCTGCCTTGTGTTTCTTTCTTATCCACTGATATTTCCATAGCTGACTGATAAGTCTATGTGTTATCAAACTGTAAACAATCTTTATATGTTTACAATATGAATATGGAAAAATCACTTTTTGATTTTATGTTGTGTTTTAATTTTATCAAATATCTGTTTTCATGTATCATTTGATATAAATTAATATGTTCAGTAATTTCCTGGTGTAGGAGTTCCTTCTGTTTGTGTGTTGCTTTCATTGGTTAATGTTGGAATGTTTGAATCATCTTCCAGGTTTATTTCATCATCCAGTACTGTATGGTTTTTTTTTTTTTTTTAAGTGAGACATGTCCTCCATAGTGACTGGGAATGACTGGACCACTTTTGACTTGGAGTCCTACGAGAGGCCCTTTAAGGAGTTTTCTGATGGTGTCAGGTTGTCTAGTCTGTCTTTTTTGATTTGCATTCATTAGTCCAATGTCAACCTTTGCTACACCTCCTACATTATCCAGAATGTTTTGTGAAAGGATTTGGAAACTTCAAAAGACAGATTCGAAAGATTTACACCTCAACAGGTTCATAGATATAAATAAATTCGTGTAAATGCAATTAGTTTTAAAGAGCAATGGCATCACAAAAATTGTTATCTTTCTGTCTTATTTGGGTGTGTGTTACACAGATTCAAGTGACTTTCTCAGTTACCAGTTATTTGTTTATTTTTGTGATGTTGAACCTAGAGATTTTTTTTTCCAGGAAAGTCATACCCCTATCCCTGAGCCACATCTCTACTCTTCCAATGTATTTTTGTTGGATAAACTAGATCCAGATTTTCTGATATCTGACCACCCTTGTTATATATCTTTTTATAATGTGTGTATATTTCACATTTCAGATAGATGAGCATCTGAATTTTTAATATTCTAATGGAAGTTGCAAAATATGTTTATTCACAAATGTATCAGCTATCAAGATATTAAAACATACCTTGCTTTCATTTTGTACTTGCTGTGGAAACTCACAAGTATTTGTCCACTTCACACTCAAGTTGTCTTTAACTGTCTCAGAAGCAGAGGAAGCAGGTGGTCTCTTTTGTGAGATGAATTTCTCTGCCATCATTACTCACCTACTCTCTTCTCTGTAGTTCTGTAGGTTTGTTTTACAGGGAAAGTGAGAAGCTTACCATCTGCTTAGTTTTCTTTTCCAAGAAAAGTCAGAGAGAATTTCTGCCAATTTTAGTTATCATTAATTTTCAGTCATTGTCTGTTTTTAAATTTAAATACCCAGTGCTGCGTAATTCAAGTAGTTCAGATTTCCTCTATTTTTGCAACATCTCTCACTAAAATTTTGTTCATCTTACATTGCTTTAAATAGAATTTATTCTCATAGAATCTTATATGGGCATGTGAGTATGTCTGTATATAAAACCCATAGAAAATTATATTTGAAACTTAACCATTGTAAAGTTATTATATTTATGGAATTTTGATATATACAGGTAACATTAGGGATTACCATATAACTTAGTTCACATATCTTTTTTTATTTATTTAGTTTTGCAGTGTTGGGTATTGTACCTAGTGTCTCAAACATGCCAGCTAGCAATTCTATTACATAGCTATATCCCTATGTTATGTTTTGATCATAATCATCATTTACTGGATATATTTTGACTGACACCTATCTATACATTTGCTTTCCATATCATAGTAAATAAATGTAAGAGGAAAACTGAGTGGAACAAATAATATAATCTGAAGCCAACAGCCATGTTGTTATTTACTACTTGCATCTTTTTCTGTCTTAAATGAAAATAAAATATTATGCATGTACATATTATGTACAAAGCAGCCTCTCATGATTTGGTCACTTGGATTTAAAACCAGATAGGATTGTAGGGATCTCTACAGGACTAAGGCTGAAACAAATTTATTCAAACAATCAGACTTTTTAGGCACATACCAAACAAAATACAAGAGGGTCGTTGCTATGATACAATTCTGGTTCACAATGTCATTATAATAGATAATGGTGATTTGATCTAAAGTTGTACATCATACCTAAGAACAAAATCTAAGTTAACTGTGGAACTGCTTACAGGGAATTAATTCATCATTATAGAAATCTGAGTGGGACATCCAAAATAAACAGAGAATCAGTTTCTAGGTTTGTATGAAGGACTTGGATAGTTTTTATATTTTTCTGTACAGCAAATTAGTATAACACTAAACACAATTTCAAGAATGCAGTAAATCTTTCTACATATTTATATTTTGCTCTTCAGTTCTTTTAATAAGTTATGTTGTATAAGAGAAGGGATCGCCATGAAACTATGTTTGAGATTTTTATGTGCTTTATACATGAGGGCTAAGAAAGCTAACACACATGAAATAACGTGGCAATAAATATCCATTCTGTATCATAGTAATATCTACTCTCATTCTTATATCAGAAAAACATTTTGCCCACTGTATTGATAAATACAAATTTGACCTATTGCTGCATAGTTATATGTAATTAGAAACATCAGATTCATCTGGGGTTGACTCTACACTAAATTGGTCTCCTGTTGCTCTGTGTTCTATGAAAGAAAAAAAAAAAACAGAAATCAAGTGGGAAAACCAATTCACAACTCATATCTATGTATTTAGAATGCTCGTTTTTTTTTTTTTTTCTTGGACAAACTCACTGAATGAGAGTTTGGATTTAATTCCAAGGAATACAGCTCTGTTTGTGGATATTGGGGATGATATTGTTTAAAGAAGGGTTGAGGGCCCTTAGATACATTACATAACTGTTTCTGAAAGATTTTCAGCTTCAACATATACATCGCCATAGGAAGGAGATCTGAGTCTCTGGAGTTAATTAGCTTGTTGGCAATGGGGATCTTCTAAAGCATACAGTTGATAGCAGGTAGCACTGTACTCAAACAATACAATCAGAAGACAAGAATGTGTGCAAAGGAATTTCACCCATCTGGAAGATACTCTCTGAACCAATGCTGATAGCTAATAGGGGTTCTTATTTTGACAAATTTTGCTTGCAGGTGGCAAAAAAAAAGTCTTCCCTTTTGTACTAGGGCTTTAGATGTAGAACTCTGGCGGAACTTGAAGCTCCTTCTGTTCATACAGAAGCAGAGCTGGGAATTAGCATTCATTTGTAATTTCCTTAGGGATAAAGTAGGCTCAATTATCAGCAGGGAAGGTAGCTGTCTCTGGAAAAATCTAAGGTTGATTCTTACTGAATTTCCTCACTTAATATGCTTCAAGAAGTGTGCACTGACCTTCGGTGAGTGCCGCATTCATTTACTGGGTAATGAAACAATTTTCTGTCAAATTGTCTCATCAGACTGTGTTAGTCACCTGGGATACAGTGGATGAGGGTTTTAATTGAATTATTTTCGTGGGACCAGATCATTGCAGCTGAATTTAGTTTAAGAAGGCAGGTAAAAAAAAAAACATGAGTGTGTATGGTGTGTTTTTAGGTTATATGTGTGCATGTGTGTGGAAAAGCTCATGGACACCCTTAGCTGTTGTTCTTTAGGCGCTCTCCACCTTGTTCTCTATGCTAAGGAATTGGCATAGGCTAAACTACTTGTGTCTTTCTGCTTTCAGCACTGGAATTATGACATACACCACCCCTTTTAAAAGATGTGTCCTAGGGATTGAATTCAGGGCTAATATTTGCTTGTCAAATACTTTCACAAACTGTACTAACTGAACAGCACACATATACTAGTAATAAGTTGTACTCTTCAGACCAGAAAACACTGAATTATTCAATTACATAAAATGCTCAAATGAAAATCTCATTACATTTTTTTTAAAAAGTCAAAATTATTTTTTGAACCGAGCGAGAATAATTATAATGTTTAGTTCCCTAACTTTATTTTCAGGAAATTTGTGTATAACGTAACAATTAATTTTCATGTGCTGATGTGTGCTCCATCTTAGCCTGTATTTTATAACCACCTTTGATGTTTTATAATGCTCTTGACTGACCTTGGTTGAAACTGTATCAAATGGTTATGTGGATATGTATGGGGCATAAATTTTATGCAAAATTATTTATCAAAATGATAGTATTCCTAAATGTAAAGACTTTTTAAAGTGTTTATGTGAAGCCATAGACTTTACAAAGAACAACCAATTTAAATGTTTTTGAAAGTGTAGAAGATGGGAAGATCAGAGTGGTTTCTCCTAGTTTCTTCTTAGTTTTATGCTTTCTTTCTTTCTAATACATATTAGTCATATGTGACTTAGCTTGTAGCAGGACTCTGCATTATTAGAAAGCACTTGGTCAATTTTATTATTTTCTGAGCATGACAGAGTGTCTCTGCATAGACTTAGATGGTTTAGGTCAATTATTTGGTATAGCATCAACATACAAGGTACACATGAGATATAATTGGACATATTGTTTTATAATAATCTTTTGTGACAAGTGGAAAGATATTTTTAAAAATAACTATAAAAATCATAGCATGGCAATATATAAATCAGTAACATGGTTCTCTGTTATCATCAAGAAGCATTATATACTCGACATAATTGCATTGCTTTACTTTCATATGATTTGAAGTGCACTAGGAATTCTATAGCAACAGTACCACAAATAAACTAGTAATAAATTGTAATAATAATAATAACAATAGTAATAATACTATGATTACAATGCCATTGATGATAAATAATTCAGTTCTATTGTAATCTTATGACATCACTCTCACATATACTCCTGGAACTGACAGAACTGTTACATGGCATGTGACTGAATTTAATGACATAAAATTTTGATTGAAAAACTTCCAAGAATGGAGTAGAACTTCCTATATGCAATTTATTGTTAGTTCTCTGTCTGCTATGAAAGTGGTTCAAGTTTCTCATAATGGAGCTGCACAAAATCATGTCTACAAAGGACCATTTACATTTGATTCATTTTACATCTCCTGGTAGCCCTGCTATAACTCATATTTACTAACTGTATTCATTAGACTAGCTGGATATAAAAATCAAGTATACTATGTGCAAATTGGAAAAGAAATCACAGGTGAAAAGTTAAAAACATGTCTAACACAAAGCTGAGACCTGAGCTTGAGCCCCAGGACCTACATGATGCAAGGACAAAATCAACTCCCAGAAGACACATATTCACCATTGCTTGGAAATGGAAACATCATGTAAGCCATCAACAAATCAGTGAATAATGAAACTGTGGTACATTTACACAATGAAATATTATTCTATTGTTTCAAAAATGAAATTCCCATGTAAATGGATGAAGGTGGAAACAATCATTGAAAATGAAGTAATTCAGATTCACAGCCATTTTCTGTCACTTGCAGATGCTAGTGTTGAATCTTCAGATATGCATGTTCTATCTGGAATAGCAGGAACTCATCAAGGAACCATTGGGGGTGTTCAATCAAGGGGTGATATAAAAGCACAGGTATAAAAGATTAAAGGGGAAGGGCTTAATGGAAAGAGAAATGAATGGGAAGGCATGGTGAACTAGGGAATATAGGGAGGAATAACTAATATTTTAATTAATTAATTAATATTTTAATTTATTTAATTAATATTAATATTAACTAATATATATTTAAATAAATACAATATTTTGAAAAAGTCATGTGAGAACCTAGTACTATGGATGCTGCTAAAATTTAAAATGAGTTAAAATGAAATTGTCTTGTGATGGTTCAGCAATGCCACTACTAGGCACCACAGAATAAGAATTAGAAAGCATAGTTCTAGGAATAAGTTACCACTTTGGAGTTGTTGGCAAGGGGTTTTTGGAGATATCCATTCCACCATTTCAGGGTGCTGACAATGTTCTTTGTTACTCTCCAGAAGTTGATGGGAAGACCCTGATATTGAAGATGTTACTTACTGAGTCATAGAACATGGAGAAACCAAGCTAGGATCTTCCTGGAAGTTTCATCTCTACAGGCTAGCACTCACAAAGTGGGGATGTGATGTACACATCAGTGGAGGAGAAAATGAATCACAAATCTTATACAGCTGTGACTATTACAAGCTACAACATGGCAAGGCATGTCCACTGGAACAATAGCGGCAGCACTGTTACTAAAGAAACCAGTTACTGTGTGATTGAATTCATGTCACATGCTTTATATAAGTTGAAGCCCATATCTCACACTATTAAGCACTACAAAGAATGTCTATATCATATATTGTGCTGGTTGTCTTTTTCTTTTTCTACTTGACACAAGCTATAGTCATCTTGGAAGGGAGAATGTCAGTTGAGAGACTGCCTCCCATCATACTGACTTCTAAAAAAGGCTGAAGGACTTTTTTTTTTTTATTAATGTCTGATGGTGTAGGGCCTGGGATACTGTGGGCAGGTGGCCCTAGTTTCTATAAGAAATCAGGCTGAGCAATGAGAGAAGGCCTGTAATCAGCACTCCTCCATTACTTCTGCTTTCATCCCAGGTTTCTGTGGTGAATTTTTGCTTTAACTGTAAAAAGAAACTCTTCCCTTGCCAAATTGCTTTTGGTCATGATATTTAACACAGGAATGGCAAGCAAACTAAGGTACATTTTCTTCTTTCAAGATTCATGAATCATGTAAGGGAAGAAGAGAGAAAGATTGTAACCATAGATGGTGAATGGCTATAAGGAAACTATTTTCTGGACCCAGCCAGCAAGTTGTACTAGCCGTTGACAATCTTTCAACTCATGCACAAGACCTCTACAAGCTTAGTACAGTCAAAATTCTACCATGAAAAGAGGAAATGGGTATGTCACCCCACCCCTTTCTAAAGATCGATTAAGAGTTCATAGCTTCTGGGAGAGCCAGTGTTAGTTTTCTTTAAAGGGTATGGTCCCTGTGGGGTAGACATCCCTCCAGTGAAGTCATCCAAAGATATAGAGACAAAATAAATTATACTTGATAGGTGAAAAAAAAAAAAAGGACCCAAAGTCCAAAGTTGAGTGATTAGTGAAGGAGGAGTGGATCTGGGAGGATAAAGAGATGGCAAATATGATAAAAACACATTCTGCAAAATTCTGAAAGAACTAATAAAAAATCAAGAAAAAATACTAATAGTTAATTAAAATAAACTGTAAAGTTAGATAACTATTCCAAATTTAGCCAACCTATGTTATTACATAATTTTATAAAGAGTCAGAGCTTTGATTAATATTATGGTATTAGGAACACAAGAATAATGTGAAGACCTTATCTGTTAAAGATAGCAATTGTTTAATTATAAGAAGAATCAACATTTTAGCTGGCATGAAAATAAATAAGCCTGAAAATAGTTGTGCATTTTTATTCTGATAATCACTCAATACTATTTTTTTAAAAAAATAAGAGCCTATTATATTTTGCTCAGTTAACTTTCCTATCACATAGGATAAATAATATAAAATGTACAGAATATTTCTATTTAAACAATATAAAATATACAGAATATTTTTATTTAAACTTATACTCCCAAAATTGGTAACATAATTCATTTGAATGCTTGTTGTGTTTTCTTAGTGAAAAAGAAATTCACTGTGTAGACAATGGTTGGCTTGAATTCACAAATATCTGCTTGCCTCTGATTACCATGTTCTAAGATTAAAGTATGTGCCATTCCACCCTGCTCTAAAAGTGATGCTAAAAGAGGTGAGTTGGTGTTTAAAACATTCAGAAATTACAATAGTCAAAGTTTAGGGACAGCACAGATTGGAGTCGATGGATGTAAAGTTTAGGAAAAAAACAATATAAAAATGGGGGGTGAATAGGGTTTCATATGCAAAGTGTTAAGGGAGATGTTGTGGTTTAATATAATCCGTGTACATTTTGTGAAATTCTCAAAACATTAATAATAATGATAAAGAGATAGGAAGACAGACATAATGCAAAATCATGGCATACTTTAAACAATAAAAACTAATCTGCTTTTATATGAGATGTGATTAGTTCTCACACAAGTGTTTTTTATTTTACCTCTGCATGTTATTAGTCTCTGTCCATGCCACAGGGTCTCTGTGCTCACGGATAAGCACTAGAAAGACCAGGAATATTAAGCACGCAGGCTTGCCTCTTCAACTCAAGGGGGGTTGTATACCTGTTTTCCACACAGAAAGCAGGGAGTGGGTGTTGTTACTAATCTGCTGACCATAGAGTCAGGCCATACCTGGATGCTTCAAAGTGCATTTATCCTAGATTCTCCCTCTCTAGAACTTTATTGTTTGTTCTCAGTAAATAGAACCCATCCTTAGGGGTGATGTAACATGTACTTTATAGCCTGGTGACCTCTACTCTGCCTTCTGTGTGACTGAGACCACATCTTAAGAAACAGAACCCATCTTCATGGTAAAGGTCACACGTAGTTTACAAAAGAGCTTTGATGTAGTCACACACTAAACTTTATTGTGCACATGGGATTGAGATCATTGTTACCAGGAAGCCTTTTCCCAACATTATACTATACTTAAATATGTCAGAATAAATTGCAAAGTGTCAGGCTTAAGAAGTTTGAACTAGCCTGGTTAACTAAATTGTGCTGTACTGAATTTCCTTTATTGCCTCTCAGGGTTTATTTTCCTGCTAGCAGTAGGGTTTGTAGGGATTTCCAATAAATCTGTAATAAGGTAAAATTTTATTCGATTGTGTTAGCAATCAGAAGTACAAACATTCATGTAAATATGAGCTACTTTTAATAAACATGTTTTATTAAAGATCTTTTCCACCTCTAGATTAACATCTGGAAATGATGGTCCTATCATGGTAAAAGAAGAAAAAGAATGCATTGCTGCTGAAAGTGTGATTCCGAATAAGAAGGTGAGGTGGCTTCACCCCTAGAAGTTCAGATGTTTGAATCTAAAAGGAAGGAAAAGAACAATAGTGTATTACTTGCTATTACTCACTGATCAATTTTTTTATTCATTGTAAAACCACATAGCGGTCATTCAGATGGACTAGAGAGTGAATTTGCATTCATCCATTTTAGATGAGATTTTTGCCCTTCAGGATTACAGCCAAATGAGGAGATTCATTCTCTTTTCAAGATCCCTTGAGAATTCATCTCAGGGAATGCTTTTTCTTCTTCAAATAACCAACAATGTTTACTTTAGATTGATTTAATCTCTATCAAAAGTATTTTAGTGGGGAAGCAAAGAAAGTTTCATTTTCTTAGGACCACTGAGAAAAACAAGTCTAAAATGTTTAAACCAAATGGAAGTATCAAGAGCCTCAAGTCAGTCCCAGCTTTCTATAGATGGCTAGTTCTACTTTGTGTAGCACATTTCCCCACCATATCTCAGTTCCTATCTCATTGTAAGTGGCTGTTTCCTGTCCTGCAGCTGCTCTCAAATAATCACACAAAAGCTTAATATGAACTATAAATGCTTGGTCAATAGCTCAGGTTTATTACTAACTAGCTCTTACATTTTAAGTTAACCCATATTTTATGATCTGCCACCATGTGTTGATACCTGTATTAGCAGGGCATGTTCTTGGGCTCCCTCTGAGTCTGGCTCACTACTCCCTGACTCTAACCTTCCTCTTTCCATAATTTTCCTAGTCTGGCTCTAGTGCTCAATATCTTATCAGCCCACTTATCAGCCAATCATCTTTTTATTAGCAATGAGTGTATTCTACATATAGTACCTCATATATTACAGAGGAGAACTGAAATTACTCTCAACATTAAGGAATACATTTAGGGGGCCATATCTGCACATATATTTTAGGTACCAGAAGGTAACTTTTTTTCACCCTTACTCTTAGATCTTTGTAGAAAAGAAATAATAATCCAACTTCATAAATATTTTTTTTGTTTTTTTTATGCTAAGGAATAGAATATAGATAGTGATCATTTACTTACAGTTAAAATATTGTAACATATTAAAAATTATAAATAAGAGTCAATATCCTGGTTCACCAAGTACTCACATTTGTCAAAGTCTTTACTATTTGAATGCAATTTAAATTCTTATTTCTTTTTTTATATGATACAAGAGCCTTGGCAATGCCATCTCTAAGCAGAAATATCCAAGATCATACATCTTTGGATTTCACTGTGACAGTGTCCCAACCCTAGCAAGGCTATGATCCATGTTGTAATCAGTTAAATCAATTCAATATTAAACTGGTGGTGTTTCTTTGTTGCACTAATCAATTTTCCCAGTGCAGTTTACAACTAAAATTAATTCAGCATTCAGTTGAGAATCATTTTCAATTCAATTTCTTGACCAAATTGCATTTTTACATTAAATTATGTTCTATGGATCTAAGTTTAGTGTGATTATAATGATTAATAAGGGCATGCAACTTCATAAATTAACCATAATTGGTCACACAGATTGGTAAGGTAAATCCCATTACAAAGAATCAAATTTGAGAGATTGGAGATAGGGTGGGAGGGTGAAGAGCTTTTATGTCCTTTATCAGTGCTTTCTGGAAATACCCATTAACCTAGAGGGATTGCTATTTACGCAGTTGTAAACTTGTTCCGCATAGCTCAGCCCTGCTATATTTTAAACCAAGGAAGGAATGAACAAAGTATCAAGAATATATTTCCAATTATTATTTTAAGTTATTAAATAATAATAAAAAATACCCTTGCAAACACAAAATAGTTCCCAATAAAAAGTATGTTTTTTCCCTCAATTTGAATATATTTAAAAAAGACAGAAATAGTAAAAGCTGTTCTAACCTCTACTCTAAATATACAATTCCTATTCATATATATTTGACATATTTAGAAATGTGGAAAGATTTTTTTATATATGAAAGCAATGTCTTCATAAAACAACAGGATTGGCTACCATTTTAAATTTATTGTAAATGCCTTTGGAAATTATTATACCTAGAGAATTTATGTAGACTATCCTTTTGTCATTAGATTGACCATAATTTTATTTCCATTCAGTTTTGGTAAAGAAGGCATCTGGGAGAAGTTAAAGGACAGGCTTTTTCTCTGCATTGCTTTTGCACAGTCCTCTTCTCCTTATTTCTTAACACTTAAACTGCAGACATACCAAGTAGAATATGGGTTCCGGGAACATGTGCTTGGGCTTCACTCTCATTGAACTGAGTTTTCACTAGAATCTGGGGAACTTGTATCTGTCAGTACCATATCATATATGGTGAGGATAGGGGAAATATAGTAAATATTCTGGGCTGCAAGTAAACAAAAACTAAAGTAAAATAACTGTTGCCCTAAATATGCAGAAAGTCCAGTGTACATACAAATGCATATGCAAATGCTATAGTTTATTTATTTATAAATATCTAGCTAAATAAGTGTCTCCGTATTCTGAGGAAATAACTTATCTTCAGGCAAATTACTGTCATTTGTGCAGCCTTGCAATAAATATGTTTGAAGGAGCTAGGTCCCTCATCTCAAATGATGTAGTTTCTATAAATCTGCCTAAATTAAAAAAAAAAAACTATGTTTTTCTTTGGGTTTACCTTCTTATTTAGCTTCTCTAAGATCATGAATAGTGGGCTCAATGTCTTTATTTATAGCTAGAATCCACTTATGAGTGAGTACATACCATCTTCATCTTTTTGTGTCTGGGTTACCTCACTTAGGATAGTGTTTTCTATCTCCATCCATTGGCATGCAAAATTCAAGATGTCATTGTTTTTTTACCACTGAGTAGAACTCTAATGCGTATATATTCCACACTTTCTTTATCCATTCTTCCATTGAGGGGTATCTAGGTTGTTTCTAGGTTGTGGCTATTATAAATAATGCTTCTATGAATATAGTTGAACAAATGCTTTTGTAGTATGATAGGGCATCTCTTGGGTATGTTCCCAAGAGTGGTATTGCTGGATCCTGGGGTAGGTTGATCCCGAATTTCCTGAGAAACCGTCACACTGATTTTCAAAGTGGTTGCACTGAGACTGTGGGACTGATCTAATGGGAGCTCACCAAAGCCAGCTGGACTGGGACTGATGGAGCATGTGATCAAACCTGACTCTCTGAACGTGGCTGAGAATGAGGGCTGACTGAGAAACCAATGTCAATGGCACTGGGTTTTGATTCTACTGCATGTACTGGCTTTGTGGGAGTCTAGTCTGTTTGGATGCTCACCTTCCTAGACCTGGATGGAGAGGGGGAGGACCTTGGACTTCCCACAGAGCAGGGAACCCTGACTGCTCTTTGTTGGACTGGAGGGGGGAGTGGAGGGAGGTGAAATTCTTAATAAAAAACAAAAGAAAAAATAAATTAAAAAAACAGATTCTGATGGAATATTACTAATTACTAAGAAATGGCGATGAGTTACAAGTATATAAAGGAGGCTTGTTTAAGAAAAATTCTTAATGTCTTCATTTTGAAAATGGGGATAACAGTCTTTCAAAAGATTTTTATATAAAAATTAGATAACTAATTGCACTAAAGCCATACATGTGGAAAGTGAAGGTGCTTGCTTTTTATCAGGGCAAATAATGTATGAGGATAGGGATCGTATGCAAGTGTGGCAACAACAGCAGTGCTATGCACGTCTTGACAGACGGATGACCTCTTCTGCTGTTGCTTGGTTCCTGAGGGCAGGCTGATGGAAATAACCCTGGAAAAAATGATTTTTCAGCTCACAGGCAGCACAGCCATTGATTACTTCTAGCTCTTCCTCTAGGAATGGGGCTTTATGAAATCTTCCCCATAAATGGTGCCATACCACTTGGTGTCATGCAGATCTTGTTTAGACAGCTCTGTGGTTGGATTTTATTGTTGGAGCCTCTATAACAAGTCTAGAAAACTGTATTTAGCAGCATGTCTTGATCCTTTGATTTTTTAAAAACATTTTTTTTTTGCCACTTTGATTTTCCCTGAACCTTAGTTGTGGGGGTAGCATTGCAGATGTTGTGTGAGTACCTGGAAGTTATTTAATCTCTGAAATTTGACATGTTTGCATATTTCTGCAATTGTCTTTGCTGGAAAAAAAAGCTTTTTTGATGAAGGATATGAACTACACTTATCGGTAATTATAAGTACAAATATTTAGAACCCACTTAGAAATCCTATTGTTTTAGAAAAATGACAGTCTATGACAATCTAGAGTCTATGCCCTGCCCATCCACAGATTGTAGGGGAAGCCCAGCCCAAGGGGGCATGTTCGCTTTGGGCTAATGATTATGTATAAATCTGATAGGCAGGAGCCCCGCGGGTCCCTTTTATATTTCTGGTTCATCACTGGATCCCTGGTGTTGTAAGCTATTTCCTCATTAAAGTTTACCATTTCTTATTAAGCTAGCCTGGTTATTATGCCGCATCATTTTGGCACCCAACGTGGGGATTTTGGACCACCCTGGTAGAACCCAGTGACTTCTCCACTGGGACTTACCCCTCCCCCAGCCTGCCACAGGTCCAACTGCTTTCGGAACTTGCAGGTACAGCTCTTTCCCAGAACTTGCGAGCTAACGGAGCTGAGGAGCTCAGGAGCTCAGGAAGCGCAACTCGGCTAGCCTGTGCTTAGCCAGGTAGCCCGCCAGGACTTTTACAGAGCTATCCCAACCACAGGCACCAACACCCACAGTGCCCAGCACGGTTTGCGTGCACGAACAAGCCGAGCTCAGGCCCCTGCTACTCTGTGGCACCAGGATGGTTCCCGTTAGTGTGAAAGACCCTCAGAGAGGACCTTCCCTCAGGTGGAGGCCCCTAAACCCAAGGGACAGTCCGAGACCACTGGCTGCAAAGGCAAGAGGTTTTTTCCCCCATTTATTTATTTATTTATTTATTTATTTATTTATTTATTTATTAAAGATTTCTGTCTCTTCCCCACCGCCGCCTCCCCTTTCCCTCCCCCTCCCCCAATCAATTCCCCCTCCCTCGTCAGCCCAAAGAGCAATCAGGGTTCTCTGCCCTGTGGGAAGTCCAAGGACCACCCACCTCCATCCAGGTCTAGTAAGGTGAGCATCCACACATCCTAGGCTCCCACGAAACCAATAGGTACAGTAGGATCAAAAACCCATTGCCATTGTTCTTGAGGTCTCAGTAGTCCTCATTGTCCGCTATGTTCAGCGAGACCGGTTTTAACCCAGGCTTTTTCAGACCCAGGCCAGCTGGCCTTGGTGAGAGAACATCCCCATTGTCTCAGTGTATGGGTGCACCCCTCGCGGTCCTGAGTTCCTTGCTTGTGCTCTCTCTCCTTCTGCTCTTGATTTGGACCTTGAGATTTCAGTCCGGTGCTCCATTGTGGGTCTCTGTCTCTGTCTCCTTTCATTGCCTGATGAAGGTTAATATTCAGGAGGATGCCTATATGTTTTTCTTTGGGTTCTCCTAAGTTTTTTTTTTTATTGAGAAGTGCACAGGTACTTGCAGGCATCAGAGTCTATATGGAAGACTTGTGCACTGGCAGACTGGGTAAGGGTCTTTTTATAGGAAAGGGGGCGGCAGAAGCAGGCATACAGAAGCAGATGCATGGTTACAGGGATTTCATTGGTCAATTTGAATGAGGAGATAGGTTTACTTGAGGACAAGTTCCTCGGGGACATGAAGATCTGATAATAGTTGACCTGGCTCTATCTAGGGCACATGTAGTTTTTCCCAGAACTTTTTGTTCACCTCCTAGGCCTGATGTCTGACCACCGATATCCTGTTTGGCAGCCTAGGAGTACCGACTATACCTTGAACTTACACTTGTTTGTGTGAAAGCCTTGCAAAATGGCATTACAGCAGCTAAGCTGGGGTCTTTCACATGTTGCCACAGCCACCACAACAGCAGACTTGGACTGGTGCTCCTGCCATTAAAGCTGAGCAGCACACCAGCCTGCAATTGAGGAAGTAAGACAAAGGGACCCCAGGGCATGGGACTCAATCTGCAGGCGGAACCATCCACACCTACCTTGACTGAATCAGGCCTCGGCCCCACCCAGTTTCCTGGCCTTCTCACTGCTGTTTATGTGTTCTACAGCCACACTGTAATTCACACATCATATGGTTTGTGCTTTAGCTTCTGATTTTGAGTACTTATTTCAGACCGGCTCTGACTTCCCGGCCACGTGGACTCATGTGCACCCCGCCATTACTGATAAGAAATGGTAATTACAGGTAAAAATTTCTTTTAATCAATCATAATAAATAAATAAGGATAAATAAAAATAAATACAAATTTGATTGAAAATGTCTGAAAACGTCACCGTTCAAGGCTTTCACAGCCTTTTTTACTATACCATGTGGGAGATTTTATAAGAGGTGTCTGACACCCTGTATCTATGGATCTTTCTGGGATTCATAGTTTTCCTTGGTATATATGGTTTGATAATAAAAACATGATAAAGTCCTTACAAGACAAATCCAGGATTCTTAAGGCAGAGGTTGAACGTTTAAAAACAATTGAGATTGACAACAATCTCCTTAAGAATCAGTTTGAAGTACTCCAGGAAGAGAATAGATCGTTGTCTAACATGACTCTGTCAACTGAGCAAAATTTAGAAAAGGTACAGTCTAATATTAAGGAGAAATTCATTACTATGGAAGAGAGAACAGCTGATTTGGATCATAAACTTCAGTCCCTTTCTGTAGGAACTAAAATATTAACTGAGAGAATCAAAACTGCTAAATGTGACAATCGGATTTTGTCTAAAAAATATGACAGATTGGCTAACAGATTCTCAATACAAGAAGGCACAATTCATGCCATAAAAATTATATCCAAAGATGAGATGTTATCTCTAATGGACAAACTTCATACCTTAGAATCCTTAATAAAGGCTTTGGAGCATAATTCTGGACAGGAGATTCAGGCCTTGCAGAAGGCAATGGTAAAAAGATTGAAAAAAATCTAGATTCTGATGAACAGGAGCAAATGGTAAAAAGGCAAATTTTAACTCCATCAGTGAGTAAAACACTCTGGGTTACTTCCCATAAAGCTCTACCTGCCTTTCCAGTATTGACAACAGAAAAAGTAACTGGTTTCAAAAACCCTAGGGTCACAAGGAACATACATGGGAGCCCATTCATATAAATGATCTAAAAAAAAAAAAAACAGGCTGGTATGAATTTTGGGATGCATGCCTCCTTTGTTAAAGAGATGCTAAAAACATGGCCGGTAACCAACAAGGCCACTCCCTATGACTGGATTCAATTGGCTTCTGTGGTCCTTGAGAGTGGACCTCAGTTAAATTGAAAATGCTTATTCAGACAAGAAGCTAAACTTTTAAAACAGCAGAAAAGAGCAAAGAAAATTGAGATTTTCCTAGATCAAATTCTAGGTAAAGGGCTCTTTTCTGACCCTCAGGAACAAGCTAATTATGATGACCACACCCTATCCATATGTACTACAGCAGCCTTAAGGGCTTGAGACAGGGTTCAAGACCCAGGAAAGAGAATGAAATCATATATCAGAGTTAAACAGAGAGAACCCTTTAGTGACTTTTTACAAAGAATAACTAAAGCTGTACAAATAGGGATATCTGACCCAAAAGCAAGACATATAATAATTGAGTCTTTGGCTTATAAAAATACAAATGTAAAATACAAAAGCATCTTGGGGCCTTTAAAGATCAGATCAGCTCCCTTGGAAGAATGGGCCTTACATATACTAAATGTTGATACATTTGACTATGACACTAAAACATGGGTTAAAAAAAGTAATTTCCAATGGTAAAAAAGACATCAAAATACCAAATGTTCAATCTTAGAGGACGACGTCCCCTCTCCCAACAGAGTTTGCCCTCAGGTTTATGGATATCATTTAGTGGTTGGTATAGGGTTGAGGGGATAGGGGAGATATTTTATGGGATTAGGGGTACTCTCAAAAAAAAGGGGGGATTAACTGGTTTTATAGGATGATTGGTATTTGTGAATTACTGTTTTTAGAAAAGTGTATTGGTACTGATTCTTGTATATTGATATATTGAATATTGAATGTGAGTGCTTCTACCTCTATTTATTGTATAAGGGTATGCTTATACCTCTGTCTATATTGTATTGATATATTTACCATATTACAATGTACATTTCTACCTCTGATATTATTTATGTAATGACATTGTTTACATTTGGTATGTAATGACATTGTTTACATTTGGAGATCATTGTTCTCATAATTTGCACAGTTGTTTATTCTCTTAGTCCTCAAATTAGATAGATATCAAAAATTATAAATCAATAGTCATATATGTTTGTCATATTTATTTTTAAGATAATTAGGTTTTTTTTGATACATAGAGATTATATTTAGTATAGATAGTATAATATTCAACCTCTTCGAAGAGCTGTAGAAAATGGCCTTTAATCTAACCTAGAATTCCATGCCAATGAGACACAATCACTCCTGGCAACACCGCTCTACTCCCAAGAGAACATTGAGCACCAAAGACACTCCACCGGGAGCTTGTCTTCTTCTTGACACAACTGGCCTTTGGGCAAAAGAAAAGCCCATACCTCAACTACTGACAAAGATACAGAATATCCATAAGTGGATAAAACAGGATTTTCTTATCTTGCCAAGACAGGGTAGGCTAGTTCTAAGAAAGTTCCTTGCCTTTAATAATGGTATGTCAGTTATGTTAGGCCTTAGCCAAAGTTGGTTGACTCAACTTTGCAAACGATACTTTGGGGGATTGCCCAGGTAGTCAGTTGTCTCTGCATTTGTTGCACATTTTGGAAATTTCTCAATTGTTCTTCCTGGTTGCTTAAGTAATATTACTTCCCTTCTCAGATTTTTGACAGAGCTGAAGATTAGATAATTGTAGTTACTCTCTACATTATTTAGACTCCTTGAGATAGTATGTTTAGCAAAACTTTTGTTATATGTTTCTTGCTCAATATTGTTTTTTATATTTATTATTTGTTACTATTGTATATAGTTGTATTTGGTTTAGCTCTGTCTTATTTAGACAAAAGGGGGAGATATAGGGGAAGCCCAGCCCAAGGGGGTGTGTTCGCCTAGGGCTAATGTTTACGTATAAATCTGGTGGGCGTGAGCCCTGCTGGTCCCTTTTGTATTTCTGGTTCATCACTGGATCCCTGGTGTTGTAAGCTATTTCCTCATTAAAGTTTACCATTTCTTATTAAGCTTGCCTGGTTATTATGCCACATCAACAGATTGTTGGCAGGAATAAATTCCTTTTTGTTGAGTTGATCTCAAGCCAAAGTAGATAGTTGTTGGTTACTCACAAGATAAAAGTGTCAGTATTGCAAAACTGAAAATATTCTGCCTTGCCAGTCCTTACTGAGGTTCCTAAACTACTGCAAGTTAGGCCAACTGACTTCTTTTCTTTCCTGGCAATTTTCATAGCAACTTCGAATACTATGAAAGTTATTCCTCATGAAGGACACTTCCAGGTTAGTTCCAGTTAAATTTATCTAATTACTGTGTCCAAATGCAAGGTATTATGATCTAGTTCTGGGAGTCAAACAAGGGTCTTGACAATAACTTTTATAGCAATCTGAGAGTATCTTGAACTTTTCCCATTCTGTAGGCTGCTATTTTGTTTTGTTGACTCTGTACTTTTCTTTATAGAAGCTTCTCAGTTTTAGGAGGTCCCATTTATTGATTGTTGCTTTCAATGTCCATGCTACTGGTGCTATATTTAGGAAGTGCTCTCCTGTGCCAGTGCATTCAAGTGTACTTCCCACTTTCTCTTCTATGAGGTTCAGTGTGGGCATGTGCTCAACTATATTCATAGTGGCATTATTCATAATAGTCAGAGCCTGAAAACAACCTAGATGCCCCTCAAACAAAGAATGGATAAAGAAAATGTGGTACATTTACACAATATAATACTATACAGTGGTAAAAATAATAACATCTTGAAATTTGCAGGCAAATGGATAGACCTAGAAAAAAAACATACTGTGTGAGGTAACCCAGACACAGAAAGACAAGTATAATATATACACACTCATAAGTGACCTTTAGACATAAAGCAAAGAAAAATCCTATAGTCTACAACCCCATAGAACCTAAACAACAGAAAGGATCCTAATCTAAGAGAGACATACATAGTACTATATAGGAAGGAGAAAAGGAAAGATCTACTGAGTAAATTCGGAGCATGGGTGTCATGGATGAAAGCAGAGGGGAAGAAGAAGGGAAGAGAGAGGAGTGGAGAAAAATGTATAGCTCAATGAAAACAATTAAAATAATACATAACAATTCTTATTTTTCATGCTTTAATTGTTATGTTATTAATATCTAGAGGAACTAGAAACACTGTAAAATATTAAAACAGAGAATTCTAGGTATAGAAATATATGTTAATAAAGTTAAAATATTAAATTAAATATGAACTGTTTTGTAGTCTACTCTTAACATATATTCACTAAAATAAGCTCATAATTTAAAACCACGGCATATATAAAACCCCACCATTTCAGTGTCATAAAAAGACAACTGTGAGTGACAACATGTCTGTGTCTGTTTACCCTTTCCTAGTAAGTGAGGTCATAAGGTTTGGAAAGATATTAATTTTATCACTTTTGTTGTAGTGCTATTACTTTTATTAGTGACATTCAGAATCTTGTGAGTTAAAGGTGAATTGCAAAGCAAAAACAAAATTCTGTGATTGGAATAATAAACCATTTTTAAACCATGGGAAATTTTATTATAAATATGCTGAGCATCCTTTCTCTGTTAACATTTCCATTGCTGCTTTATCCTATTGTCCTCTTGTAATTTATTATCATTCCTTAGAAGCCTGTTTGCTTTCTAATGAGATACAGAGAGGTAGCAGATCTGGATAGGAATGGGGTGTATGGGAACTAGAAAAATAATGGACTATTTTAAAAATGTTTTCAAAAAAGATAACCCAGACACTTAAAATTACCCCAAACCAGTCTGACAGTAGGAACAAACAACCTAATGAAAGATCTAATTCAGAACCTTCTTGTGATTTAATACTTCCTAATTTTCATAATGACCAGGACTAAATATCAATTAATATACATATATTAATTTCATAGCTATATTAAAATTTTATTGCTTATTTTGTACATTTTAGTTTTTTTTACAGCATCTTGGCTTTTGGTAACAATATAAATTGACATGATTTCATTTGGTTTTAAGTTATATTATTTTAATATTTTTATGAATTCTTATAAACTTTCATAAATGTATATTGCTCAAGCTATTTCTGAAGGTATCGTCAAAGTGTTGTCATTACCTTTTTCTTTTACTGAAAATAGAGTTGTTTCTCACATTGTATATCATGTCTATATTTTCCATCACCCTACTCTTTCCAGTTACTATGCACTACCCCTCCTATCCAGATCTGCTACTTGTCTGTACCTCATGAGAAAGTAAATAGGATTTCAAGGAATAATAATAAAATACAACCAGATAAAACAGCAATTAACACATTTGAATTGGGCAAAATAAACAAACAAACAAACAAAAGGGAAAGAGTTCAAGAGAAGATATACTCATCCATACACTCAGGGAACACACAAAAACACTAAACTGAAAGCCATATGACCTGGTGAAGACCTTTGTGGGTCCTGTGTGTGCTGCCTCATTATTTGTGTGTTAATATGGGTTTCGATCAGGTTGATTTATAAGGTTTTATTTTCTTGGTGTCCTCCATCACCTCTGGCTCTTACACTCTTTCTCCATCCACTTTCCCAGAGATCTCTGAGCACCAAGGGGAGGGATTTAATGAAGACATCCCCAATAGGTCTGAGTGTTGCAAGGTCTCTCACTGGCTGTGGTTCTCTGTGTTTGTTCCTATCTACTGCAGGAGAAAAGTTCTCTGATTATGGCCGAGTATTACACTGATCTACTGGCATAGCAGAATATCATTAGGAATCATTATTGGGAACAGTAGTATTTGGTGTTATCCCAGGTCTATGGGTTATCTTGTCTCAGGTTCATGGTAAGCAAAGCAGCTTTAGGTGTGGGTTTCATCTCATTGCTTTAAATCAAATAAGACACTGTTGGTGACTCCCACAAGTTTTGTTCCACCATTGCATAGCATGGGCATGAAACCATTATTCGAGCTTGGGCATCATCTAGCAGTTTTTTCTGGGTTTGGATTTATTTTTATGTTTTTGACAGGATGCAAAATTTGGTACATGGTCTGTACCAAAGACCCTAAAACATAGAGATGAAGGATCTGTGTAGATATCAGCTCATCTTCTTATGTTTAATAAGTTGTGGTAGGCGCAATGGAGTTTTGCAGTCAGTTTGTAGAAAGCAACATTTAGTCTTGAGACAGCCTGGATTGTCTGAAGGTTCTCATGTGATCCCTTTGAACAACAACTCAATTAGATGTAAGTCAATCTAGCCACTGGAATATTCATTTGATGACAAGTAATGTCCAGTTAGGGCACTGTCTCCCTCATTATTCCATGATTTCAGTTAGCTCACCAAAGTATATGTGTACATACTTTATGAAGCTTCTACCATATTAGGTTTCCATAGTATTCCTCAGATGATCCTTAATTTTAGCTCTCTCTAAATAATCCCTTCCTATTGTCATCTATCCACCCACTCCTAACTTGATTCTCTCATTTGAACCCACCATCCATCTATAACTATCTATTATATTTCTCTTTCCTAATAAAATCTGTATGTTCCCCAAACATTTTACTCTATATCTAACCTCTCTGGTTCTATGGGTTTTAGCTTTGTTATCACTGACTTAGCAACTAATATCCATATATAAGTGAATGCATACCATATTTGTTTCTTTTAGATCTGTATGAATTGTGCTTTTCATATTGGTGGATTTTTCCTTTGATAAGTATGCAGTGTACTCTCCTATTTATTTTAATTAATTTTGGTTTGAATTCTATTTTTTCAGATACTAAAATGACTACACCAACTTGCTTCTTAGGTCCATTTGCTTGTAATATCTTTTTCCAACATTTCACCCTGAGGTGATGTCCACTGTTGATGTTATATATGTTTCCTGGATGCAGCAGAAAGAAGCCTGTTTTACATACAATGTGTCTGTTGTGGTGTGTGTCTTCCCCCCCCCCTTTTTTTTAATTTGCTGGTACAGAGTTATTTGGGACTTGTATTGTCTTGACTGTGGGTAACCTCTTTTGTTTCGAGCATTCCTACTAGCACCTATGTATGGCAAGATTTATAGATAGATATTGTTTTAAATTTGGATTTATCAGGAAGTGTTTTCTTAACTCCATCAATTGTGATTGAAAGTTTTGCTGAGTATAGTAGTTGGCATCTATGTTCTTTTAGAGTCTACAGTACATCTGCCCAGGTCTTTCTAGCTTTCAGAGTCTCCTTTCTGAAATCTGGTATTATTCTAAGAAATTTAAGATTATATCTTACTCTGTCTTTTATTTCTTGAATAGCATTGGTGAATAAAGAAACTGCCTTGACCTGTTGACAGGTAGGCAGGGAAAACTAAGTTAAATGCTTGGAGTAAGAAGGAGGAGTTAGGGAGAAGCTGTGTAGTCCCCACCAGAGACAGATGCTGGAATTTTAGCCAGTAAGCCACAGCCACATGGCAATACACAGATTAATAGAAATGGGTTAAATTAATATGTAAGAGTTAGCCAATAAGAAGCTAGAGCTAATGGGCCAAGCAGTGATTATTTCAGGGCTAAGCGGTTAGGACTAACTAGCGGCCTTCTTTTACCAATTTCTTGCTGCTTTTAGTAGTCTCTCTTTGTTCTGTATATTTAATGTTTAATTATTTTGGCCAAGGAGAGTTTCTTTTTTTGGTCTAGTCTATTTGGTGTTATTTATGCCTTGACAGACATCTCCTTCCTCAGACTAGAGAAAATTTCTTCTATGATTTTGTTGAAATTATTTTCTATGTCTTTGACCTGGTTTTCTTTCCCTTGTCTATTCCTATTATTCTTAGATTTTATATTATCATAGCTTCCAAGATTTTTTGGATATTTTGCGCTGGGAGGTTTTAAGATTCAACAACATTTTTTTTTTTAATATGCGTGCCTGTGAGGTTTCTGTCTGAATTCCTAACATTTTTCACTTCTAAATTTCCCTCAGTTTAGGGTTTCTTTGTTGATTGTATTTCTATTTTCAGGTCTTGAACTCTTTTATTGATTTCCTTCCCCTGATTGTGCTTTCATAGGTTTCATTTCCTCTTTAGGAATCTCTAACAACCTATAATTTGGGTTCTTAGAGAAGCTAAATAAGAAGGAGAACCCAAAGAAAAACATATAGGCATCCTCCTGAATATTAACCTTCATCAGGCGATGAAAGGAGACAGAGACAGAGACCCACATTGGAGCACCAGACTGAAATTTCAAGGTCCAAATCAGGAGCAGAAGGAGAGAGAGCACGAGCAAGGAACTCAGGACCGTGAGGGGTACACCCACACACTGAGACAATGGGGGTGTTCTATTGGGAACTCACCAAGGCCAGCTGGCCTGGGTCTGGAAAAGCCTGGGTTAAAACCGGTCTCACTGAACATAGTGGACAATGAGGACTACTGAGACCTCAAGAACAATGGCAATGGGTTTTTGATCCTACTGCACGTATTGGCTTTGTGGGAGCCTAGGCAGTTTGGATGCTCACCTTACTAGACCTGGATGGAGGAGGGTGGTCCTTGGACTTCCCACAGGGCAGACAACCCTGATTGCTCTTTGGGCTGACGAGGGAGGGGGAATTGATTGGGGGAGGGGGAGGGAAAGGGGAGGCGGCGGTGGGGAAGAGACAGAAATCTTTAATAAATAAAAAAAATAAAATGAAATACACATCTATCTTCTCTAATTAAGGGAGCTTACAAAAAGAGTTAGAGGATAGATGAATCTTTGAGGATATAAGTATGATATGTTCCTGGTTACTCTTGTGTACTTTTTCTACCCTTTTAATATTTTATAGTTACTGTTTTTCTGCATGCATAATTAAAAATTTACTGTTTTGGTAGAAAGATTTCTAGAATTGACCCAAAATACATTAAAAGATAAGTAAGAATCTTTAAAACAACAGAATAAAAACAAGCACAGCAGTAACTCTAGTTTTAAACAGATATAGCAAGGTTTTATTAGAGGATGACAGGAATGCAGTAATAACAAAACATATTCTAACATCAGAAGTGATAGGTACAAACTCTTAGAGGAGTTTCCCTAATAGTATATGTAATAGATTTAATAGTGTCACATGGTCCTAGGGATAGAAGAGAGCCTAACAGCAGTACAAAGTGTTGCAGAGTATGTTGAGATATATTAATGAAAATGAAAAAAAATCAAAAGAAAGGAGGATACTGAACGAATTTTGCATAATTACTCACAGTATAGAAAGAGGAATAGGTATAGGGATTACTAAATAGTTAAGCACACTAGGCTGCTCTTTCAGAGACCCGAGAATAGTTCTCAGCACCTACACGGTGGCTCACAAGCCTCTTCAACTCCAGTTACAAAGGCTTTAACATCCTCTTCTGACCTTTTCAGACACCAGGTACACATGCACAGGCATAGAAAATCACTCATACATATATAAATAGCTTCATCACAGCCTTGTTAAATTTTGCTTTTATTTACATGTATGTGTAATGCCTGTTTGCCTATATGAGTACCATGTGTTTGCAGTACTAGCGGTTGTAGCTAGAGAGGGAATTCTTTCATTTGGATCTGGTGTTATAGGTCATTGAAAGCCTTCATGTGGGTGCTGGAAAGTAAATTTAGGCCCTCTGAAGAGCAACAAGTGGTCTTAATCCTACCTCTGTAGCCCTAAATCACAGAAAGAAAGAAAGAAAGAAAGAAAGAAAGAAAGAAAGAAAGAAAGAAAGAAAGAAAAAAGAAAAAGGAAGAAAGAAAGGAATGAAGGAAAGAATAAAGGTAGGAAGGAAGAAGAAAGAGAGAAAGGAATTAACAGAGAAGAAAGAAATGAAGGAAGGAAGGAAGGAAGGAAGGAAGGAAGGAAGGAAGGAAGGAAGGAAGGAAGATAGGATAGGGTCACAACTCAATGGATAAAATAAATCCTGGTCAACTGAGTATGAGGAGCTGTCTTTGAATCCTCCAAGCCCATGTAAAGTCAGTTGTAAAACAACATGTGTCTGCCATCCCAGCATTCCTATGACAGGGTAAATGTAAATGAAGACTTTACTTTGGTTTCCTACCCCTCAAACCCAAATAATCACATAAAACTATACAAATTACAACACTGTTTGGCCAATAACTCAGGTGTACTCCTAGATACCTCTTACATCTTAAATTGACCCATTTCTATTAGTCTATATTTTACCACTTGGCTCATAGTTTGTTACTTCACATCTTGCTTCTTAGTCAGTTATATGTTGTTTGCCTGACTCTGTCTTCTTTCTCCCTACAATGTTTAGTTTTCTGACTAACTATATTCTTCTCTGCCATAGGCCAAAGCAACTTCTTTATTAACCAGTGGTAATAAAACAAATTCATAGTATACAGAGGGGAATCTTACATCATTTCCCCTTTTCTGTCTAAACAAAAAAGAACATTTTAACTTTAGCAGAGTAAAAACTGCAATTAACAAAATAGACATTAAGCAAAAACTATAGTACAATATTTAGCCCATTTATATCCGGCAAAATTAAAGAAAATATTCCATCATTTACCTTTTGTGTGAGTCTAAAGTTTTATATCTATTTTTTAATCATAACTAAGAAAAACTGTAACTTTCTGAAGACAGATATTTATATCCATTAAAGACTCCAGAGAATATATTACTTAAGAAAGCAAGAAGTGCATTGTAAGTAACTTCCAAAACTCTAGAATTTACAGAGACATCTTATTGCTTAGATAGATGCTCAAAGTTTTTCTGTAACAATGGGGAATTCATCTTTAGCTCATAGGTCCATAGTATCTGCCAAATATTTTTTCATGAAGCAGGAAATTCAAAAGATTTTTTCACCTATATTGGCAGTTTGTCAGTCATTTTTTTTTTCTTTGTCCTACAAATGTCTGGCAGACTTTCATAAAGCAGGAACCCTGAAGGACTGCCTCACCTTCTTCTGGCAGGTTTAAAAGTAATTTTTCCTGTGGGTCCTACATATCCAGTTTATACAACACACCATCATGTAGTCCAGGCATAAGCAGTTTTTTTTCCCTAAATGGATAGTGTCATGTAACAAGAGAGACTGCTTGTTGGTTCTCAGCCAACCAGCTAGCTGACAACCAAAATAACCACACAGAAACTGTGTTAATTAAATCACTTCTTTGCCCATTAGCTCCAACTTATTATTGGCTAACTTTTATATTAATTTAACCCATTTCTATTAATCTGTGTATCACCCACCACGTGGCAGTGGCTTGCTAGGTAAAATTCCCAGGGTCTGTCTCTCGAGAATCCATGGCATCTCTCTGACTCTGCCCTTTTTCCTCCCAGCATTCAGTTCTGTCTTCCCTGCTTACTTAAATTTGGCCCTGTCAACAAGCCCAAAACAGTTTCTTTATTAACCAATGAAAGCAACACAAAGACAGAAGGACCTCCTACACCATTTTCCCTTTTCTGTTTAAACAAAAAGGAAGGCTTTAACTTCAACAGAGCAAAACTACATACAACAAAACAGGTTTCAAGCAAGAATTACAGTTACAGTATTTCTATTTACTTTATCTTTTATTATAACTAAGGAAAACTATAACTCTCTATACATCCAGAAAATCTAACATGACTACAAGCTTGACTATTTTAGATGACTACCTATTAACTTATATTTCTTAATTATACATTACATTTTTAAATGAGCTACACAAACATGATACCTTAATATCAGAAATATATACTCATATAACAAAATTGCCCTCAAATTTGTATCAATAAACCAAGATCCATAACAATGCAAATTATTCATATCTATATGATATACCCATTGAAATGTAAAAGAAAATTTATAAACAATATTTTGAAATATGGGTGTAGTTTTGTCCATACTGCTTCCTGCTGTTTGGGGGTACTGTTAATCAGGTCTTTCATGGTGGATCCCGTGTGTTAGGTTCATCTCAGTCAGCAATTGAGTGAAGTAAGTTTTTGAGGTGTTCATGGCAACCTTTCAGGGGGATGTGGTCCATCAAACCATGTTGAAATGGGGCAGCGGCGGGGCTGCGTCCCCAACACCCCGGCCGCTTGGCTAGCTCATGACCGAAATAACAACACACAAACTGTATTCATTTAAGAACTGCTTGGCCCATGAACTCTAGCCCTTACAGGCTAATTCTCGCACCTGGACTAGCCCATTTCTAATGATGTGTGTAAGCACCCCAAGGTGCGCTTACTGGGAAGATTCTAGCCTATGTCCATTCTGGGTTCGGAGCTGAGAGGAGCTTCATTGCATGCATCTGCCTGGGAGATCGGAGCATGGCGTCTCTCAGGAAGCAGAGCAGAGTATGACCTCGCTTCCTCTTCCGCCCAGAATTCTATTGTTTTCTCCTCCCACCAATACTTTAACCTATGAGGCCAAGCAGTGTGTTTATTACTTAACCAATGAAATCAACAGATT
>NW_026067934.1:2882690-2883686 GCF_014885135.2 Alexandromys fortis | reverse complement strand
TTTTTTAAAAAAAAAAAAAAAAGCATTAACTTTATTTTATGACTCTCTATACTCTTTTTCTTCTCTCTTTAAAGCCCACATATATTTATCCAACACTATTGCTCATTTATAAGTCTTTTTATCTGAATTTTCTTTATTGCATATCTATAATTATTTTCTGTCCAAGAGTGCTTTTTAAAATGCTATGCACTTCTTAAAACTTAAGCTGGACAATTAGTAGATCAAATATGGTAAATTAGAACTTGCTCTGACAAGCCCAGCCCAGAATGTGACCCTCGTGCCTCTGAGCTGAGCCCCACTTTTAGGCATTCAGCTGGTTTATGTTGCCATCAAGAAAGAAGTAACAATTTTCTCACAAACCGCAGCCAAATGCTCTCTCTCCTGCAAGACCCAGAGTTCACACTAGCAGTCTAGCCTAGAAGCTGCCATTTTAAAACTGAGCAGTTTTTTTTTTCTTTTGCCTTGGATGAGAAAGGAAAACCTCTCTCAAAGGAGCTGTGGCATGCTTCCAGCACACAGCAAAACAGTGTATTTTTTTTTTTTTTGTCTAAAATTACTTTTCAAGCTTTCTCAGGTTTTACATGGATATAGTCAACCACATTGTGGTCCTTCCTGTTACAGTCTTGTTATATTGAAGGCAATTCTATAACCAGTTTTTTTTTTTCAGTGCCCATCAACTTCTCTGAAGTAATTGGTGCTACCAGAAGCAGACATGTCTCACTGTCAAAAAAAAAAGTCTTCTAAGAAGATTTTAAATTCCTTTTTCTGTAGGATTGTGAAGTGTTTAATATTATCTATCTAATGGAAATATATCTCTGTATATCTAGAAAATGTAACTAAAATGACTAATAGTTTAACTATTATAAATGACTATCTATTAACCTGTATTTCTTAATTATACATTACATTTTTAAATGACCTGTGTAAACATAATAGTGTAAATAAGAGTAAATACACATACACACACACACACACACACACACACACACACACATA
>NW_026067934.1:2793007-2882672 GCF_014885135.2 Alexandromys fortis | reverse complement strand
ATAAAGTCAACCTTAAATTTCTATCAATAGACATACTACTGTGAAATTTATATCTCTATATCATTCTCCCATTTTTTAAATTGACTATGACCATGAACCATTTATAACTTACCCAAAACAAAATTCTGTCTCAAAGGAGAAGAGAAAAACCATTATCAGAAATTGTTCTCAGACCTCCATGTGTTCTTCAGAGCATGTATGTGTTTCCATTCACACTTGTCTTCATTTCACACAAAATATGTAGACACACACATATTTTTAAATGCACACACAAAGACACAGACACATGAAAATTTGATGAAAGGAAAAAAGAAACTAAATATTGCTTATTTGTTGTGGTCTTAAGAATTGGCAATTTTTTTTTTCTCTACTTCAGTTCTCTCAATCATTCATCAAAGCATCTTTGATCTTCTACACCAGCAAATTATGGCTTGTTTGTAAAATGATTACAGATGCTGAAAAATTTCTGGTGTTTTTTTTTTTTGAAGGCTGATAAGACAGCTGAATATACATTCTGAGCCATATATATCTGCCCAAATATTAGGAAGCATTCACTAGTCTTATAAAGATTAAGCAAATACTTACAGTTTTTAACCTTTATATTGCAGTAATTGAATTATGAAACAGAAATGAGCTGAGGTGTTGCATGCTGGCACCACATTTCACACAATGCCAGAAATAATCTTGCTTGTCAAATTACTTTAGTGTGTTCCTCTATGAGCTCCACCACATTGAGTAAAAACAAGAGATGAACCATAAACAAAGGATAATGATAACTGGCAGAGTAGCAAGAGAGAGGTGCAGTAATGTCAAATGAAATGTCACTGAAGTCAGTGTTAACCAGACTGACTTAGCAACGTTACAGTCTGTTACATGAGGGGAACAATACACTGACTGGAATTAATAAGCATCTAGGTGTCTGCCCTGTGACAGGATGATGCCGAAAAACATGCAACTGGAGGAGTGGGAGAGAGTTATAATAGTAGAGCAACCACGCTCTTTACAGGAAAAGAAAAATAATCACTCAAATCACAATAAATTACATTGTAACAAAAAATTTTAATATGAACTCTGAGATGCATGCAAACACATGAGAAATACCTTGTTGTCAGCTCATGATAAACATTTTAACTCTATCATATAGTATGTGACTGAAATCAAAATGTCATTGCTACTTGGGGAATAAAATCTCACATGGTATCTTAGGACAAGAGTTATGATAACATTTCTGCCATTAGGAGCTTGATTTCCAAACTCTTAGCAACCCACACATTAGTTAAAGTCTCAAGGGAAAAGAAAAACTATAATATGTGACATATTTTGAAATTATGCCTTTTGGGTAGTGATATATCTGTGGGATATTTGATACGGATTATCATATTATAGAAATTACCATTTAATAAACATTTACTGTGATTTAAGCTAACGTAATGCAGACAGACATAAGTCCTTCCCACATAAACTTAAAATCTGAGAAGATGACCCCCTTATTTTGAATTTTTAAAAATTTAATCTTCTCTTACATATTACTTTCTAAGCACAGTTTCCCCTTTCTCCTTCCTTCCCAGGTCCCTTCAACTAATTCCTCTGTTTCCCTTCAGAAAATGATGGGGTTCTCAGGGATAGCAGCAAAACATAGAATACCAAGTTGCACTAAGACTAGGCACAGCCTCTCTTACTAAGGCTCGACAAGGCAACCAAGTGTGAGGAAAGGTGTTCCAATAGCTGGTCAGAGAGTCAGAAACAGCCTTACTCCTACTGTTGGGAATCACACAAGAACATCACACTACATAAAAATAACATATATGCAGACGACCTATGTAAAACCCATGTAGACTCCCTGATTGTAGGTTCAGACTCTGTGGGCCACTATAGACCCAGGTTAGTTGGTTCTGTGGTTTTTCCTGTGGTGTCCTTGTTCCATCTGGCTCCTAGTTTCCTTGATCTCTTTCACAAGATTCCCCAAGTTCCAACTAATGTTTGGTTGTGTGTTTTTGAATCTGTTCCCATCAGCTGCTAGATGAAGCCTCTCTGATGATGAGTAGACTAGGCTACTGTCTATGAGAATAGCAGAATACCAAAGGGAACAATTTCATTGACTTTTTTTCAGTTCTCTTATCTTTTTAAAATTATTTTTGCCTTTCATGTTTGGTTCCATCCTTGGTCTCTGAGCTAAAAAATTCTGGGTTCTGGCTTCCAGACAGTGTCAGGGGTGGACTTTGTCTCCTGGCTTGGGTCTCAAGCTGGACCAGTCATTGGCTGTTCACTTTACCCCCTTTATCCCAGCACAACTTGCAGCAGTACAAATTGTAGGACAAAGGTTTTGTGGTTGGGTTTGTGTTACAACAGCTCCATTGGAAGTCTTGTCTGGTTACACAAGATAGTCAAGTTAGCTTTGTAGGAGTCTTAGGTAGTGTAGTAGGAGCTGTGGGCCTCTTCTCCCACAGCCCGGCTCCCGGCCGCCTGGCTAGCTTATGCCCCGAAATAACAACACACAAATTGTATTCATTTAAACACTGTCTGGCCCATTAGCTCTAGCTTATTACTGGCTAATTCTTACATCTTGATTACCCATTTCTATTAATGTGTGTAGCACCTCAAGTTGCGCTTACTGGGAATATTCTAGCCTATGTCCATCTTGGGTCAGAGCTTCATTGCGTCTGCCCTGGCGATGAGCTGCATTGCATCTGTCTGAGGTGTGTTACCTCACTTCCTCTTCCTCCCAGCATTCTGTTCTGTTTACTCCATCCACCTATGTTCTAACCTACCAGGGCCAAGCAGATTCTTTATTAATTAACCAATGACCTTCCTCTATCAAGGTAGGGTCAGCTTAATAGATCCCTAGGAGTTTCCATTGCAATAGGTTTCTAGCTTGTCCCTGAGATGCCCAATTTCAGTTGTCTCTTCCAGTACTCTTTCCTTCTATCACGCACAACTGACACTTTCTGCTTCTGTCACCACTTGCCTCCAATCTACCCTCAATATCCATACTATTTTTTTCTTCCCAGGGAAATTCATGTGTCGTCACTTAAGCCATCATTTTTACTTAGCCTCTCTGGGTCTGTGAATTTTAGCACGGTTACAATTAATTTATAGTTAATATTCATTTGTAAGTGAGTATATACCATGTTTTTCTTTCTGGATCTGGGTTACCTCACTCAATTTTTTTCTAGCTTTATCCATTCGTCTGCAAATGTCATGATGTTATTTTTTGACAGCAGAGTAATAATTTATTGTGTAAATATTTTATATTTTCTATATTCATTCTTTAACTGACATAAAACTAGGTTGTTTTAAGTTTCTTGATCATATAAATAAAGCTGATAAGAACATAGTTGATTAAATTTTCTTGTGGTAGGATGGAACATCTTTTGGGGATATACCCAGGAGTGGGATACATGGATCTTGTGATAGATGGAGTCCCAATTTTCTGAGGAACCAGTAAATTGATTCCATAGTGGCTGTACAAAGTTCATTCTCACCTGCAGTGGAGAAATGTTCTCTTTCCTCTGCATTCTGTCCTTCATGAGCTATCTGGTGTTTTTGATCTTAGCTCTTCTGACAGGTGTAAGATTGAATCTGATTGTCATTTTGATTTGCATTTCCATGATGGCTAAAGGTATAGACCATTTATTTAAGTGTTTTTAAGTCATTTTCAATTCCGCTGTTGATAATTCTGTTTAGATCTGTATATCATTTTAAAATTTGATTACTTGGTTTGTTGATGTCAAGTTTCTTGAGTTCTTGATATATTTTGAAGGTAAGACCTCTGCTAGATGTGGAGTTGGTAAAAACCTTTTCATTTTCTATAGGCTGCTGTTTTGTCTTTTGACAGTATCCTTTGCATTACAGAATATTTTCAGTTTCATGAGGTTCCATTTATTAATTGACAAATTTATTGACTGTACTATTGGTGTTTTGTCCAAGAAATTATTTCTTGTACCAATGAATTTATGGATATTCCCTACTTTTTCTTCTATCTGATTCGGTGTGTCTGATTTATGTTGAGGTCCTTGACCCACTTGGACTTGAGTATTGTGCAGGGTGATGGATAGGGATCTATTTTTATTCTTCATTCTTCTACATGCTGACATCCATTTGTACCAATACCATTTGTTGAAGATACATTCTTCTTTCTTTCTTTCTTTCTTTCTTTCTTTCTTTCTTTCTTTCTCTCTTTCATTCTTTTTTTTTTTTTTTCAAAGACAGGGTTTCTCTGTGTTGCTTTGGAGCCTGTTTTGGTACTATATTTGTTGAAGATACTTTCTTTCTTTCTTTCTTTCTTTCTTTCTTTCTTTTTTTCAAAGACAGGGTTTCTCTGTGTTGCTTTGGAGCCTGTTTTGGTACTATCTCTTGCAGGTCAGGCTGACCTTGAACTCATAGAGATCTGCCTGGATCTGCCTCCCGAGTGCTGAGATTAATAGCGTGCACCACTACCACCCAGCGATACTATCTTTTTTCCATTGTATAATTCTGATTTCTACATCAAAAATCAGGTTCCATAGGTGTGTGGATTTATGTCTCGATCTTAGATTCAATTCCATTGATCAAACTTTCTGCTTTAATGTAAATAACATATTATTTTTAAATTATGATAGTTCTGTAGTACAGTTTGAAATGAATGATGGTGATATCGCTGGAAATTGTCTTAATATACAGGACTGATTTAAGTATTTTGGGTATTTGTTTTTCCATATACAATTAAGTAGTGTTCTTTCAAAGTCTGTAAAGAATTGTGTTGGAATCTTGATGGGGACTGCATGGAATCTGTGAACTGCTTTTGGCAAGATGGTCATTCTTACTATGATATTCTAATATACCCTTGAGCATGGGAGATCTTTCTATCTTTTGATATCTTCTTCAATTTCTTTCTTCAAATACTTGAATTTTTCTTGTACAGGTCTTTAACTTGCTTGGTTAAGAGCTAATATCAATACTCCTCAAATTATTCCACAAAATAAATACAGAAAAAAAACATTGCAAAAATTATTTTATGAGGCCAAAGTTACCCTGATATTCAGCAACACAGACTCAACAAAGAAAAGATAATTATTTTTTCTTAATTACAGATTAATTTCCCTCATAAATATTGATGAAAAACTACTCAATAAAATATTCATTAACCATATTTAAGGACATATCAAGAAGATCATCCACTGATCCTATCAATTGGACCCTCCAAGTCCCACTTCACTTTTAAACCCTCCTATACACCTTTCTGCAAGCTCAGAAACATTCTGAAGCATAGGCAGCATCTACACAGAGAGGACCAAGAAGGAAGGGACCACCCACCCAGTGGAGCACCCTACTACTCTCTATGCCCTTCATACCTCATACCAGGGCAAAACCCCAGGCCCTTGCACCTGCCTCAGCTTCTCTATTCAGTCAGCAGGGAAGCTTCCTGGGGGCAGGCTTCTCCAACACCACCACCCATCAATTAGACTCTGCAAGCTACAAGTCCTGCTCTACCCCCAAACCCTCCTATCCCCCCTGTAACATCAGAAGAACTCTAAAACACAGGCTGCAACTACACAGAGAGGACCAAGAGGTGAGTGACCACCCACCTGGTGGAACAACCCGCATGGCAGGGCACCCCACTCTTTAGGCACTCCACAATGGGGCAAAACTCTGGCCCCTTCTTCCACCTGCCTCAGGTTCTTTAGCCAGCTAGCAAGCAGGCAAGCTTCCTACATGTAGGCTCCTCCAATGCCCTACCCCATTCATCGGACCTTGCAAGTTGTAAGTCCCACTCCAACTGTAAACCCTTCTATTCCACGTGACCTCAAAAACTCTGAAACACAGGGTGCAACTACAGAGAGAGAGAAGCAAGAGATGAGGGAGCACCAACCCAGTGAGGCATCCTACTCTCTAGGCCCTATACTTGGGCAAAACTCTGGACCCTACCCCCACTTGCCTCAGCTTCTACACTCAGCCAAAAGGCAAGCTTCCTGCAGCTAGGTTACTTCAACACCCCCACCCCATTGATTGGACTCTGTAAGCTACAAGTCCCACTCTGCCCCCAAACTCTTCTATCCCCTACCACCTAAGAGAAACTCTGAAGCACAGACTGCGACTACACAGAGAGGAAGAAGAGAAAAACTATAGAGCACAATCTGTGACTGCACAGAGTGTACCAAGAGAGTGAACCAACAGCAGACTAAGAGAGTGAATCAAGAGAGTGGGCAAAGAGAGACAGCAGAACCCAGAGTTCATACAACAGGAAGACTTGATCATCCTAACCCAAAGGAAGCAGAGAAAAATGATTTTAAATGTAGCTTTATGAGGATGATGGAGACCTTTAAAGAGGAAATAAAAATTTTCCTTAAAGAAATGGAGGAAGAGACAAATAAAAAAATGGAAGAAATCAATAAATCTCTTAAAGAAACTCAAGAAAATCAAGAAAAAAATAAACAGGAGAAGAAAAACAGTTCAAACAATTCAAGACTTGAAGACTGAAATAGAGGCAATAAAGAAAATACAAACCAAAGGAATTTTAGAAATGCAAAATCTGGGTAAATGAACAGGAACTACAGAGGCAAACATAACCAACAGAATACAAGAGATGGAAGAGAGGATCTCAGGTGTTGAAAATACTATAGAGAAAATAGAATCATTAGTCAAAGAAAAAATTAAATCCAACAAATTCTTAATATATCCATGAAATCTGGGACACCATGAAAAGACCAAATGTAAGGATAATAGTGATAGAAGAAGGAGAATTACAGCTAAAAAGGCACAGAAAATGTATTCAACAAAATTATAGAAAACTTTCCAAGCATAAAGAAGGATATCCCTATGTAGGTACAAGAAGCTTACAAAACACCAAATAGACTAGACAAAAAAGTTTCCTCACCATATAATTACAAAACATACAACATTAAGAAACAATATTAATAGCACAAAAGAAAATAAAAGTCAAGTAACATATAAAGGCAGATGATGGAGGAGGGTCATCTTTTTATCTGTTGTTTCATTGGTTAATTAATAAAGAAAACTGCTTGGCCCTGATTAAACACAAAATTAGGTAGGCGGAGTAGACAGCAGAATGCTGGGAGAAAGAAGCTGAGTCAGGGAGTTGCCATGATTCTCCCATTCCAGGCAGATGCGGGTTAAGATCTTTTCTGATAAGCCAGCTTGTGGGCTACACAGATTATTAGAAATGGGTTAGATCAATATGTAAGAGCTAGCCAATAATAGGCAGGAACTAATGGGCCAAGCAGTATTTAAAAGAATACAATTTCCATGTAATTATTTTGGGTATAAAGCTAGCCGGGTGGTGGGAAGCAGCCTGCCGCTCCTTCAAAAGGCAGACATATCAGAATTATACTTTTTTCTATGGAAACCATAAAAGCCAAAAGGTCCAGGACAGATGTGCTACAGACACTCAATGACCACAGAAACAAGTCCAGACTACTATACTCAGCAAAACTTTCAATCACTATTGATGGAGAAAACAAGATATTCCATGACAATATCTATCCACAAATCCATCCCTACAGAAAGTACTAGAAGGAATACTCCAATTCAAGGAAGCTAACTGTACCCATAAAAAGGCAGGCAACAGATAACCTCACACTAGGAAACCCCAAGGAATGGAAACACACCAACAAACACTACCACTGGAAAAAAAAAAAAACAGAATTAAATAATCACTGGTCATTAATATCTATAAACATCAATGGACTCAATTCACCTATAAAAAGACCCAGGCTAAGAGAATGGTTATGAAAACAGGATCCATCTTTCTACTTTATACCGGAAATACACCCCAACCTCAAAGAAAGATATTATATCAGAGTAAAAAGTTGGGAAAAGATTTTCCAATAAAATAAACCTAAGAAATTAGTGGATGTAACTATCCTAATAATTAAGAAAATAGACTTCAAACTAAAATCAATCAGAAGAGATGGAGAAGTGATGCGGGAGGACCTTCTGCTCTTTTCAGCCAATAGAGCTCATACTTCAGCGACTATTGGCTGGTGGATAACTGCATCCACAGAAAGCCTGAGAAAGCTTGGGAAAGAGTAGAATAAAACATTATGGTTTTCAGCAGTAGCAGGAAAAAAGCTGCTGTTTTAAAATGTCGGCTTTCTGGGCCTTCCTGCCAGGGAAAACTCTTACTCTTTCAAGCAGGCAGACCAGACTATGGAGCTATGAATACATTGTTGCAGCTTGCTTCCTGGCAAGAAAACACCATAGGAGCTTTTGACTGTTGTTTATGGACACAGCATTGCAGCTTGCTTGCTAGCAAAGACCTTAAAACGCCATAGAGTTGTGCCAAATCTCCTCCATATTCCTTAACAAATTAAAGACCCATGTGGTCTCTATTTACACAGTAAATAGAGATTCAAAGAGTAAGAAAACCTTTAAATGGTTTACATTGTGCTAAAAATATATACAGGCTAAAGATTAAAGTTCTCAAAAACAAACGAAAGAAAGAAAGAAAGAAAGAAAGAAAGAAGAAAGAAAGAAAGAAAGAAAGAAAGAAAGAAAGAAAGAAAGAAAGAAAGAGGTAGCCTGGGAGGCAGAGACAGACGGATCTCTATGAGTACACAGAGAACCTGTCTCAAAAAGCCAAAAGTTATAAAAATAAAAGAAATAGAGGTTAAAATAAAGCCATGTAAAGATGGAAAATACACAGAGAATATTGATAGTGTATGTTATTATGCTCTCTTTGAATTGTTTGAATGCTGAGGAAGGAACAACAGCTGCTAAAAGATATTTGCTTATAAATGCTGCAGGTAGGTATTTTGAAAATACCTTGGCTTCAAAATTGAAGTCAAAAGGTATGTTACTTTGGAGAAGAGATTTTGCTTTTGTTTCTACAGAAAATGAGAGGCTGTGGATTTATTCAGAGTTAAGAAAAATCCAGTTTGATCAAGGAAGACCACCCGAGAAGTCTCCGGCAGGAATAGATGGCCCAGATGTCTGAGTTCTTCATCCAGAACAGGTTCAAGACTGCTGCTTGAGATGACCAAGACTCACAGGATACTTCAGTCTGGACTTTATCATAACTCTAAATTTTGTTTAGATCCTCATAAGATCATCAGTGCCCCCAACCAGCTGGAAGTGGCCTGGAATACTATGCCCACATTCCCAAAAAATGGACTATGGATATTTTTTTTAAAGAGGGGGAAATGGTACGGGAGGTAGAAGGAACTGAATTTGAAGCGGGCGATGCGTGGCGACAGTGAGGAGTAGAGTTGGTAACTTTCATCTCTCACAGAGAAGGACCCTTTATACTCATCACAGAAGCAATTCATCAGGATGAAATCTCAGTTCTGACCATTTATGCCCCAAATACAAGAGTACCCACTTATGTAAAAGAAACATTACTAAAGCTTAAATCATACATCCAACTACACACACTAATACTAGGAGACTTCAACATTACCCACTGCATAATGAATAGGTCAACCAAACAGAAACTTAACAAAGAAATAAGAGAACTAACAATGTCATGACTCAAATGTTCTAAAAAGACATCTACAGAACATTCCACCCAAACACAAAAGAATATACCTTATTCTCAGAACTTCATGGATCCTTCTCTAAAATTGATCACATACATGGTAACAAAGCAAACCTCAACAGATACATAATAATTGGAATAACCTCTTGTATCAAACCAGATCACTACAATTTAAAGTTAGAATTTAACAACAACACTAATTGCAGAAAGCCTACAAACTGAAGGAAATTGGAAATGTTCAATTGAAACTCAATTGAGCCATCCCTGGGTTAAGGAATAAAGAAAAAAAAAAAGAAATTAAAGAAGTCCTAGAATTCAACAAAATGAAAGCAAAGCATATCCAAACCTATTGGACACTATAAAAGCAGTGCTAAGAGGAAGGTTCATAGAACTAAGGGCATACATAAAGAAGTGGAGAAGTCTCACAGTAGCAACTTAACAGTATGCATGAAAGCTGTACAACAAAATGATGCAGACTCACCTAGGAGGAATAGAGGGCCAGAAATAAATTTAAGGCTAAATCAATGAAATAGAAACAAAGAAAAAATACAAAAAAAAAAATCAATGAAACAAAGAGCTGGATCTTTCAAAATCAAGATAGACAAACCCTTATCCAAACTAATCAAAAGGCAGAAAGAGAAACAATATTCAAATGAACAAAATCAGAAATGAAAAGGGGGAAATAATAATAGACACCAAGGAAATACAGAGACTCATTAGGTCATACTACAAAAAAACTGTACTCCACAAAATTGGAAAATGTAAAAGAAAAGGACATTTTCTGCATAGGTACCACATACCAAAATTAAATCAAGATCAGGTCAATAATTTAAATAGATCTATAAACTGCAAGGAAATAGTAGTAGTCATCAAAAGCCTACCAAACAAAAAAGGCTAATACCAGATAGGTTTGAGTGCAGAATTCTAACAGAACTTCAAAGAAGATTTAACACCTATACTCCTCAAAGTGTTCCACATAATAGAAACAGAAGAAACATCGCCAAACTCTTTTTATGAGGCTAAAGTTACCATGGTACTAAAACCACATAAAGACTTAACCATGAAAGAGAATTACAGACCCATCTCACTCATGAACATAAATGCAAAAATACTCAATAAAATACTGGCAAACATAATTTAAGAACACATCCAAAAAATCATCTACCATGATCAGGTTAACTTCATCACAAAGATGTAGGAGTGATTCAACATACAAAAATCTCTCAATGTAATCCATTGTATAAATAAACTGAAAAAAATATGATCATCTCATTATATTCTGACAAAGCATTTGACAAAATCCAACATTGTTTCATGATAAAGGTCTTAGATATAGCAGAGATACAAGGAATGCATCTAAACATAATAAAATCAATATATAGCAAGTGACAGCCAACATCAAATTAAATGGAGAGAAATACAAAGCAATTACACTAAAGTCAGGAACAAAAAAAGACTGTCCATTCTCTTCATCTCTATTCAACATAGTTTTTGAAATTCTGGCTAGAGCAATAAGACAACAAAAGAAGATCAAGGGGATTTAAATTAGAAAGGAAGAAGTCAAACTTTTGTTGTTTGGAGATGGTATGGAATAGAAAAGTGACCACAAAACTCTACCAGGGAACTCCTAAAGCTGATAAATACCTTCAGTAATATGGCAGGGTACAGGATTAAGTAAAAAAAAAAAAAATATCAGTAACCCTCATATATACAAACGATAAAGAAGCTGAGAATGAAATCAGAGACACATCACCTTTCACATTGCCACAAAGAAACTAATATTATAATATAATATTATATAATGAAAAAAAAGCATCTTGAACAAATTGTGCTGGCATAACTGGATGTCAACATGTAAAAAAAAATGAAAATAGATCTATATCTATCCCCATGCACAAAACTCAAATCCAAATGGATCCAAGACCTCAATATAGATCCAATCACTCTCAACCTGATAGAAGAGAGAGTGAGAAGTGGCCTTTAATGCATGGTCACAGGAGACTACTTCCTAAATATTACACCAGTAGCACAGAAACTGAGAGCAAAAGTAAATAAATGGGACCTCCCGAAACTGAGAAGCTTCTGTAAAACAAAGGACAAAATCAATAAATTAAAAAGGCAACCTACATATTGGAAAAGGTCTTCACCAACCCCACATCAGACAGAGGACTCATCTTTAAAATATATAAAGAAATTTAAAAAAAATAGACATCAAAATTCTAAAATAATCCAATTAAAATATAGGGTACAGTTCTAAACAGAGAACTCTCAACGTAAGAATCTCAAATGGCCAAAAGACACTTAATGAAATGTTAAACATCCTTAACCATCAGGAAATCCAGATCAAAATGACTCTGAGATACCATCACGCCAGTCAGAATGGCTAAGATCAAAAGACCAATGATAGCTTGTGCTGGAAAGGATGTGGTATAAGGGGAACACTCCTCCATTACTGATGGGAATGCAAACTTGGTCAAGCACTCTGGAAATCAGTATGTAAATTTGTCAGAAAATTGGGAGTCAACCTACTTCAGGATTCAGCAATACCACTTTTGGGCATTTACACAAAGAATGCTCAACCATACTACAAAGACATTTGTTCAACTATGTTCATAGCAGCATTGTTTGTAATAGCCCGAACCTGAAAACAACCTAGAAGGCCCTCAACCGAAGAATGTATAAAGAAAATGTGGTACATTTACACAATGAAGTACTATTCAACAGAAATAAAATGACATTTTTAAATTTGCATGCAAATGGATGACACTAGGAAAAAAAAACATCCTCAGCAACAAATCTCAGACCCAGAAAGATGAACATGTTAAATAATCACTGATAAGTGGATACTAATTGTAAGGCAAAGGATAACAAGTCTATAGCTCATGACCCTAGAGGAGCTAAGTAACAAAGTGAACCTTAAGGAAAACATACATAGATCCACCTGGTAAGGAAAAATAGACAAGAATGCCTGACAAATTTGGGAGCATGGGGGTGAGGGGAGAAAAAAGGGTGGACTGGGAAAAGGAGTAGAGAAAGGAAGTGGGGAGGAGAACATGAGGGAATAGGAGAGTCGAGATGAAGAAAGGGCAGGGATGAGAGCAAGGAAAGAGATATTTTGATTGAGGGAGTCATTATGGGGCTAGCAAGAAACCTGGCACTAGATAAATTCCCAGGAATCCACAAGGATGACCCTAGCTAAGACCCTAAGCAATAGAGGAGTGGGTGCTCAAACTGGTCTTGCCCTGTATTCACATTGATGACTATCTTAAATGTCACCTTAGAATCTTAATCCAACAACTGATGGAAACAGACCAAAGACCCACATTAGAGCAATGGGCTGAGCACCTAAAGTCCAGTTGAAGAGTCGAAGATGTCAAGACCATGATGGAGTCACCCACTGAAACAGTTTACCTGAGCTAACATGAACTCACCACTCTAGCCAGACATGAAAAGAGTCAGTATAGGACCAAACCATACCTCCTAAATGTGGGTGACAAGTTTTTTGACTGGAAAGACCGCAAGATCACTGGCAGTGGCACCGAATGTTATCCCTACTGTTTGTACTGGCTTTTGGGGAACTCATTCTCTTTGGAGGGATGCCTTGCTCATCCTAGATATACTAGGGTGGACCTTGGTCCTTCCTCAACTAATGTTCCTTAACCTCTGTGAGGAGCTAATGGGGGGTGGGAAGAGGAAGAATGTGGACCGAATGGGAGGAGGAGAGGGAGTAGGAATTGAAATTAGTTTGTAAAATGAAAAAGGTTTCTGTTCTCTTTTAAAAAATAAAATAAAGATTAAGTGATAGTGGACAAGAAAAGAAAAAAAGAAATAAAGATCATCTACCATGATTAAGCAAGCTTTATCCCAGTGCTGCAGGGATGGTTCACTATATAGAACTCTGACAATGTAATCCACCATATAAACAAACTGAAAGAAAAACAAAGCACAAGATCATCTGATTAGATGCTGAAATAGCCTTTGACAACACTCAACATTCCTTCATGATAAAAGTCTTGGTAGATTAGAAATACAAAGGGCATACCTAAATACAATAAAGACAATCTACAGTAAGTGCATAGCCAATATCAAACTAAATGGAAAGAAACTCAAAGCAATTCCACTAAAATCAGGAACAAGACAAACCTGTCAACTCTTTTCATATGTATTCAATATATGAGGGACCATAAAAGTTGTTCCAGGAAACTCCTACATGTAGGCAGATGCTGCTTATTCATTTCCCAGTTGTCCAAACCCAAATAATAACACAGAAACTATATTAATTATACTACTGTTTGATCAATATCTTAAGCATATTTCTAGCTAACTCTGACATCTTAAATTAACTAATTTTCTTAATCTGTGTGTCACCATGAGGATGTGGCCTACCAGTCAGGTTCTGTCTGGTGACTAGTGTCTTTCTTCTTTGGCAGCTACATAATGTCTCCCAACTCCTCCTACTTCCTCTCTTTATCTGTGTTCAAATTTCTCACCTGGCTTTACTCTACTAAGCCATTGTCCTTAACAACTTCTTTAGTAACCAATGGTAATAAAACATATTCACAACGTACATATGGGAATCATACATCACCTTCAGTTGATAAGAACCTTCAATGAAGTGACTGGATACAAGATTAAGTTTTGTATTTACAAAGATAATAGATTCAGTGAGAAATCAGGGAATCAATACTCTTCACAGTAGCTACACATAATACAACCTCTGATTTTTAATCCCAGTTTTCTCCTGCCCTAGGCAAATTTTAGGAAGATATTGAAACTTAATTGACTGACTTAGTTTGCTTTTATTCTTTGAAATATAGTGTAATTAGCATGTATAGTTTTCATGAATATTTTATGAAATAAAATGTGTCATGATTGGCTGAATATCTGCCATGTAGCAGATGTTCTCTTCACTTATTTTTGGAAATATGTAGCCAGTAAATTATGTGACAATCAAAGAGTTTCATGAACTTTTAGGAAAGCGAATAAAATATTTGATGCTATTATTAACCACCCAGATGATAAAATATTCTAGTGGTAATTTTCTTTTTATATCACGGGACTGCCAGGTTTTAAAGAGAAATTTAAACATTGTTATATAAGTGGGAATTCCAAGTTAAGTTATTTTTTTCTCTGTGAGGTGGTGCAGGGTTTCTATGTGTAGCCATGACTGTCCTAGATCTCTCTTTGTAAATCAGGCTGGCCTTGAACTCAGAGTTGCTCTTGTCAAAGAATTTTTTATCATATCAACAGAAAAAAGTAGGACATTTTGGTGTTTGTTTACCATGCAGCTTGAAACCATAAAGGTGATAAATATTCTCATTTGCTTCATTTAAACATTTCTTTTTAAATGAGGAGATACTTGCAATTTACTTATTTAGTTGTTTAGTGTTATGTAACATTATTAGTGATATTTATCACTCTGCTGTTCAAAAATCTCATAACCTATTTTTTCTTCATCTTAAGCTTTATACATGTAATAATTTCCTATGCCTCTCCTTTCCCCAGCTTCAGATTGTGATGTCCATTAGTGGTGTTTCTATGATCAACTTTGTTAGATTAAAGGAGATAATACAGAATTTGTTTCTCTATGCCTTGCATGTGTCGCTCAATACATTACCTTCTTACACAATCCTGTTCTTTTTAATCTTTCTTTTTATTTATTGTCTTTAACATCATGACATCATACATCTCGATTTTATTAATTTCCCCATGTCTTCCTATCCACCCTCTGTTCTTGTAATCACTGCCCCACAAAAATAAAATAAAATTTAAGAGGAAAAAAAAGATAAAAAGAAAAATCTCATCATGGAAGCTGTAGTATGATACAATAAGTCATGCAGTGAACCCTTTTATCCATATATCTTTACTTGCAAGATTTATTGCAAAGAGTCATTGGTCTGGTTTAAGGTCTTTGGTTTCTGTTCCACTATTGATGCTGGACCCTCACTGGGATTCTTCCTGGATATCCTGCTCTTGCCCTCTATCATGGAGATCCTGCCCTTTTGGGTTTACAGGACCTGCCTCTTCATGTGCTCCAGCATATGGTCATGGGATTGATGTTGTAGTGGGCCAATTTATAATCCTGGTTCTGGGCTTGAGTAGTTGCAGGGTTGATCAACCCACTAGCTCTCCACAGTCTTCACCAACAGAGTAAGGTCTCCACCATTGCCTTGACTAGTTCACCACTTACAAAGGCAAACCAGAGATGGAACAGCTTCTTCTACTTTCATGACCTCAGGGTTGGTTCTGCTACACCTACATCATCAGGGCTAGCTCTACTGTGTTGCTCAAGTAAAGTGCAGAGGTCTCTTTCCCAAGTAGTGCAGCACTCTTAATGGCTCTCCTACCTGCCTCAAGCATACATGGGCAGGGTGTGGAAAGTATTTTTCTCCTGCTCACACCACCATATGGCAGATGAGGGGTGGGGCCAGATCTCCCATGCTCACATTCTTATGGCTGTTCACCTATTCCTGCTTCAATAGTGTCAGTTCTACTATCCTGCCCAGGAGAGGTGCAAGGCTCACTTTCACAAGTGCTGTTACATAGTCCACCACAGGTGGCAGGCACAAGGCAGGAGGGCATTGTTCACTCATCCTCACCACCACATTGCAGATGAGGGGTTTGTCATTAGGTGTTCCACAATCATACCCCAAAGCCAGCTCACCTGTACTTCTGCCAACAGGGTCAGCTCTACAATGCTACCCAGGTGAAAAGCAGGGCCCATTTTTCTAAGTGTTGCAGCTGATAACAAAGAGGGTCAACTCCCTTGTTTGTTTCACTTGGCCTGAGGGGTAAGGGGGTCATTTCACCCCAATCTATCCTGCCTCATGATAGACCAGTAGTGGGGACAGCTCTCCCAGTCCTGAAGTTGTTCTTTATTTTATTTCATGAGTGTTTTATCCTCATAAGTTTATGTGCATTCTCTGTGGGAACAAGCCTGATGGGTCCACAAGAGGACATTAGCTCCTCCTGAACTGTGGTAATTAAACTGTGAGCCTCCAGGTGGATGCAAGAATTGAACTTCAGTCCTCTTCACATAGGTAGCAAGTGTTCTTAACTGCTGAATCATCTTTCTAGTCACAGTCATTCCCTTTCCTGCAAATGATAAGATCCCTTTTAAAAGTCTGATTAAAGCTGGAGAATTGTATCTGACTTTAAGAGCACAAACTACTTATCTTAGTTAGGGTTCTGTTGCACCACAACGGAACGTAATTTGGGGAAGGAGAGATTATTTTAGTATATAGTTCTAGTCCATTATGAAGGAAATCAGGGCAAGTTCTCAAGGCTGAAATATGGAGGCAGGAAATAAAACAAAGGCCATAGAAGAACACTGTAGCGCCCACCTCGACCAGCAAGGAAGACGCAACACCGGAGCTCTTCTTGCAAGCAGTTTATTCAGGACCTTGTTCACAGCAATCTTTCTCCTTCTCTTTCTCTTTCTTTCTCTCCCTCGGAAAACCTCTCCCAACCTTTAAAAAGGCATGGGCCGCCAACCCCAGATTGCCACGTGGGCACTACCCATGGGTTTATGCATATGCAAGCAGCTGACGATCATTGTGTGATAATAGCATGAGTCAGGCCTTAGCCATATTAGGAGTTGATTATCACAGAGAGCACTCACTTTCAGGATCGCGGAGGGTGGAATCCAGCATCATCAGGTGCCGCTCCACGCAGCTCTCTACACATCACCATCAGGTGTGGCTCCACGCAGCTCTCTACAGAACACTACTTAATGACTTGCTCTCCCTGGCTTGTTCAACCTGCATTCTTGTATGATTCAGGATTACCTGCCTAGGGCTGGCACCAACCAAAGAGCACTGGACCCTTTCAATGTAATTCACCATGCAAATAAACTGGAAGGAAAAAAAAAAAAGATCATCTCATTAGATTCTGGAAAAAAAATCAACAAAATCCAACACTTCTTCATTGTAATGGTTTAAATAAATTTCTGCAGGTCCCCAAAAGGTATCAGTGGGCAGTGAGTCATGAGACCATGAGGCAGGTCTCAGAGTAGCAGCTGGCAGTGGGCAGCTGGTCCCAAGACCATGATAGGCCATGAAGGTATTCAGGTCCCAAGCAGGAAGCTATGTGGCAGGTGAGATAGAGATGGATAGGCATACCATGCAGAGTGAAGTTGGATATTTATTTAGTGGGTTATAGAAGAGAAAGGGGAGAAGGGGAAAGAGCAGAGAGAGAGGCAGTGTGTGTGTATGTGTGTGTGTGTGTGTGTGAGAGAGAGAGAGAGAGAGAGAGAGAGAGAGAGAGAGAGAGAGAGAGAAACAGGGGGAAGAAGAGAAATGGGGAGAAGTGAGAGACAGAAGCTGCCTCTTAGGGAAAAGGGGCAAGGGACTTGGGCTGGAAGTTGAAGATCAACTTGCCTCAGGGAGTAGGCGTGGATTGTCTCTTAAAGGGTCTTGACACACCATTACAGTCATGATGAAAGAACGTCTTGGGGAGGTCAGGGATACAAGGAACATACCTAAGCATAACAAAAGTAATATTCAGCAAGGCAACAGCCAGCATCAACTTAAATGGAGAGAAACTCAAAATGATTTCACTAAAATCAGGAATAAGACAAGTCTGTCTACTCTCTCTGTATCTATTCAACATAGTACCTGAAGTTCTAGCTAGAGTAATAAGACAACAAAAGGAGATTAAGGGGACACAAATTCGAAAGGAAGAAGTGAAACTTTTTCTATTTGCAGATGATATGATAGTACACATAATTGAGCTCAAAATTATACCAGGGAACTTCTATAACAGATAAACACCTTCATTTATGTTACAGGATTATGGAGACTCAAAAATGAGAGCCTATTTCTACCTTTTCTGAAAGTCAGAAAGTTTCAGCTTGCACAACACTGTTGACAACAATTGTGGTTACACATTCTGTCCCAGGGTGTGGTGTTGCTTGGTGGTTTGGAAGATAAGATGGCCCATACAGGTAGATCTGTTCAACACTAACCAAAGATCTGAGAATTCTAGCATACTTCTTCTCCTTCATTTGAAATAGGAGATTTGACCTAGGGAGTCACTGCCTTCAGGTCACTTGGTTTAGTATGGATTCAGTGACTAAAATACATAATGATTTTCTCAAGAAGTAATGGCTTGATGTCTCAAAGTACCAAAACAAGTAGATGTTCTAGTTGTCCTTTGTATCCTGTAAAAACAGTCTTTTGTCTTCCCCCTGTAGTATTGGGGTATAAAAGTATAAAAATTAAATACAGGAGATTTCAATATTCACTGGAATTCTCTAACAGCACTATGCTATGTTTCTGTTTACTATTTTCACTAATATCTTTGTTCTCTTTACTTATTTTTCTATTCCCTAAGTCCCTACTCTGGTAATTGATATTCTTGTCAAAGCTGATCTCTGAAACAGAATACAAGATCAAGTAAAAAATAATCAGTAGCCCTACTATGTATGAATGTTAAAGGGGCTAAGAAAGAAATCAGAGATATATCACCATTTACAATAGCCATAAGTAACATAAAATATCTTGGGGTAATACTTAACAAAGAAATTAAAGACCTGTATGACAAGAACTTTAATTCTTTGAAGAAAGAAACTGAAGAAGATATCAGAAAATGGAAAAATCTTCTGTAAATGGTGACTGCTTATTTGTTTCCCAGATACCCAGACTGAATAATCATACAGAAACTATATTAATTTCAATATTGTTTGGCCAATGTCTCAGGCATATTTCTAGCTAACTCTTACATCTTAAATTAACCAATTTTTATCTATCTATGTATCACCACAAGACTCTCTCTATGTATCTCTGTTCATATTTGCTACTTAGCTGTACTCTGATAAGTCATTTGCCAAAACATGTTTATTCATTATCCAATAAAAGCAACACATATACAGAAAAACATCCCACATCATCTCCCCTTTTCTGTATAAATAAAAAGAAAGTTTTAGGTTTAACATAGTAAAATTACACATACAAAACTGTTATCAAGCAAAAAGTACAGTTACAATATCTCTTTGTGAGTCTAAAGCCTTATATCTAATTTATCTTTTACCACAACTAAGGAAAACTATAACTATCTGTCTTCAACTCTAACAATGACTCCAGAAAGATATAATACTACCTAAATAAATAGGAAGTACATTGTAAGCAACTTCCAAAATTCTAGAATTGACAGATACATCTTGCAGCCTTGAAAGTCACCCAAAGTTATTCTGTAACATTGGGGCATCCATCTTTAGCCTACAGGCCCATAGTATCTGGCAAACTTTTCTATGGAGTAGGAAATTTGAAAGGCTGTTTTGTCTTTCTTGGCAGTTTGTCAGTCACTTTCTTCTGCATTCTACAGAATGTCTGGCAGTTTCTTCAGTGAAGCAGGAATGCTAAAGGATCATACTATAATTGAGAAAATTCAGCAGTCAATTTTCTCCGGTTCTTGCATGTCCAGTCCATACAACAAACCATCAATCAGTGCATGCACAAGAAGTTTCTTGTCCAAATCCATAGCCTTGTCACATTGAAGACACATTACATAATGCGTTTCTTAAATGTCCATCAACCTCTCTGAAGTAATTGGTGCTGCTAGAAAGCAGAACTATCTTACTGTTGAGAAAAGTCTAAGTTCTTAAAACATATTAAATGCCATATTCCATAGGTATCTGAAGTGTTGAAGATTATCTATCAAATTGAAATATAGCTTTCTATATCTAGAACACCTGGCTCCAAGAGCACTTTTTTAAAATGCTAAGGGACATGGCTAGGACTAAGACTGCTTTGCCTTTTTGCCCTGTTCAGTCCAAGTTGGCTGAAGTACATTCATAACCTCTGATCCTGCTGATCACTGCAACTCTAGGAACATAGTAGGTCTATGTCACCATTAAGCAATTTGTAGCATTCTGTTCACAAACTCCATTTAAGTGCAGGCCTCCTCAAAGATTCAGAGTTGTTTTTGTAGTGAGCTTGGACCAGAAAGCTGTCTTTCAAAGAATTTGCACAGTTTTTCTGCTATTGTGGAGTCAGGAAGAAACCTGCTTCTGTTTGCTGCCAGCAAATGCAGTCTATCTGAAAAAAAAAATCTGGCTACCAAGAAGCAGTGCTTAACTCTGTTCTTTTTGTCTAGAATTCTTTACCAAGCTCTGTTAGTTTTTATGTGGATGTTGTTACCCCACATTGGTGCGTCATTTTCCTTCTTCTTTTTTTGTCATTCTCTTCCTCCTTTACATTTTCTCTGCCTTTTCCTTCTCCCTTCTCCTCCTCTCTCTTCTTTTTCTGCATTTTCCCTTCTCCTACTCATTCTCTACATCCTTCAACTTTTTCTCTTTCTTTTCCTCTCCTCATCTTTCTCTGCCTCTGTCTTTGTTGACTTCCTCTGCCTCCCTTTTCTTCTCCTCCTTCTCCAACTCTGCCTTTTCCTCCATCTCCTCTTTTTCCTCCTACCCCTAGTCCTTCTCCTCCTTTTCTTCCTTCTCCTTTCCTCCATTTTCTTCTCCTCCGTCTCCTCTTTCTCCTCTTATTCTCTTTTTCTTCTGTTTTCTTCTCCTCCTTCTACTTCTTATTCTCTGTGTCCTCTTCATCTGCTTCAGTCTCCTCATTCTCCTCCTCTTTCTCTGCTTCTTTCCCATTTTTCTTCTACTCGTCCTCTGCCTCATTATCCTTCATCTCCACCTGCTCTTTCTGCTTTTGCTTCACTGCCTTCTTCTCCTCCTTCTTCTCTTCCCTTTTCTCCTTTTACTTTTCATTCTCTGCTTTCTCCCCCTTCCCTTCTGTCTCTGCCTTTTCTCCTCCTATTTCTATGCCTCTGTCCTCTCCTTTTTATCTTCTTTTGCGTCTCTGCCTCTCTTCCTTCTCTCTTCTCCTCATTATCCTCCTCTTTCTACTTCTCCTCTTCCTCCTGCTCCTTCTCCTCCTTCTCTGCCTTTTTCTCCTTTTACTCCTCCTTTGTTGTCTCCATACTGTCATTTTCCTCACTCTCCTTTTCTCCCTCCCTCCTTCCCTTTTCTTGATTTTCCTCCTTTTCATCCTCCCCCTTTTCCTCCTCCTTCTTCTGTGACTCTTTATCTTCCTCCTTTTCCCTTTCTGCCTTCTTATCAACATTCTCCTTTTTATTCCTCTTTCTCCTCCGTCTCCTTCTCTTTCTTCTCCTTTCCTCCTTTTCTTCCTTCTCCTTCTCTTTTTTCTCCTCCTCCTTCTTCTCCTTCTCCTACTTTGCCTTCTCTATCTTTGTCTTCTTCTCCTCCTTCTTCTACTTCTTTCCCTCCTTCTATGCCTTCTTTTCCTCATCCTGCTTCTTCTCTTTCTCCTCATCCTCCTCCTCCTTCTTCTTCTCCTCCTCCTCCTTCTTTTGTACTTCAGGCTGGTCTCGAACTCACAGAGATCCACCTGCCTCATTCTTTTTCTCCTTCTACTCCTCCTTTACCCTATCTCCTTATCATCCTCATTCTCTTCATTCTTTTTCTTCTCCTTTTTCTTTTTTTCCATCTCCTTCATCTCCTCCTTCTTTGTGTCCTTGTCCTCCTTCTTCTCTTTCTCCTTCTAATCCTTCTCCCAAATTCCATATCATCCTCTTTCTCTTCTGTTTCCTTCTTCTCCTTCTCTTCTTTGTCTGTTTCTTTCTCTTCCTTCTCTTCTTTCTACTTCTTCTCTTTTTCCTTTTCTGAGCCTTCTCTTCCTTTTTCTCCTCGCTTTTCCCTTCTACTCCTTCTCAGCTTCTTTCTCCCTCATTTTCTCTGCCTTTTTGTCCTCCTTCTCCTTCTTCTGCTCCTTCTCATCCTTCTTCTTTCCATCCTTTTCCTGTAACATGAACGGGGCTGGCTTGCTCATTGGGGTTTCCATCCTGCCTGGTACCCCACAGCCTGCAAGCCCCAAAGAAAATCACACATAGATCTTTATAAGTTATAAAACTAATCGGCCCATCAGCTCAGTCTTCTTATTAGCGCTTGTAGCTTATATTAACCCATTATTCTTATCTATGTTAGCCATGTGGTTCAGTACCTTTCACTGCCCATCACATGTTGCTTCTTTGGAGTCTGAGCAGGAGTGGGGAGGGGGCAATGGGCTTCCTCCTTTCCAGCATTCTCCTATTCTCCTCACCCTGCCTCTACTTCCTGTCTGGTTGACTCACCAATGCTTCCTGCCTGGCCAATCAGTATTTTATTAAAATACATCATTGACAGAATACAGACAATTCTTCTGTACCATTGTCCTCCTTCTTTTCTTTTTCCTCCTTCTTTTCTTCCTACTTCTCTGTATTGTCCTCTTCTTCTCATTCTCCTCCTTCTCCTCCTCTTTCTACTCATCCTATTTCTCTTCCTTCTCTTCATCCTTCTTCTCCTTCTTTGGCTCCTTTTCCTCCTTCTCATACTACTACTTCTTCTCCATTGTCATATTCTTCTACCCATTCTCCTCTTCCTTCTTTTCCTCATTCTCTGCCTCCTTCCCATCCTTCTCTTTATTCTCCTCATTTCTCCTTTTCCACCTTCTTGTCCTTTTCTCCTTTACCTCCTCCTCCTCTGAATAATCACACAGAAACTATATTAATAACAATACTACTTAGCCAATGTCTCAGGTGTACTTCTAGATATCTCTTATTATCTTCAAGTAACTCATTTCTATCAATCTATGTATTGTCACAAGACTGAGGCCTACTGGCAGGCATCATTATCTATCACTAGCTACATGGCATCTCTCTGACTCTGCCTATTCTTTCTCATTATCCCTGTCTAGAATTCCCTCTTGGTTGTACTCTGTAGTGCCATTGGTTGAAACTGGTTTATTCATTATTCAATAAAAGCAATACATATCAGAGAAGGACATCCCACAATCTCCCATGTTCTTGGGTAGGGAGGATCAGCATAATACAATGACAATCCTACCAAAAGTAATCTATATATTCAATACAATCCCCATCAAAATCCCAAGACAATTCTTTATAGACCTTGAAAGGACAATACTCAACTTCATATGAAAAAACAAAAAACCCAAAATATCCAAAACAATTCTGTACAATAAAGAAACTTCTGAAGGCATCGCCACCCCTGACATCAAGTTTTATTATTGAGCTATAATAATAAAAAACAGTTTGGTAATGGCATAAAAACAGACAGATTGACCAATGAAATCAAATCAAAGACTCTGATATTAAGTATACCCATAAACACCTGATTTTTGACAAATAAAGGTAAAATTATACACTAGAAAAAATAAAGCATCTTCAACAAATGGTGCTGGCATAACTGGATGTCAACATGTAGAAGAATCCAAATAGATCCATATCTATCCCTGTTCAAAAAAAACAACTTGAGTCCAAATGTATCAAAGATGTCAAAATATATCTAGCCACACTAAACCTCATTGAAGAAAAGGTAGGAAGTAGCCTTGAACACATTGGCAAAGGAGACCACTTTCTAAACATAATGCTAGTAGCACAGACATTGAGAGCAACAATTAATAAATGGGGCCTCCTGATACCAAGAACTTTTTGTAAGCCAAAGGACACTGTCAATAAGACAAAACATCATCCTATTGAATGATAAAATATCTTCATTAATCCTACATCAGACAGATGACTGATCTTGAAAATATATAAAGAACTCAAGAAATTAGACATGAAAATAATAAATAATCTAATAAAAAATGGGGTTAGATCTAAATGGAGAATTCTCAACAGAAGACTTGCAAAGCTCTGAAAGGCTCTTAAGGAATTGCTCAACATCCTTAACCATCAGATAATGCAAAATAAAATGACTCTGAGATACCTTCTTAGACCAGTTAGAATGGATAAGACAAAAAACACCAGTGTTACCTTATGCTGGAAATGATGTGGAGTAAGGAGAACACTATTCCATTTCTGGTAAGGGTGCAAACTTGTACAGCAAATTGGAAATCAGGATGATGGTTTCTCAGGAAATTGGGACTCAATATCATACTACAAGGGCTCAACTCTTTTCAAAACAGCATTAGCTGTAATAGCCAAAACCTAGAAACAATGTAGTTGCTTCTTAACTGAAGAATGAATAAAGAAAATGTGGTACATTTACACAATTGTGTAGTACACAGTGGTAAAAAAAAAAAAAACAATGACATCTTGAAATCTGAATGCAAATAGAAGGCACAAGACAAAACCATCCTAATAGAAGGCACAAGACAAAACCATCCTAATAGAAGGCACAAGACAAAACCATCCTTAGTGAGGTAATCCAGACCCAGAAAGATAGTATGTACTCACTCATAAGTGATTATTAGACATAAAGCCAATGATAACCAGCCTATAGTCTATGACCCCAGAGAAGCTAGATATCAAGGAAAACCCTAAGAGAGACATGCATGGATTCTCCTGGAAAGGGGAATTAGAAAAGTTTTCCTGATGTAAATGGGAGTTGAAGGAAAAGGGATATTGGAAGGGAATGTGAGGAAACAGGATGGTTGAGAAGGGGGAAGGGCAGAGCGGGATAGCAAGCAAAGTGCTGTCTATATGGGGCTAGCAAGAAACCTGGCACTAGAGAAATTTGGAGGAATCCACAAGGTTGACCTTAGATAAGACTCTAACCAATAGTAAAGAGGGTGCCTGAACTGACCTTTCCCTGTAATCATAAGGGTGACCTTAATTGTCATCACAGAACCTTCATCTAGCAAATAATGAAAGAAGGTGCAGAGATCCACAGTAAATAACTGGGTTGAACTCCCAAAGTGCAGTCAAATAGAGGGAAGAACAAAATTATGACCAAAAGGGTCAAGACCATGATGGGGATAACCACTGAAACAGCTTACTTGAGCTAATGGGAGCTCATTTTCTTTGGAGGGATACCTTGCTCAGCCTAGATTTAGCAGGAAGGGCATTGGCCCTGCTCCAATGTAATGTGCTAGACTGTGTTGTTGTAAGGAAGGCACTTTTCCTTTCCCACCTGCCCAGACTCCCGAAATAACCACACAGAAACTGTATTAGTTAATCACTGCTTGGCCCATTAGCCCTAACTTCTTATTGGTTAACTCTTACACATTAATTTAACCCATCTCTATTAATCTGTGTATTGCCACGTGGCAGTGGATCATGGCAAAGTCTCTGGCTGTGGTTCTATGCTTCACCTTGACTCTGCCCACTTTCTCCCAGCATTCAGTTTAGTTTCCCTCACCTAGCTAAGTTCTCACTCATTATAGGTCCAAAGCAGTTTCTTCACTAATCAGTGGTAATCACAGCATAAAGAGGAGAATCCCACATCATTGTATTGACTCCCTGTGGGAAGCCTTACCCTTTCTGAAGGGTGGATGGAGGTTGAGGAGGGGAAAGATGGAGAGAGCAAGAGGAAGGGAGAGAGTGGGAATGGGATTGGTATGCAAAATTTTAATTAAATAATAATAATAATAAAAATATTCAAAAAATAAAAAAATATTCAATTATATTTTTTCTGATCATTGTTCTCATTTGTGTTGTTATTCACAGTGTATAAAATTAGTTTTTCTCCACCTTGTTCCAAATGCTTGTTGTCTTATTAATTTTTTTATTAAACTCATATTGTATTTGAGTCAAATATTTAGATATTTATATCATATACCAAAGGTATCTATCCATTTTATAATCAGTCTGAATTCTTAAATTTTATTTGAGTAATAGTGATTTGCAGTAATGTTTGTTGCAAAAAATAGTTTTCTATATTCTTATATTTTTGTCAGACTAGGTATCATTTGAGAATCAGAAAATAAAGGCACATTTTATTAGGCCTGAAGACCTAAGTTTGATCCCTGGAATCTTGCTAGAATAAATAAACTGCTTGTCAAAGATGTCCTCTGACCTCTACATGGGGTCTGTGGCACTCGTATATATGAGTACATAATGAGTACACACACAAAAAAATGAGTAGATATAAAACCTAAACAACAACAAAAAGATAAGTTTCATTTGCAAGACTTGAAATCAAACCCAAGTATAGACTGTCCTCAGAAGTTCTAAGGCATTTGATAGTAGAATTGGTGCTTTTGGTTTTGTGGATTGTCACAATGTCAGGGCCCAAGTTAAATATCTCAAGGAAACAAGCCTTCCTAAAAAATGACAAGAACTATGAAAATTACCTTTGATCTAAATGCACCTGAATTTCATGACCTTTAATTTTTATTTTCTCATTAAATTTAAAGTTTAATATGCTAATATTTCATCTTGGCTAAACCCAAGGTAGAATTATAAACTGCAATGCAGAAACTAGTCAATTTATCATTTATTAGATAAGGCCAGAACTTTTAAGTGAGAAAATAATACATGCTACCTGTATTTATCTTTCGTCTGCATAGAAACTCTCCAAATTGTCAGCACACTGATGCATCATTTATTTGTAATAATTCATTAATCACAATAATGAGCAATCAATTTTCAGATGTTAAATGAACATACATAATAGGAAGCCTTGTCATTTAGAAGGGCAGTTAATGAGAGCAAGGTGGAAAAATTGCTTGATTAGATCATTGACTTTTCAAACACAATGTTTATGTCTTCATAAATTTATAATCTTCTAAACAACTGAGCTTCTCAAGGCTGATTTTCAGTAAACTAAAGAGAGCAGACTTTTCAAAAGAGGGAGCCTAAGTGCAGCAACTTCATCGCATCCTTGCTCTGGATAGATTTGTACTGACACCGTTGGATGTAATTGAATTGAAGGGATTGTAAGAAGCAGGGGAGGAAACTATTGTCTCCACTTGAATGAGGAAACTAAAAAAAAAAAAAAAATGATAGCACAAAATCTTGGAGGTTTAGTTCATTAATAAAACTATCTCAAAAAATAACCTGTCTAAAATGACTTTCTAATAAGAGATGCCTGTATGCATATAGACAGTGCATGGCCATATGCGTGCCTGTGTGTATTTTTGCACATCATCTAAATATATTCCCAAATATTTATTTCTTGGTTAAGGTTATTATTGTTATGATGAAACACCATGACTAAAAGTAGCTTGGTCAGCAAAAGGATTCTTTGGCTTATACTTTTATATCATGATTCATCATTGAAGGAAGTCAGGACAGAAGCTCAAGCAGTGCAGGATACTGGAGGCAGGCACTGATATAGAGATAATATAAGAGGGAGTTTACATATTTGCTCCTCATGGCTTGCTTGCTCCACCAGATTTCTTATAAAATTCGGGACTGCCAGCCCAGGGTGGTACTACTCTCAGTGGACTGGGGCCTCCCATACCAATTACTAATAAAAAAAAAAATGCTCTACAGGTTTTCTTACAGCCCAATCTTGTTGAGGTTCCCTACCCTTAGATGATTGTAGTTTATTCTATGTAGTCATAAAACTAGCGAGCAAATGAATACAATTTTCTGCATTTTAAGTGAAAAAAAATCTACTTACTTTGGGAGGCATTGGCTATCATTTATAGGTGAGATGATTTTACCCGCACAGTTTCGCATACATAACTGGCTTGGGTATTTATGCATTGCATCTTAATGCCTTGCCCTATATCTAATCCATGATCAAATGTAAGTCTAGAATTCAAATTCAGTCTGATACCTCTGCTTTACTTCCATTTAAACTATTTTTTAAAAGAATCTATTGATTAAAATAAATTTAAAAATTGTGACAACATGAGAAGTACATAAAATTCAAATGTCGGTATCTGTAAATGACATTTACTGATGCACACATTATCTGTAGCTAATTTATGAATATCCTAGCCAGTCTAAGTAGCTGGGATAGATATGATATCATTTGCAAAGATAAATATTTTGTTATCTGATGTGATATGAAGCACTCTGTTGACTCCTCTTCCTTAGAGCATAGCAATCGGGGGTAAGGTGCTACCAATAAAAGACACCCTACTCCTGTAAATTTGTGAAATGGAGCAAAACTATCTACATTCATCTGAAAATGTGAATATTATATTCTACTTCATGTTTTCTGCTTAGTCTGATTGTGCTCTAAAAGGATTAGGCTTCACTTTCTATTGATTAATATTTAAGATTTATTCACACTGGACCCAGAGTTCTCAATTAAGCACATTAAGCTCTGCTTGCAGTTTTGAACTCTCCCATGGAGCTTTCTCCTAGTGAGACTATAATAAGTGCCTAAAACATTGGACTTCTTCATTGTTTTACTAGAAAGGACTTACTTTTTATGGACTGACATGAGGTACCCTATGAACTCTCCTTTAACTTGCCAAATGCTTAAAATACTTGAATTATGTTCAACAATTATTTTCATGCTAATGATATAAAAAAATCACAGAATTTTGAGTACCATTTTGTTGTAAGTACAGTTTCCTTTAATGCCCAGAGGGGATTGGTTCTAGGACTGCTGTGGAAGACAAATCCATGAATGCTCAAATGTGTTCTCATGTTTCTGATATTTTATTGTTCAGTAGAGTGAATATACTCTAATTACACTATGTTATATATTCAAAACAGCTATTAGAGCCCTCTATACATTAGCATGTGCTAGAACCGCAGCACTCAGGTATTTGGAACAGGAATACGTGAGTTCCGGAACAGATTGGGTTATGTCGGAATAATTTTATCCGTAAAAAAAGTCACCCCTTCTTTCATATTGTACATTGTTAGCTATATTAAAGTTTGTTATATTTAACTTACGGTCTAAGTTAGATGCCATATTTCAGTGTTATATATACCTGACTGAAATATATTTAAAAAACATAAATATTTGCATATTACTGGTATAATTCTTAGTTGAATTTAGTGTAAATCTTCCATTTCAATGAATGCTAGCTTGTTGTCAGTAAATAATCAAATAGACACTCATCATCAGCAGGATTTGAATATTTTCAATATCAGAAATTATCAACATCTGAGATGGTTGATACATTTACTATAATTTGAACATGACACAATTTGTTGTCATAGTGCTCCATGAATCCACAGAATTCTATGATTTACTTAGCATATATAAACCAAAACCACAAGGGGAAAAAAAAAAGGTTGGTGGTGTCACCTGAACAATTGTTGTCAATGTGAGACAAGTTCCCTAGTCTTAATAAAAGAGCAAAAAAAGTTCATTTACAGACAACTTGGAAAATAAAAGTTTTTATTTAACTGAAAAGAAAATTATATTGTATTTGGATGTTAACATACTCATATCTTGCATTCTTTAAATTATCTGTAGTTCCATATAGTAGCCGAGACAATACAAATGTGGTACAGATAATTATTATATATGTTTATATATATTTTAGTTTAGGGACTAATGCAATAAAAACCTATACATGTCCAGTACAGATGTAACTTGAGTTTTTGGAGTATTTCTTTTGAGATTTGTTGTCTGTGCAGATATGGACCCTGTCCCTCTGAATTTTAACACTTCAGGTACCAATCATTTTTGATGTGTCATGAACAAAATGTTGCTCTGAGGTATAACTGACTCCCCCCTTTTCTTTTTAATTTAACTGTACATTGAGATGGTTTGAATGACTTTCATCTATCTGTTATGAAAATCATTATATTGTTGTTTTGTAGGTGAAATCATAGCGACTACACACGTTTTCTCTGCAGAACACTGACGAAGCAGCTGTAATGAGATTCAATATATCTACACTTGTGAATGACTCAACCATGAGCTTTGATTAGTGATTCAGTAGTATCACACTGCTGGTGTGAATAAGTTGACATTCTTCCTCTATCTGAGCAAAGTGAGACAATCTTCTGGAATGTAGTGCATCTGCATAATGTTCCCTCCAAGATAAAAATCTACAGTTATGTAAACACAACATATGGTTGGAAGTCAGATATTTTCCTTAGGCTGATTTAGAGGATCAGTTATTATATTAGGATGTGTTCTTCCCTCTAGTATTCATTCCACTAATTCTTCTTATCTTCTCTCTGACACAAGTGTCCAAACATTTGAGTTTTCCTATTCTGAGTAAAGGTGTGGTGTTGGGTTCAAAAGTGACATAGGATTCCCTATTTTAGAAAAACTATTTGAAACCTTGGTATATTAGTAGGAGACTAAGACCATGAGAACTTTTCTAATGAACTTGCCATTTTTCTGTAGCAAACTCATACTAGTAGCAATAGCGTAGGTTTTCCAATTCAGCACAATGTCCATGAAACATGGATTAGAAATAGCCTTAGTCTTTGATATGTGTGTCCAATTATGGGCCAGACAATGAAATTACTAGTGGTGCCTATGGTATTCTAAAACTAAAGAACCATCTTCCTTCATCAAACACCTCTAAAGCATCCTGGCCTTGGTTTAGGCAGCTGTAAAAAAGAAAGAGGCCCTTGAGGAGCGGTTGCAATCCTGAGTGAATGTGTTCTGGTGACATGAACATAGAAATGCTAAGGACCCTAATGCCTCAGACACAGGAAAATGACAAAGCTCTTCTTGAGTGCAGCTCGGAGGAATGACCTAAGATGGTTGGCAGTAATTGACTGTTTGCTAAAATCAGCTTAAGTGGAAACAACCAACTACAGTTTCTTCCTCACTGAGATTAATAGCCTGAGAAGTTGCCATACAAAGACCTCACGCTGAAACTAAAAGTGCTCTTTCATGTGCTGTACACAATAACACAATAAATCTATGGTTTCAGGGTTGCTTAGTAGGTGACCTCCCCTCAAGAGAGCACAGCCTACCAGAACCCAGCTTTTCAGTGGGTGTGGTGTCTGTCATTTTCTCCTTGCCTATTGACTTATTATGCCTGCACAGTCATGGTCAGCTTTCCAGCACCAAGCCTTCAAATGCTTCTTTAAAACAAGAACAAAAAGAAAAATCAAACCAAAAAAGGCCCCTGCCCTCCAAAAATAAACTGAAAATCAATACAAAGATACAAAAGGCCTAATAAAATAAAAAATACCAAAATAAATCAAAATCCACAAAATACCATTGAGTCTTTCAATCTCTCTGTCTCTGTTTCTGTCTCTGTCTCTGTCTGTCTGTCTGTCTCTCTCTCTCTCTCTCTCTCTCTCTCTCTCTCTCTCTCTCTCTCTCTGTGTGTGTGGTCAACAACTCTGGGGCATGAAGTTTCTGTGAATGGTGCTTCATATACTAGATGGCACTCCATTCGAATGGGTCCAATTTATAAACAGTTTCTTTGGTAGAGGCCACTTACGCCTCATATCCACTTAGGACTCACAGCACTGGGACCCCATGCATGTAGCCCTTGTTCATGCTTCCATTGTCTCTATGACTTTTTCAGTCTTGCATCTGGAATATACTGTTTCTTTGGAATCATACATTATTTCTGGATCTTTCTGTTTTTCTACCTTCTTTTCCAAATAGATCACTGAGTATCAAGAGAAGTACTTTGATGAAGCCATTCCATTTAGAACTGAGTGCTCCAACTCACTCTCTGTATAGTGTCCAGTTCTGGTTTTCTGTGTTAATCTATATATTCCAAGAAGAAGATTTTCTAATGTTGATTAAGTGAGGTACTGATGTAGTCTCAGTTTCTTGGCTACTTTAACACTATCAGAGATTTCTTCCATCCGTACTAGAACTCATATCCAATCAAAAAATGGTTGTTTATACCCCATTATACTTTTCCATTATTTCACAGGTGTATCTTGCAGGCAGATTTTAGTTGTAGGTTGCAAAGCTTACTATAGTTGGATGATAGTGATGATTACTTTCCTTTTACAGTAGCATGCAGACGACCTTCTAGCACCATAAACACTAGTCAATAAGGGTAAATCTTCTTCTTATACACAAGCTTATTCTGCGCAAACGACACAAATGAGTATTGTCTTTAGCAGTAGTACCTTATCTTTCGGTTGTGAAAAACCAGTACTCTTGGCAAAAGCTTGTGATGTTTGTGATTACTTGTGAGGGCCTGAGCTCAATTACACTACTATCAAAAAGAAAAAAAAAAAAGAAAGAAAAAGAAAAAAAATGAGAAAAGTTCTTTCTAATGTACATTATAAATTTTTGATTAAAATATCTAGACATTGCATGCAGATATGTACTACATATATATCTATTTTGTATGTATTATTACCTATGTATGCAGATATTTATGCAAAATAAAGACTTTATCCAATTATTCCTTAGCAGTATTTTTCTTATTTCATATTGTTACTGGAGCAGCCTGAAAAGTTACCAGGAAAATTGGGGCCCCTACTCAAGGTAGTAACATTAAAAAAATAAATTTAGGCATGACTTCATAATGAATCATGAGGACGATTTTAACAGAGTGGAAAAGAAAAGCTCCAGGGAAGAGAAGCTATGAATATTCCCAGGGACTGGGAAGGGAAGCCTGGAAAAGAAGAAGAGAGAAAATCATGATTTTTGAGTTAGACATGGAGGTCGACCATCAAGTAGCCTAAGGAGTTGCATAGCAACATAGAGGGAGGATGGAGAAGAGGAGTGGAGATACCTGCACTAGGCATGCCTAGTTTATCGCTAGCATCTGAAATAAAAAGAGAGTGCGAAGGAAAAGTGAAAGGTTTTTTTTTTTTTTTTTTTTTTTTTTTTTCAAGTAACTCAAAAAAGGAAGAGACTTTAGCACTGTCACATGGTGTGGTTCCGTAAAGGCCGGGATCTGGAAAGGAAAGAACAAGGTGTCATTGCAAGGATACTCTTTTTCCTGTCTTATCAGCATGGCTTCAAGTATATCAGTCTTCCTGAGGGTTTGTGTCTACCTGTGATTGCTGTTTAGTTTTGGATTAATGTTTAGGTTTTGTATAGCTTGCAATGTTAGGTCACTCCCTAAGGTCAGAGGTAGAATCCATTCTTTTGTTCAGAAGGAAATAGCTTTCCCATTTATGGGCCTCAACAGAGCTCTGATCAAGACTATTGTACACCATCTCCTCTGGAGTCATATAGAACTACATCAAAGTGAGAATGAATAAGACAATTTAATTTTAAAAATTAGCAAACTTTATTTTCTTCCTATATTATATGAAAAGCAGGGCATTTCTATGTAAAGAACAAAAATTGATTCAAAAAAGTTTCCTTCACATGTATTTCCACTGTTACTTTGCCTTATTTTATTCTTACTATGTATGAAGATACAGAATTTCTGGGTTATGACTTTGTCTTTCCGCTGGATCACAGTGTAGCTTCTGATAGTCCTTTAAAGCCACCTACTATACAAAAGCAGCCCAAATATACACAAGATAAATACATATAAAATCTCCCAGTGTGTCCGACTTTTTGGCTTAATTATAATTGGTAAAGAATTTGAGATTTTCAAGAAAGAACTCTTATTGTGGGGTAATATATTGAAATTCAATTCGTTTATTAGCCTACCTGGTTCTGCTTTCAGAAAGACATGTAGAATTGGAGTTCTCTATTAACTCTCTTTGTTAAGTAAATGATAACAGTTAAGACTAAAAGTACAATATTACAGATTCTATTCAAGAGAAACCAAATGGCTAGTTCTATAGGAAGTAAATGAATTTAACTCACTATAAACCTATCTATTGCAGCGAGAGAAAACTCTGCCTTGCTTTCTACTGTTTATGGCATTTCTTTAATAACACAGTATATATAAACTCAAAGTAAACACAGTATTTCCTTTTCTACTTACTCTTATTATGAGTTTTATTTAGTCTATAAATAAAACTTTTATTTCACATGTGGCCTCTGAATGCTGTACAACAATAGATATGTGGATATTAGAAATTGCTCTTATTTTTTTTTTTCTTTTTGAAGAATCTCCTAACAATAAAGAACTACAGGCATTAGATAACCAGCCTTTCTCTGTGGTGGTATTTGGAAAGGGCACAGGGTAACCATTCTAAAACAGTCAAATATCATGTGACAGGAGTTGTATTTTGTGTATAATTCAGTTAGGACATGGTATTTGAATCCCATTAATAAATCCTGAATTCAACCTGTAAACAAAAATATAAGATGAAGTAGACTGTGCTGAATATAATATGGTGTTCTTACAGAAAACTTAAAAAATAAACAACTGATCTCTAATTTTTTTATGAGTTGTAGACCTTCCTTAAAATAGGGACAATTATAAGTAACAGCAAAATGTGATGTGAGGTTTACATATGAAAGGTTTTAGATCCCCAGAAGATGCCCAACTATGCTGTCACGCGGTCAAAAATATTTCACAAACAAAGGCTTCCTTAGTCTCTTGATGCTTTGAGCAGAAATAGTCCTGGTACTACTGACAATGAACATAACTCGTAAGATTTCAAAAGTGGATTTTATAGTTTCACTGGTAGCTGAGTAGCTAGGACAACTAGAAAACTGATCCCAGTTAAAAAGCTTTAAAAAGAAAACATTGCCAAAGACTGTGAGTGAAGGGCCACTAGAGACTCCCTGCTCAGTGGTCCTCCAGGAACTTCCCTGTCCTTGGTATCATAAGGAGCAGGTTTTTTGCTTTAAAACTTCTTCCAAAAAGTGGTATCTTTCTCTTGTTAATGGATTTGATGGCATTGTGTGAGTTATCTGATGGCTGTGTGGTCAAATTTTTCCTCACCTGGTAGTGTAATGTTTATTTTGTAACTTGTATGTGTATTAGTTACCTTTTATTGCTGTTCTAAAATACATGATGAAACCCAACTCAACAAAGAAACATTTATTTTTGCTTATGGTATAAGGATTGAGTCTACTGTGGCAGGAAAGGCATGGTGACAGAAGTCTGAGGTTATAGGTTAAATTGTATCCGCAGTCAGGAAGGAGAGAGACAGTGTTTCTCAAGTGGCTTTAATGTTTTTATTCAGTCCAGGACTCCAGGCCAAGAAATAGTGCTATCCACATTCAAGGTGACTCTTCTAACCTCAATTAACTGAATCTACACTCCTCCTAGGAACTGGCATGCTCAGAGGTTTGTCTCCAAGCTGATTCTTCCAGTATAATGAAGGATGTAATATTTATCTAAATATAGCACATAATATAATTATATCATCGTATCATGTTAACTATCACAATATTTTTATTTACAACTATGTTCCATTTCATTCTTAACCAAATATGTTCTGCGATATGAAGGTTTTGTCCTACTAGAGACTATACCAGAGTTCTCCAGAACCATAGGAAAGCTTGTGGTGTAACTGATCCAAGCAAGGATTTTGTATGAATCATTTTGATATATAAGGGCAGAGAAAGGTGAATAACCCAATTCAAGAGAAGAGCAGGAACTCGTGTTTCTTCTCTCGGTTGTTCTCTTTCACCATCTGTCAACTGTATTGGGCCCACTCACATTGGTTAAGAGAATCTTTACTCCATCTATCAATGTCAATGTTATGTTCTTTTAGAAGCATCACCCTAGTTACAATCAGAAAACAAATGTTTTGAATGTTATCTGGCTATCATTTAATGTAGTCATAATTCCACATAAAATTAAAGATTTAAGATTGTAGTATCATACAGTTCACTTTTCTTTTCGTTTGTGTGACCTTGTCAAATCATTTAACTGTTCTGCCTTCTTATAAAAAATATAATCAGGGCCTGTAGAAACGGTCATTGATTTCAGGATCTTGCTGTTCTAGAGGACCAAGCTTCTATTCCCAGCACCCACATCGTGGCTCAGAACACTCTTACTCCTGCTCCAAGGGATCTGATGCCCTCTTCTGGCTTCCAGCAGCATCTGTGTAGTATCGTGCATAAACTACCTGCAGACAAATACACATGTAAAAATTTAGAAATATGTATGATAAAATAATAAAGTTTTTTTCTTAAATATTTAACACAATTTTTGGCAATGTTTGGTGGTTTTTAAAATTTTTGTGGAGGGAGTACTAGCCACCCACAGAAAGACATCCACACCCTGTCTGATGCAATTCCACTCAGGCAGGTGATAGCCACCCACAGGCTAGACTAGGCCATCAAGTCCTGGGTTGTTGGTGTGAAGACATCCAGAGCCCTGCCCCCATCCCTGCCCCTTGCAACACAGGAAAGACTGTCCCATCATGATGAACAAATATGCAGTGGTATGTGGTGGAGAAATGGGAGGGAAAGAGAAACAGAATTGCTCAAATGCTGTGGAAAGAGACAGAATGAAAGAAGTGAAGGCGGTGAGGAGTAGGCTGATACAGGAGGCCTGCTTGCTACCTAGGACCATGGTGACATCCAGGCCTGGGCTAAGGTGGGGGGCCATCTTTAGGTCTGTGGCCCTATAGTAGTCAGAGTCAGTGCCTGTGGCGTCTATTACAATTGAGGGCCATGTGGTTGTCTGGGGTCTCATCAGCCACCTGGGACCATGTTGATGCCCAAGGGTAATACAAGTATGAGTGGCATATACTCCTGCCTGGTGCCATGGTGATGTCTGGGCCAGGACTGAAGCTGGGAGCCATGATTAGGTTCAAGGCCCAATTGCAGCCAGTTGATGTCCACGGCTCCTGTTGCCATTAAGGACCATGCAGATTCCCAGGTTCTGGGCTGACACCTGGGGCCAGGTTGGTTTACGAGGGTTGTGCTGCCACTGGAGCCATGTTGGTTTGGGTAGCCTTTGTCACCACCTGGAGCCATGCTGATATCTAGACCCAGGCTGTTGCTGAAGACCATGTCTTTGTTCATGGTCCTACTGCAGCTGGAGTCTATGTTGAAGTTTGAAGCCTGCGTTGTTACCAAAGGTAGCACGGAGCTGGGGCACGGAGCTCAGACCTGTGGCCTTGATGGTGTCCAATGGCCACGCTGCTGCTAGAACATTCCTGCCCGTGCTTCTGACCAGAGACAGGATGCCATCTGGGCCTCAGCTGTTTCAAGGACCATGCTTGGGTCCGTGATTCTGCTAGAGTTAGCTTCTATGTTGTTGTCTGTGTTCTATATCACTCCAAGGGGCCATAAAAATCATGTGTGATGAAATCAGATGACCAGGCTGAGTTGGCCCTGCCATTCACTGGCCCTGGGAATGCTGGTCCTGCTCCTCACTGGACACTGGGCATTGTAGCAAGAAAGCTGACCCAGAAAGATCCACAGGGTAGAGATGAGCCGACTCTTCATCCACTACGGGTGAGGGAGAATTGACCCTCATAACATGGGCATAGGGGGAGTGGGTACACCCCCTTGGCTGAGTGCGTTGGCCCTAGTGGGTCTGGACTGATCAGTTCAGCTACCATCCATGCCCACAGTCAAGTAAGTCTTGGGTTGGTCCACCCTAACATCTACCCCATTGGGACCTGCTGGAGTTCATGAAGCAACTGATCCTGTGGAACGATACCTAAAGGATCTCTGTGACTCAGGGCAGCTGTAGGATATTCAAGAGGATATTTGGAGTTGCAGTATGGATCCATTGATGATGGTGTACCAGAAACCAGAGGCATTAAATTAGACCAAAGATTTATTGCAATGCACATTTGCTAGTAAAGCTGATTGGACAAAAGGGTTTACTATGTGACATACGGTGGCTCCCAAAGCTACCAGGAAAAAGGAAGATGTGTTGGGGATGTGGGAAAGACAGAGAAGCAATCAGGCTTTTGTTGCTGTTTGTATTATTTTTGTTTTTGTTTCTGTTTGTTTGCTTTTCTTTTGGGGGTACTATAGGAGTGAGGGTAGAATATGGGTACTTGAAGGTGAGCAAAATAGGGTACAGGATGTGAAATTCCAAAAGAATTAATAAAGATACTATGTTAAATACAAAGTATTTTGTGTTTATGTATCAATTAGAGAATTATCTGGTATAAGGTAATAGATAAAGAAAGCAAGTTATTGTATATTTGAAAAGTACTCACCCACTAAATACTTATCATTTGTAAATTCTTACCACAGTATATATAATAGCACCATGTAAAAGTCTCACTTAGCAATAGCAGACTTTCTTTGGATTACCGGTTCCCAAAAATGACACAGAGACTTCTTATTAATTATGAAAGCTTGTATTTAGTTTAGGCTTGTTCCTGAGTAATTCGTATTATAATTTAAATTAGCCCACTTATATTAATCTACTGTATGTCTGACTTCCACCTTGTCTTGCTGGAGAATCCTGCCTATCTTCTTCTCAGAGTTCATATCTGTCCCTGGAAGCCCCTCCCCACCAATGCTCTCCTGCCTAGCTATTAGTCATTCAGCTGTTGACTAAAGCAATCAATCAGTAGATATCTTGGCCCACAACACTTTGTGTTTAAAGATGATGCTCTTCCCATCGCCTTTAATGTTTGTCCTTCAGAAAAAAAGACTTTTTACACAGTACAACTGACCAAAGACCAAACGAGGTTGATGAGATCACAAAGCTGCATTTTGCCCTGGAAAGTTATCTTTAATGTACTGCAAGCATGAACAATAGATAAGAGAGAACACATATGTTGAAATAGGAGCGGCGGCGGGGTTGCGTCCCCAACACCCCGGCCGCTTGGCTAGCTCATGCCCGAAATAACAACACACAAACTGTATTCATTTAACTGCTTGACCCATTTCTATCTAGCCTCTTCTAGGCTAATTCTCACATATTAATTTAGCCCATTTCTAATCATCTGTGTAAGCACCCCAAGGTGCGCTTACCGGGAAGATTCTAGCCTAAGTCCATCGTGGGTTGCAGCTGCCTGGGAGAGCTGAGCATGGCGTCTCTGCTCCAGCAGAGCTGTCGGGTCTCTATGGGAGCAGAGCAGAGTCTGACCTCACTTCCTCTTCCGCCCAGAATTCTATTCTGTTTACTCCTCCCATCTATGTTCCAGCCATGAGGCCAAGCAGCTGGTTTATTATAACTTAACCAATGAAATCAACAGATTGATATATGACACTCCCACATCACACATAAAACAAGAAGAGGGCTTCTGTAGGCTGGGTTTAAGTACCATTTGCCACTTACTGCTGTTTAGAACTTTGGCCAAAATTGTCTGGCCTATTCATACCTCTTATTTTTTCCATAACAACCCCCAATATGCTTAAACTCTAACACAATGCAACATCTTTTGGCTTGCTTTCTGGAGCCAGTCTTATGGCAACTTACATATTCCAATGAAATAGTAAGAAACTGTTGATAATTAGCTGAGAGGAAGCTCAATACAGATTAAAAACATCTAATTTTTCTCCTATTTTATAGAAATGAATACGCTTTTAAAATAGTCTCATATAATTTAGCTCTTTGGAAGTTATTCCAAAGTTAGTAATTTTTATAGCTTTCCATGTCTGTCTTCAGCGTACTCAGAAAATAGCATTAGGTGAACCAGTTATTCCTTCTACTGCTATTTTTGGGTAGAAGATTGATTTCTTTGACCTTCTGTAATAGGTTAGGAGGATAAAGCATCATTTCTAAATTAATTGGATTAGATGGTTTACCTGCTTGGCAAAACAAAGGAACCTCAGAATTTTGAGTTGAAAGGAACACTATGCCTCATCAAAGACTGCTGCTTTTAGCTTCACTTTTTAAAGCTGCATAAGTCTTTCTTCAAATAAAATTCTATGTCAAAGTCCTAAATGTAAAAAAGATAAAAGAAAAGATGTATTCATTGAGATGAAAAGTAGCCAGCCCCTGCAGCTCTGCTCCCCTGGTGACTACAAGAGAACCCACTGTAGCCCAGTAAGCTAAAGCTTAAACCCTCTAACCAAATTCAAACCCTCCGTGTTGCAGTGGATAAACTATGGACCGGAAAGGTAACATGTATTTGTTTAAGGTCAAATAATCCTATACAATTAGGGCCAGCTATAGAAGCAAAATCTCCAGAATGCTAAATTTATTTCCCTTTCTATTAAGAAATTATAGTTTGCACTATAAGTACAATGAAGGTTAAGCCAGGTCATGGTTTGTTGCTACATACCAAGGCCACATTTTAAGTAGTACATATGGCATGGGAGATACTATGGAAAACTGTTTGGAAAAGGAAATCTGCCTGAGTAATTCTGAATGGTTTCCCTATAGCTTTAGAGCCCCTTCTGGAACTCACTCTGTAGAAAAAGCTGGCTTGGAACTCACAGAGATCTACCTGTCTCTGCCCCGCAAGAGCTAGGATTAAAGGAGTGTGCCACCACCGCTGGACTGCCTTTGAGATTCTGAAAGGGTGGATGTATTTGGATGTATACTAGAAAGGGCACTCTGCATTACAGAGGCTTTTACAGCCTCACACGCTTTAATTTTTTAAGAAAACTGATGATTTAGTTTTTAACCAAGAGGTTAGTTATTTTTTGAGACTATTGTGATGCAATGATTAAATAACAGAGATAGATGAGGTGGGGTCAGCTCTAGGGCTTTCTAACAGGTCTGGGATTTACTGAGGGTCCTAGACTTTGTTGTGGTATGGTGCCAGGATCGCAGGAGCCATTTACATACAAGAAGACAGGGTAGAAGTTGTTTTATCTGGCATGATCTGGTCTCAGATGTAATAGAGTATCATTTTTGTTGTTGTTGTTAAATTTGTTTACATAAGGCATCATCTCACCTAGAGTCAAGGCAACATATTTAAGTGTCTATGTTAAATGAAGAAAAAATACTGTCATGCTAAGAAGAGCATGAGTGAAGGGAGGGATTGTTGGAAGTATCTTTGGAAAAATTTAATCTCCCATGATAATTTTTCACAAATCAACCTGATAGCAATACTATATTAAACATCGACAGACAATCATAAAGAAAAATTAGTATATTCTTAAATTATTATACATCATTCAGATGAGAGTACCTGTATGTGTTTTATTACAGACAAAACCTCACAAGATGGACAGTTGAAAAAAGACTGTCTTGACAACTTGAAATTTAAGACAGAGAGCTGCAACAAAATGCATTATAGTTGCTAAGGAAAGTAAATATTTCACAATAAATGAGAAAAGTCATATTTGATGGAACTAATAAATATTTCAGATTTCCTTCAAGAGATAAACAGTCTGAGTATGCAAAGAATGACTTCCTTAGTAAATTATAAGATGCAGTTATATAAGAGCACATTTCTGAATTTTGGTAGTTTTAATCCTCTTAAGTGTTCTTTTTGTAGAGTATAAAAAAAATGAAGAAAAATAATTAGTTGGGATGACAGTCTAACATGATTTTGAGTAGATACTGAGGAAAGTTCCTCGTTTATTTTTGTGGGAGGGAGAAATAAGACTAATGAGTTCAAACTGTTAGAATTGGAATCTGGGTAGCTCAGGGCAGGAAACAGTAAGTCTCAACTTCATGAATTTCAAAGAGACAACTTTTCTTCAAATTGCCAAACTATCTTTTTTTTTTTTTTTGCTCCCTCCTCTTTTGAAGCTAAACGTGCCTCTTTCAGTGTCTCTTGATCTGCCCTTCCCTTTTTGCGTCTTTGCATTTTATTTAAAAAGTATCCTCATGGACTAAAGTCAGGTAAAACCATGTAGAACCATGCGAAGAATGTTCTTGTATCTGTTACCCAGCTTACACAGCAATATATTCACTGTAACGCTATAGCCCTAGTGTTCTCCAGGGCTCGAGTCTCCTAATTTACACCTAAGAAGTAGTTGCTAAGACTCTGTCATTTCATATATAAAAATCTTTATACTGTTTTGCATATTTCAAAATGTAAAGAATATCCATAATAACTTCAACTTTTTTTAAATAAAAATTGCTGTTCTAAAGTAAGTTTTGTATTTGCAGAAAGAGTGTGTTCATAATTTTATTGCATATAAACCATACAAAAATATAATAGTTACAATTAAATATAGGAATTCTTCATAAATTTCCTTCCCTTCTTTTAATATATTTTTTATTATTTGAGAATATAACTACATTATTTCTTTCCTTTTCTTTACCTCCCTCCAAACTTTTCCACGTTACCCAACTCTCACTCTTTTTCAAATTCATGGCCTCTTTTTCTGAAAGTATTTTTACATATATATGTGCACTTCCAAATCTAAAAATATAACCTCTTCATTCCAAATATTTAGTTGTGTGTATATGCTTTTAATGCTGGTAAAGAATTGCTGTTCTCTTCCCTGGGGAAGAGTATGTCTCCATATTCAACATTACTTGGTTGCTTGTAATTCTTTGTCTAAGGCTGAGGTCTCATGAGTTTTATTCATTCATGTTAGTGGGTCATTTGATGTCTTCAGTTTTCCTAATATTTAGACAACAAGATCTTACTCTATAGACTATGTTGAGCTGGAACTTACTGTGTAGCATAGACTACCCTTAAACTCATGGCAATCCCTCCAACTCAGCTTCCCAAGCACTGGGAGTACAGGAGTGAATCATTTCCCTACTACTTTATTAACATATTTTTGACAGATAGACTGTGATGAAGAGCATTATGATTAAGGGTTTTAAATTATCATGCTTAAGAAAACTATAAAACAGAAATGCCTCTAACCTATAAGCCCCACTTTGCCCCAGAACATAAGCTTTCAGAATGCTGCAGGCTATTCTTTCCTGATCTTGTCACGTAAGATAAGAAATTGAGAGTTTTCACGGCTGTAAAGAAGCTTGCTTGCTCCTCACTGCACATAAGCGAGATGTGTGATTGACTGCACAGGAAGTATGTTAGTGTAAGTTCTTTCACCTGATTGCAAGAAGGCAGGAAGTACATAGTCTTGTAAATTTTGCCTTTATAAATGCCTGACTAATGCAATTTGGATCTGTATATTGAAGGCACTATAGGGTGCAGTCTGGTGCCATGAGTATCCAGTGCCAGTATCTGAATAAATCCTTTTCTTTGCTAAAATTTGTTCATGGTCAGACTGCTTAGTGTCTGAAGGACCCCAAACCCATAACACAACATTTTTTTTTGCCAGTGGCAACCATGTTACAATGAATATTTCAAGCATAAAGAAATCAAAATTATGTCATTCATGACCATCCCATTCTTCCAAACTATAAATCAATGTACCATTGCTAAGCTAATGTTTACCCTCTAAATTATTCTGAATTTAAATGATTCATAACTGAGTCACATAGCTAGTTTTCTCCTTGTGTTTCACCACTGTTACTTTGTACAGATACCAGTTATTTTAATTTTAACAATTATATTTAAAATGTTGCATTTAAATAAAAATGCAACCCAATGAAGTGAAAAAGTTAGGTAAGAAAAAGTTAGATGAAAAGGTAATTCTCACTAGTAAAACCACTAGTAATTTTCATATGTATTTGTTGTTTGGCACTTCTTTCTCCCCTGTACTTCCACAAGTACTTTAGAAATGTAACCCAGGCTAAACCTACAACTCAGCTTCCTGCTTCTTTCCAGATACCATTATCACACCTATCACTTCATAGGCAATGGCTTTGTTCAGATCTCTCAATGTGGCTGATTGAATATCACACTCTTTACATCCTGTGATAGCTGGGTTTTATGACAATTTTATACACACTAGCCACAGTTTGGAAAAGAAAGCCTCAATTGAAAAAAAAAAATCCATTACCTGATTGGCTTGTGAGCAAACATTATCGTGCTTGGTGATTGATGTGAGAGGGTCCATTTCACAGAAAGTGGTGCAACCTCCAGGTTGGTGGTGAGCAAGGCATAATACGGAAGTCAGTAAATAGCACTTCTCAAAGACCTTTGCATCTGTTCCTGTCTCCAGGTTCCAGACTTCTTTGGATGATAGACTACACTCTATAGTAGGAAATAAACTCTTTCCTACCCAAAGATATTTTTTGTCACAGTTTTCATCACAGTAATAAGAACCTTAACTAAGGCATCAGGAACAGAATTGCTTATGTACTTTCCCCTGTCAACAAAGTTTTCCCTGGATAAACTGAACAGTCTAATTAATGCAAAGTTGTATTAAAACTATTGCAATAATGATATAACTTTGTATTCTTCTACTCTAAAAATGAGTAAGAATTCTTATGTGTATATGAGAGAGAGAAAGACAGACAGACACACACACAGAGGGGGGTATATATGTAGATATTTGTGGAGACTAGAGGACAACCACAGGTGTTATTTCTCAGATCCTGCTAAGTTGTAGTTTGTTCCCTTTGATACTGAGTTTCTTACTTGTAGTTTTCCTAATAGACTGGATTGGATGATCAGTTAGTTTCAGGAATACATCTGTCTCTGTCTCTGCTGTTATGAGATAACAAGTGCATACCACTATGGCTGACTATTTAAAATGTAGGTTCTGGGAATAAATTCAGGTACTCAAATTCTCATTCTTGCATGGCAAGCACTCTACACAGAGGGATATTTTCAGCCCAGCAATAGAGTTCCTAAATGCTACATTGAGCCTTACGAAGCTACTGGCAAGCCCCAGAAGCTGGACAGCAGGCAAGAGACCTGCAGGCAGACTGCTCCAAAATTGCCTCTACCAATTTGACTATGTAACCCACTGAACCCATCTTCTTCCCTCCCCTTGATCAACCATTCCCCCAACATCAGCAGCCTGTAGAGGCACAAATACCAGCTGGAACAATTTGGAAAAACTGGTGGGAAACTGGTCTCCCAGCTATACTGGCCCCAAACTCTAGGCTCTAAGCCCAAGGGCACATCTCATTCCTTCCTCCCATTTCAGCCCCAGAAAGGAAGCTTGGCTCTGCCCCCAACTCAACTGGAATTCTACCACTCTGGTACAGGCAGGCCTTAGCAGCCAGACAGCAGGTAAGAGACCTTCAGGCAAGCCATCCCAACCTACCCTCTACTGGACTCAGGAACAAGACCCACTCTGCCTCCAAAACCCACTAGTCCCATAAATTGTTCCCTGGTCAACCATCCCCCATAAGGCCAATGGCCTGTAGAGACATAAGAACCAGCTATACCAGTTCAAAGAACAGCAAACCCATTAGGCACAAGCACCATCTACACCAGCTGGAAGAACAGACACACTCTGCCACAGATTCCCACCTACCCCAGTATCCTTTCCATTAAGAGTCTCCAGCAATATCAGCAGACACTATAGGCAAAAGTGCCACCCACACCAGTTGGGAAGAACAGGCACAAGAAAAATCTACAAAATTGGAAGAACAGATTGCATAGACACAGTTACAACCCACACTAGTTAGAAGAATCAATCCCATAGACACATGAAAAACTTGCAACAAGTAGAAGAACTATATGAGATGCTGGATAAAGACATCCAACCCCCCACAAATCTCAGGTGAGACAACCCTACTCAACCAGACAACCAGGTAAACACCAGAACCCTTGGCCATTCAGGCCAAGACACAATAAAGGAAACAGAAAAAGGCACAAAAGATTCATCCAACAAAGGCATTATAAAAATCAACACCTGTACCTATAATTGTTCTAAATCCAGATAGGTAAACAGCAGTGTAATAATATATCCACCAACATAAAGAACAATATGACACTACTAGAACCTCATTGTTATACAACAGCAAGACCTGAATATCCCAATACAGATGAAACAGAAGTAAACAACCTTAAAAATAGCTTTATGAAAATGACAGAGATCCTTAAAGAGGAAATCAAAAATTTCCTTAAATAAAATAAAATAAGAAGAAACCAATAAATCCCTTAAAGAAAGCCAAGAGAGCCGAGAAAAAACAATCGAACACGTAGATAGAAGTTTCTATCTCACCCAGTCTCACAGTCATTCAGTTCCAAATAAACACAGAGAGTTTTATATTAATAATGAACTATTTGGCATATTGCTCAGGCTTATTACTAACTAACTATTACAATGTAAATTAACACATAATTCTCATCTATATTTAGTCACATGGCTTGGTACCTTTTCTTAGTAAAGCATTCTCATCTTCCTCTGAATTTGGCTGGTGATTGCATTTCTGCTTTTCCTCTTGTCAGAATTATCCTAGCCTGGTTGTCTCTCCCACACTTCCTGCTTGACTACTGGCCAGTCAGTGTCTTAGTAAATTAATACAAGTGACACACATTTATAATGTACGATATCGTCTCCCCTTTGTTTCTTTTCTAAACAAGAACACTGAATCTAATCTTCTTTGTTTAATTTCCTGACCATTATCCATAAAAACTTATAATCAACACTCTAAATAAAAGCAAACATCCACAATCCATTTTTTTTGAGAAAATGAGTATACTTTTCTAGGCTACTCTTGCTGATAGGGGACATGGGTAATCTTTGAGTGATACTGACAATCTTAGTATTATGGTCAAATTCTGACTGGAGTATTATGTGAGGCTGGGTCATCTCAACTAGTCACCTAGAAGCTCTTGGGGATATAGAACTCAGAAGAAACAGAAACAGAGGTGATTGAAGATGTTGTATCATCTAGGCCATCTGTTCCTATCAGGGATTTTTCAGGGAGTCTTTGTAGATCAAACCTGATTTTTCTTAACCCAAAATGAGTCCACAGTCTCTCGTTTCCTGTGGAAATAAAATCAGAGTCTCTTTCCCAAACTAACATAACTTTTGACTTAAATTTTGAAGTCAAAATATTTTTAAAATGTGCACATTGGTTTAATTCAACAGCATTTATAATCAAATGCCTTTTAGTAGCTGTTGCTCTTTCATCAGCACTCAAACAATTCAAAGACACCACAATAACATACAGTATCCATACTGTCTGTGTATCTTCCATCTTTAGGTAGCTTTTTAAAATTATTCTATTTCTTTTTTAAGGACTTTATTGTTTTTTTTTTTTTTTATTTTTTTCTTCCAAGCATAGATACATTTTAAATATACTGTAAACTGTTTGGAGGTTATTTTTTATCTGAATCTGTCTTTACTGTATATCTCTTTTTACTGAATACAAAGATCTTTAATCTGCTAAATGGCTTGGCTAGGATTAAAGCAGAGACTTTGGACTGGGTCTACCCTATTACTTGGTTTTCTGAGAGTCTAGTTTTATTGCAGAGGTACTGGTGGGAGCCACCTTTATTGCCACAAATCTGCGGAGTTTCTAGATTCATGCCACACCCAAGAAGCATGCCACTATCTGCTCATAAACACCATTTACAGTTTTGATAGCAGGGCCTCTAAAAAGAGGAACACAGTTTTTGCTACTAACACCATCAGGAAGCCTCTTCTTAAAGGTGCCCTGCCTCTGATTGCCTCTAATAAACAGAACCCACCTGAGAAAATGCTGCTACCAAAAATCCATGCTTGATTTTACTCTTTTGTGACTAGAGTCCCTTTTCAAGCTTTCTCAGGTTCATATATGGATGCAGTTGCATCTTGTTGGATGCCACTTTTAGGCTATTCATTTGTTCCAGGTAATAATGGACCTGCTTTGATCAAGGGGTACCTACTGAAACTTGAGAGGTGATATCTATCAACAAAGGCTACCACAGGTCCTCCCAAGACTTATCATTATCTCAAAATTTTATCAGGAACCTTAATGATACTTCATCCACAGACAACAGGAAGCACATTGGAGAAAATGACATCCATATTTACAAAAGCTTTGGGGGCTAGGGATGGTCTTCGTTTATTTGGTGGATTATGTATGTTTTTTATATTTTGGGGAATATAGGAGTATATGATAAAAAGACAACTATTAATCGCAGATATTTTGCACTGACATGGATTCTGGTATAATGATACAATGTAAAGTTAATTTTGTTATACTGTATATATGTTTCTATTTATGATTAAAGATTTTTTGTGTATTGATTAAAATTTAGGATCAATTTTGTTAAGCTATATGTATATTTATACTCTTTTTAAAAGTATTTTGTTTATTTAGTTCATTTAAAATGCAATGAATATTTAAGAAATACAAATTAATATTTATCTATAATAGTCAAACTTATAATCATGTTAGTAATCAAGTTAGTTAGGTTTTCTTTTTTTTTTCACTTATTTTATGAGACTATAGTTACCCTGATACCCAAACCACATAAAGTTACAACAACGAAAGAGAATCAAAGACCAATCTTACTCATGAGCATTGATGCCGAAATACTCAATAAAATACTGAGTTATAAAACACCTAATCCGAGAACATATCACAAAAATCAGCTACAATGATCAAGAAGACATTATCCCAGAGAAGCAGGGATGGTCCAACATTTAAAACTCCCCAGTGCAATCCACCATATAAACAAACTGAAAGAAAAAAAAAAAAACACATGATCATCTCAATAGTTGTTGAAAAATCCTTTGGTAAAATACAACAGCCCTTCATAATAAACGTCTTGGAGCTACTAGGGATATTAGGAACATACCTAAACATAAAAAGACCAATACACGGCAAGCTAACAATCAACATCAAATTAAATGCAGACAACTAAAAATAAAAAGATTCCATTAAAATTAGGAACAAGATAAGACTGTTCACTCTCTCCATATCTATTCAGTAGAATATTCAAAGTTCTAACTAAAGCGATAAGACAAGAGGCTAGTGAGGGGGTAAAAACTGGAAAGGGAGAAGTCAAACTTTTGATATTTGTAAATGATATGATAATATACATAAGTGACCACCAAAATTATACCAGGGAACTGCTACAGCTGATAAACACTCTCAGTAATGTGGCAAGATTCAAAATTGACTGAAAAAAATCAGTAGCCCTCCTATATACAAATGATAATTAGGCTGAGAAAGAATTCAGGGAAACATCACCCTTTACAACAGCCATAAATAACATAAAATAACTTAGTGTAACTAACTAAACATGTGAAAGACATGTAGGAAAAGAAGTTTAAGTTTTTGAAGAAAGAAATTGAAGAAGATAACAGAAAATGGAAAGAACTCACACGTTCTTGGATAGGTAAGATTAACATAGTAAAAATGGCAATCTTACCAAAAGCAATCTACAGATTCAATGCAGTTCCCATCAAAATCCCAACACAATTCTTCATAGAGGAGGAAATAGCAATACTCATCTTTGTACAGAAACAAATAAACAAACCAAACACAGAATAGCTAAAACAATCCTATACAATAAAAGATCTTCTGGTGGTATCACTATCCCTGACTTCAAGCTCTGCTATAGTAATAAAAACAGTTTGATATTGTCATGAAAACAGACATGTGAATCAATGGAATCAAATCAAAGACCCTGACATTAATTCACACACCTATGAACACCAGATTTTTGATATGGAAGCCAAGAATAAACAATGGAAAAACAAAAGTATCTTCAACAAATATTGCTGGCATAACTGGATGGCAGGATGTATAAGAATGCAAATGAACAGATCCATATATAATCACCCTGCTCCAAACTGAAGTTCATGTGGAACAAAGACTCAAAATATACCAAGTTACACTGAACCTAGTAGAAGAGAAATTGGAAAGTAGTCTTGAATGCATTAGCAGACTCTGAGATCAACAATTAATGAGATCTCCTGTAACTGAAAGCTTCTGTAAGCCAAAAGACACTCTTAATAAGACAAAATGACAGCTGAGAGAATAGAAAAAGATCTTCACCAACCCCACATCTGACAGAGGAAATATTACCAAAATATATAAAGAATCCAATAAGCTAGACATTAAAATACCAAATAATGCAAATAAAAACGGGGTATGGATTTAACAGAAAATTTCCAACAGAAGATTCTCAAATGGCCAAGATGTACTTAAAAAATTGTTTAACATTCTTAGCTATCAGAAAAATGCAAATTAAATGACTCAGAGATACCATCAACCTGTCAGAATGTTAAGATAAAAAATATTGATGAGAGCTTATGTAGAATAGGATATGGAGAAAAGGGAACACTCCTCCTCTCCTGGTAGGTGTGCAAACTTGTACAGCCACTTTGAAAATCAGTATGGTGATTTCTCCAAAAAATTGGAAACTAGTCTACCTGAATACCTAATGATACAACTCTTGTGCATGTACCCAAAGGATGCTCATATCAGTCATATCAAAAGGACACTTGCTCAACTATCTTCAAAGCAGAATTATTGGTAATAATCAAAACCTGGAAACAACCTAGATACCTCAAAAATGAAGAATGGATAAAGAACATGTGGTGCACTTATACATTAGAGTATTGCTCAACTGTTAAAAACAATGACATGAAATTTGCAAGAAAATGGGTGGAACTAGAAAAAATTATCCTGAATGAGGTAACTCAGATTCAGAAAGACAAAATGCTCACTCTCCTGTGTATATTAGATGCAAAGCAAAGAATAACCTAGCTGCAATCCACACATTCAGAGAAGCTTGATAACAAAGAGGACACCAAGGACACAGGGATCACTCTGGGAAAGGGAAGTAGATGAGATCTCCTCGGTAAACTTAGGGTAGGGCATGGAGGGAAAGTGATGGGACATGGAAACATGAGGGATTGGGGCAATCAAGTTGGGGCAGGGACTGAGAGGGAGAGGGAGGAAAGAAGTATTCTGATAGAGGAGGCCATTATGGGGTAAGGGAGAAACCTGGTGTCAGGGAAAATTCCAGGAATCCTTCCACAAGGATGACCCAAACTAAGACTTCTAACAATAGGAAAGAGGGTACTTGACCTAGTCTTCTCTAATCAGATTGATTATTCTAATTGTCGTCATAGAAACTTCACCTAGTAGCTGATGGAAGCAGATGCAGAGATCCGTAGCCAAACACTGAACCAAGCTACAATAGTTCAGTTGAAGAGAGTGAGGAGGGATTATATGAGCAAGCGGAGGTCAACATCATGATAGGGAAGCCCACAGAAGCAGCTAACTCAACCTCATGGGAGCTCAGAGACTCTAGACTGATAGTAGGGAGTCTGCATGGTACCAACATAGGGCCTCTGCATGTTGGTGACAGTTGTATAGCTTGATTTGTTTGTGGGGCTCCTAGCGGGGGCGGGGGGCAGAATTTCTTCATGGCTCATGAGCTGTCCTTTTGGAGCCCATTCCCTATGTCCTTTTGGAGCCCATTCCCCTTGCTTGGCCTTGATGCAGGATGGAGGAGTTTGGTCCTGCCTCAACTTGATATGTCATGCTTTCTTGACTTCCATGGCAGGCCTTATGCTTTCTGAATGGAGATGGAAGAGGAGCAAATGTGGGGTAGAAGAGAGGTGGATAGGAGTAACGGGAGGACAAGCAACTGTGGTTGATGTGTAAATTAAATCACAGATGCTTTGTTTTTATTAAACAAAAGCTGGCAAAAGTTGGCCAGTAAGTTAGGCAATGATGTTATTGTGTCCTGTTTGGTGGTACCTACCAATGATAGGATATTATATTCTCAAGACTTGGAGGTAACTTAGTGGCCTTCACATCTGCAATTTGATGAATGGCTTTCTAATTCACAAAGAAGACACTCTTGGTCTGCAAACTAGCAAGAGGCTGATTGGAGCTTTCTACATTTAGCAGACTTAGAGAAAGAACACAGGAATACACTTTCTAAAGTCTGTGTTATGAAAAAAAAAAGAGGTCAAGAGTTCCTATGTATCATCAGCAATAAACCTGTTTAAGGTTTGGGTAAGCCTTAGGGAGTGTTACAGTCATCTTTGCTGGCACCCAATCCCAATGTTCTATAACTGACTACTTGCCCATAGCAAAGGCAGTATAAAGGAAATTCATCTTCCATTGTATTGGAGGATAGTTTTATCATTTAATATAGAGGGTTAAAAGGATGGAAATAACATGAATGGTATAGGCTCATGTAATAAATAATTGCCCCACCTTAAAAGTTAATAATGTGCCCACCAATAAATGCTGATACCCAGTTCTATCAAAAATGTATTCAAGTTCCCAGGACTGGAAATGTTAGCACTTAAATGAACATTGTATTTTCTCATCTAAATATGCTGTAGGACAGAGTACACTTCTGCTTACTGTTTTGTGTCTCTGAGCAAAATTTCTTACCTCTGTCAAGAGTAGTTCCCAGATCAAAAATTAGTTTCTCATCTTCTTCAGAAGACACAAAACATATATGTGCATTGTTTAAAAAATAATTCTTAATTTCTTTCAATTTTTGAGGTGATTATCCACATTAGATTGACAGGGTACTGCAGGGCCATATAATTGATGAATACCTGTATTGAAAATTCTTTTTTTTATATGAAGAAACAAATTTACTTAAAACTTATGGGTAACTTTGAACACTAAAGTAGGTGATATAAAACATTCTTCTTTTATTGAAAATGGATGTTTTTTTTTCTCATGTATGCTGTAGGAAATCCTAGAGCCAGTAGCCTTTAAATTACCCACCCACTTGGGCATGGCCTCTTATACTATAAATGCCAATGTAAATCTTCCAGAGGTGTGATTTAGTTCCTGTTCCCCATTCATGCAGAAGATTGTGATCTGTGAATCTACACCTAAATAAATAACCGTTTATTATACTCAATTCTTGAGCTAGTGTAGGATTTCTTTTTAGAATCCTTCTTCACATGCAATAGATCTTGATTAGAGCTTTCTCTGCCTCTTCTCCTTGTTGTTCCCCACCTCCCCCCCCCTTTCTGTCTATCATTAGAAAACAAGCAGGCTTCTATGGGAATATGATATAATATAATAACATAACAAAGCAAACATATCAAAATTGGACAAAACAAACAGAAGGAAAAGAGCTCCCACTCTAAACTTCTGTGTGTGTGTATGTATGTATGTACATGCGCATGTGAGTATGTTCATGTTAGTGAGTATGTTCATGTTGGTGTGTATGCACATATGTGTATACATGTGTGAAAGCCAGAGGTTAGTTCCAAGGTTTTCCTCAGTTTCTCAGTACCTTACTTTCTGAGGCCAGGTCTCCTTATTTTTTTTTTATTTTTAAACATTTTTTGTTATTGTTTTTACTATTTTCCTTTCATATATTGTATCCCAACTGCAGTTTCACCTCCATTCTCCCTTCCAATCCCTCCCCTACATCCACTCCTCCTCTACTTCTCTTCAGAAATAGGCATGCCTCCTAGGGATATCAACCAAACATAGCATATTAAGTTGTAAGAAGACTAGGTGCATGGCTCACATGAAGGCTAAGCAAGGCAACCCAGGGTGAGAAAAGAGATCCCAAAAGCAGGCAAAAGAGTCAGAAATGGACTCCATTTCCACTACTGGGGTTTTACAAAAGGACTAAGCCAGACAACCATAACATACGTAGACGGCTTAGGTCAGCACCATGCTGGCTCCCTGATTGTTGATACAGTTTCTGTGAAACTCCATAGTTTCAGGTTAGTTAGTTCTGTTGTTTTTCTTGTTGTGTCCTTGTCCTGTCTGGCTCCTACATTGCTTCTTTGACCTCCTTTCAAGGATCCCCCAAGCTCCTTCTAATGTTTGATTGTGGGTTGCTGCATATGTTTCCATCAGTTGTGGATGAAACCCTTCTAATGATGACATTATGCTAGGCTTCTGTTTATAAGTATTAAGGAGAGTTTCGTTGGTAATCATTTTATTGATTTTTTTTTTTTTTTTTGCTGAGCATTATGGTTCTATCCTAGGTGTCTATGCTACACAGTATTTAGTTTCTGACCCTTCAGGCAGCCTCAGTGGTGGACTTTCTCTTGTGACATGGGTCTCAAATTGGAACAGACATTGTTTGGCCACTATCCCAATTTCTGTGTCACCTTTATCTCAGCACATCTCTCTGGCAAGAAAAATTGTAGGTAGAAGGGTTTGAGATTGGAATGCTGCCCCAATCCCTCCACTATTAGTCTTTCCTTGTTATAGGATAAGCAATTTCAGGCTCTATATTCTCCAATACTAGGAGTCTTAGGGTAACCTCTTGTGTGTTCCTGGGAGTTTTCGTTGTACTAGGATTTCACTTTACCCTGTAATGTCCTCTCTCCAATTTCAGTTGTCTTTCCCAGTGTTCTCTCCATCCAACTTCCTGTTTCCATTTCCACTGGCACACAGTACAAACTTGATATGCATTCTATTTCCCTTTTTCAGGAAAAAGCCCTTCTTAAGTCCTCCTAGTTTCTTCTCCTCCCTGAGTCTATGTATTATAGAGTGAGTATCCTTTATTTTGTAGCTAATATTCACTTAACATGGAATACATACCATGTTTGCCTTTCTGTATCTGTGTTACCTCACTTAGGATGATATTTTTCTAGTTACATCCATTATCCTGCAAATTTTATATTTTTTAACATCAGGGTAATATTACCACATTTTCTTATTACCAGCGGTTGTGAGCCACATACGGTTGCTGGGAATTGAACTCAGGACCTCTGGAAGAGCAGTCAATGCTCTTAACCACTGAGCCATCTCTCCAGCCCCTACCACATTTTCTTTATCCATTTTTTGGTTGAGGAATATCTACGTTGTATCCAATTTCTGACTACTAAGAATAAAACTACTATGAACATAGTTGAGCAAATGTCCTTTTGGTAGGATGTGGTGTCCTTTGGGTATATTCCCAGGAGTGGTATGGCTGGATCTTGAGGTAGATCAATTCCCAATTTTCTGGGATACCTTCATATTGAGTTTATAAATAGGCTTTACAAGTTGCACTCTCTAGCAATGGAGGTATATTCTCCTTGCCCCACATTCTTGCCAGTATGAACTGCCACTTGTGTTTTTGATCTTAGATATCTTGAAAGGTGTAAGATAAAATCTCAGAGTCATTTTAATTTGCATTTCCATGATGGCTGTGGATGTTGAACATTTAAGTTTTTATTTTGGCCGTTTGCCATTCCTCTGTTGACAATTTGTGTTTAGAACTTGAGCCCATTTTTTAAATATTCTAAATTAAATTAAATTATTTGGTTTGTTGATATATAATTTATTGAGTTCTTTATATTCTTTGGAAATTAGCCCTCTGTCAGATGTGAAGTCTGTGTAAGGCTGTTGTTTTGTCCTATAGATGCTTTGCATTGCAGAAGCTTTCAATTTTATGAGGTTACATTTAGTAATTTTGAATCTTAGTGTTTGCACTATTTGTTTTGAGGTTGTCTTTTACTGAACATAGAGCTCACTGATTTTGCAGAGGTGACTGTACATCAGCCTCAAGAATTCATTTGTCTCCATCATCACAGAACTGGACCAAGACACATCATCCTTCCCACTCAACTTTTTATATGCATACTGGGATCTGAACTTGACTCCACATGTTTTCATGTTAAGTATTTCATTAGCCTGAGCTACCTTCCAAGTCCCTCAAATTATGAACTTTTGATGCTATATTTTTCTTACCTAAAAACATTTCCATGATGGTGAGGGGATTGTTGCATGGAATAAATTATGTCTGGATACATGTTTGCCATATTGGTTTACTTTTTGCTCAGTGATCCCACATGTTACGCTTTTCCATAATTTTTTTTTATTCATCTAAGCACAAACCTCGCTTTTGTCACATGCATTCATTTCCTGTGCATGGCTCAGGATTTCAACAGAGTAATTTTTTGCTCTTTCTTTTCTCTCCCTCTTGAAGTCTAAATTATTGCTTAGCTTCTCTGGATGCTTTTTAAAAATATAAATTCATTAAACCACTTACATTAAAACCTCTCCTGAAATGATGTTTTATTTACAGGAAAATTGAAACCTCAAGCAAATTTGCCAGCTTACTTTATGTAATTCTCATTACTGCTCTAATTTCTTGATATAGAATACTCTTTGGACATTCCACTAAAGTATGCTGGTGAACTGTAACAGTTTTGTCTTCTGTCTAGAGTTGTCCTTCCTCAGATTAACATGGAGCCTCCTTACCACTTTAATAATAGTTCAAGTATGGCATTGAAAAGGGGTCTCCATCTCCTTCTATGTCTGACTTCTCCACATTGCTCACTTCATTTTTCTTTACATGTACATTCTTTTGTTTTGTATCTCCCACTATCCATAAGCTCCAAAGCACAGGCATCTCACATATTCACTGTTGTGGCCACAGACTCCAGACAGTGTTGTTCACATGTCACACTCTCATTTTGTAGTATATATAGGAATGAAATGCTTTTTAGTTTCAGGTTCATTTTTGTGTAAACTAGATCAGTCATCTGCAATGCTTTATAATCTGAAGATTATTATTACCAATATATAAAATATTGAACCAACCAAAATGCCATAGACAGAAACTTAGGTCTGTCTTTCTGTGTCTCTTGTTGTCTGTAAAATGGCATTCTGGGTAGAATAATTCTGAGGGCACTGTAATGTAACACACCAAAGTTATCCTGTATTGGTGAGGTTGAGGAAGGAAGACTATCTTGAAAACAAAAACTAAAGAAAAATGAAAATATTTTATTTCATTTATTCGTTTGATTATTTTCTTTGTTTCTTTATGATGAATGGAAAGTGTACTATAACACATTTGAAGGTTAGAAGAGAACTGTCGTAGTTGATTTTCTCTTTCGGCCGTGATTCCCAGGGATCAAACTCAAGTCTTCTGACTTAGAGGTAGACACCTGATCCTACTGGGTAATCTTACTTTCCTGGGATAATTCTCTGAGATAAGACTCATCATCCTTTTCTTATCTTTTACATCTGTTTTCTGGGATGTCAGCTTAATCAATCAAGGTTAGGTAGATTTAGGTTTTTATTATGCACAGTAAATATTTGGTAATTCCACTAATAAGAGAATTTATCTTTCTTTGTTAAATTGGTTCAATGTTTTTATTACCTACTTTTCTATTGCTGTGTTAAAACTCTGTTACCAGGTATTTTAGTATTTTATTGCTGTGTAGAGAAACCATGACAATGGCAACTCTTATAAGAAAAACCATACAATTGGGGCTGGCTTTACGGTTAAGAGTTTTAGTTCATTATTGCTGTGGCAGGAAGCATGGCAGCATACAAGTGGACATGATACTGGAGAGAAAGAACAAACCACTGGGCCTGGCTTGATTTTCTGAAACCTCAAAGCCTACCCTCAGTGATACACTTTCTCAGAGGTAGTCATATCCAATCCAACAAGCCATACCTCCTAACAGTGCTGCTCTCTATGAGACTATGGAGGGCCATTTTCATTAATACCATACCAAGGCAATTTATGTGGAGGCAGCTAAGTTGGGCTTATGGTTTTAAAGAGACAAACGTGTATCACCTAAAATGGGGAAAGCAAGGCAGCAAGTAGTCATAATACCCAGAGCTGGAAGCAAAGAGCTGAGGGCTCACATATCAAAATACAAAGAGCAGGCAGAGAGAGAGAGAAAACTTGAAATGATGAGAGTGTTGAGTTGTTCAGAGTGCCACCAGTGATACTTCCTCCAGCATGATCACAGTTATTAAGCCTTCCTAAGCAATGTCACTAACTGGGGACCAAGTAAGCCTATGGGAGGATATTCTCATTGAAGCCACTATCATGTTTAAAACTATTTACTTAGTCTTTACTTTGATTAGGACAATCAAATCCATAAGTATCAGTTCTATTTCTATAACACTAAACATGGAAGTCATTTGTAGTTCTAGCTAATATAGTCCCATGCCGTGGCTTTTAATACTGCTTACCTGTCAATTTAGAGATATAACAATACAGCAAACTGTCATGTGGATGTGAACATTATGTTGTTTTATACCACACAATAAAGGATAACAATAGAACAATATTTTTTCAGATATTAATATGTTCGCATTTAAACTTATTTTCATGTATGTTAGATTTTAAATATAATTGTCATGAGATTTTCCATGTTTTCATGCAAAGTTTTTCTAGCATAGGGAGAAATCTAAACTAGTTTTAGATTTGGTAATACTTTTGGAAATATTGAGAATATCCTTTGTACTTATAGCTAAGAAGAAAATTCCTTTCTATAATACAATCTCCATTACAAGATATTTAATGAAATAAAAACATTTACTAAGGAACTGTGTCAAATAGTTTCTAGCATGTGATGTGATTTGCTAGTGGACGAGACCAAAATTACAGAAAATTGATGAAGAGCTTGATTATAAATTGTTGAAAGTAGAAGGAACATATCTTGAATCATAAGGAATGTAGTCTTTATTTTGTCCTTTCTCACCCTGTAGACTATCAGTTGTAAGAGTTTGTGATGTTAACAGGATCATGTGATTGCCAGCTACATTGCTAGTAAGATTTGCATCTGCATTCTGTATTCTTGTACATCTGCCATTTATTTGTTCTCATTTTCTACTCCCTCTTCTTTCCATAATTCTCTTTCGCCTCTTATCTAGATTTTACTTTGTTTAGCATTCCACAGAGTTTATTTAAGTGTTTTTCCCAGGTTTAGAACTGTTTTAGTTCTGTTAGCTCACCTGTGGGTTCAAGATTGGGTGCTACATCTCTTCTTCTCTCAGAATCTGTCAACTGCCAAGATGTCATTAGTATGCTACAGGGTCTCTTGATCTCTTCCCTTCCACAGTGATTTTTAGTGGAACCTATTTTTAAGTATCTGGTTCCAGTGCAGGGGTGCTCTGAGTTCATGGCTACCATACCCTACTTCTCAATGGGATATTGCAGTTGATCTCCCTGTCTTTTGACTCATATTCTTTCTTACATTCTTCTAGTTGTTCTTTCCCCACTCCTTTCATGGCTTTGTTCTTTGACTCTTAAGGGATGGTGTCAATGGCTTGTCTATAGCTGAGCTTCTACATTTGTTCTCAAAATCATGTGCAGCCATAAGGTTTTTGCATTATTCATGTTTACTACAAGGGGTGGGGGGTTCTATGTTTATAGCTGAGAGTAGCACTTGTCTATGAGTATAAACATGAACTGAAGCTGTGTCTATTCAGTTAAGCAGTTACCAGTTTTGAAAAGCATATGGTAAAGGTCCTGTCCATCACATCTTTAAATCTCAGTTCATAAACTCATGGAGATGTGACAATTCTTTACTTCATTCCACTTTGTGGTTTTGGTGATTACATAAATCTGTCAACTTCACGCCTTTTGCCACTCTTCTATATCCCAGGACAAATATTTCAAACTTGTTTCTTGTTTGGCTCATGACTCCACATTTTCAGACAAACCTGTAAAAGGAGAATATTGCTTGTTAAGGGCATGCTCTCAGAAATGAGTATAGCTGGTGGCAGCACAATGTAGTGGTAGAATCCTTTTGGGATTGTCACTCAGGAATAGTACTCCAGTTCCATACTCCTTAATCACTAGTCTTGTGTCTTCTATCCCTCATCCATTTCTTTCTGCCACTGAATTATTTTTAAGTAAAATACAAACATAATATCAGTTCCCTTGTAAAATTCAATGTGTTATTTCCCGATATGGAGTATACTTAGGAACCATAACTGTGATACCCAATCCTACTCAGATTGCAAAGTATCTCTATATTCTCGCATAGGTAAGGTATCTTTCATGCTTCCCCTATGAGCTTAAATATTTATTTTCCATGTTCCTCCCATTTTTTTTTCATTTTAAAACTATTCCTTGAATTGATTGATGCCTGCCTTCAATCACTTTTAGTCAATGATAATATTTGTTACCTCTTTGAAGTAACAATATTCCTCCTATTTGAAAAAGGTGGAATATGGATAACTTATTTCAAACTTAAAATGTATAAAATAAATGAATTGAGATTATATTTTAAATAGAATATATATATATATATATATATATATATATACAAATTCCAATTTCACCAAAGCTTCCAATTGAGCAAAATGAAATTGGTTAGAAAATCAAATCATTTAGCATTGATGAGAAAGTGAAATATGGTCATTACAGGACTTTTATTTAGTTGAATTATGTAAATCAAGTGATGTGCTGTGATAGATAATCTACTCTATCTACTCCTCTTTCAATTCATATTCTATTGGTAATCCTTTAATATAAATAAAGATTTTTCTTCAATTTTCTTCTGCCTCCCTTTCTCATTTTTATTGATCAATGTTCTATTGCTGTGAAGACCATGGCATGAGTGGTCACTTGTGCTACAGTAGATTTTCTTACACCTGTGCTCATATAGGACTCAGTGTGTTTAAAGAAGATAGCACAAAAAGCCTGGAGGAAAAATGTTAGGAAGCCACATTTACATTGAACACCCATAAATTAGTTTTTATAATAATCAGTTCTGAGGAAGACATTTTACCTTCTTATGGGAGAACAAAAAATAGACTTTAAAAGTGGGAAACAATAGATCTCCTTGTTAAGATTATAAGTGCCTAAGGGTAAACCTCACAGCTTTCTCCCACCCTCTGTTTTGAGCCTTCCCTGACCCCAGAGAGTATCACAAACTCGGGAGATAGCATTCTTCCCCATGCTTTTTCATATGGCTTGAAATATCTTCCATGTGCATGCACTTGGCACACAAAAACTGCCTCTGTAAATGCCAACTACAGTTCCACAGGATATTTGTAGATTTGATAAATGGCAAAATATAGCTTTTAGCACATCTAAAAGGAAATCCAATATCATAGTCTATCTTCTGACATTCTAGCAAAAATAGAGAAGTATATTTTTAGAATATAAATGTGTCTTTGCAATATGTTGGTAACAAAACTTTTTGAATTAGATTTTGAAAACGCCCCACTGAAATTTTAAAATTTCCCAAGGAAATTATTCTATGAAGGAAAAGGTTGAACTCAGTGGCTATTTCGTGCCCAACAATCATAAATTACCAGTGGAAATAGAAGTACTGAATTCTTTTTTCTTAACAGATACCTTTTTAAAATTGGAATTATTTTTTCACAACCACAAGGACTATTATTCTTCACTAGACATGGAAATTGGCTAATTTTGGTCAATGCCCTGTCCTTAAACTGGCCTTCCCTTCTGCATTATTCTGTCATCTGCTTGAGTATAATAGCAAGGAACGACTATAATGTAGAAATGTATTAGGATGAATGATACAAAAAGCACTGTGCCTTTGTGTTTGACAGCATAGTGAGACGAGGTGACAAGTGACTGGGTGGCCGTCAGTGAAGCCCAGCATCTCAATCTCCAAATATGAATAATGCAACAGAGTCTAGAAAAGCACTCATTCAAATGTCCTATGAAAGCTAACTAGAAGCTTCATAAAGTTGGAGAAAAATTAATTATTAAGTTTGTCTACAATCCTAAAGACATCCCATCTAAATAATAAATATTTCAAGTTGCATGTTGACCTTTCTTAGAGTATTCACATGGGCTTTCTCTTTTTCTTTCTTTCTCCCTTCTGCCTTTCTGCCTTTTTTTTTTTTTAACAAAATGTTATAGAGAATCCGAATGTTGTCAATCAAGGGCAAAGGGGGCTTGCATCAATCTTTTCATGTGTGGAATTTAATGACATTTTACAGCTAAAGTAAAAGTCAAACATTGATTTTTCAGCATCTATCCCTAATGCAGCTAATGAATAGAGATTCCAACAAAAATCTTTTAATCTTCTAAGCCTTCCAGTATCAAATGCCTTTTTTTAAAATTTTATTTTAATGGCATTTTCTCTCCTTCACTGATAAAGTTTTAAAAATGTAAAGAAAAAGTAATTCAATGCAGTCTGGGATATTCAGGTCCAGAAAATGGTAACAATGTGCCCTGAATAACACTTTCAATTGAGTTATACCTTTGCCTTTCTACATGAGAGCAGGAAGGTTGGAGCTTAGAATACAGACACCTTCAGACTGGACACTGACCATTTAAGGTGATCTAAAGAGACCTGGTTCTTTCCTCCTTTACTAATAAGGAAAAACAAAGATGAAATATATTGTTATCTATTTTTTGGTATATCCTTTAAAATCAGAAGGGTTGGTAAACAGGAATGGCAAAATTATATGCACTATAATTGTGATATTTGGAAAATCAGTCTCTGACATGACATGTTAGGAAACTTAATAAAGAATAACCTAGGGGAATTCCATAGCTTCATATTTCAATTCACTTGTACAAGACAAGACTTGCAGAATTGTTTTAAGTTCAGATCACAGCAAACCTGCTCTGGGACACTCCATTAGAAATCTAGACCTATCTCATCTTCCTGATGTGGATGTGGACACAGAATTCTTCTATGTAATTAATTCTTGCACAGTTTTGTTTTTTCAAAAATCATCTTTACTTGACTTTTTCTGTCTGAACACAAGTTACATTGTTATTACTTTTCATTTTGATAAGAGAGAATCGTGTGGTCCTAATATGTTCATATGTTCAATTCTATGACATTTCTGCAAGATAGATGGTTGTCTTTCACAAACAACATTACAAAGAATAAATGCAAAGTCTCATTTTTACTAACACCTGACATTGTAGTTCAAGATCTTCAATCAAAAACAGAGCTGTTCTATAAATGTGAATATACAACTGGCCTTGCCACTAACTGACAGAAAACAAAACAAAAAAACAGTTCATTATTTTGTACCTTTAGGTTTTTTTTTTTTGTTTTGTTTTGTTTTGTTTTCTCAATTGGAATAGGTAACCTCTGATTTCAGAGCTAAGATTGCATATGTTTTGCTTTTATTTAAATGTCAGAAAGACAGGAGCACTAGTGAATTTTTCCAAACAAACAGAATAGATTGTTGAATAATATTTAAGCCCTCAGATATTTAACGGAAAGGTACAACATCCTCGGGGGACTGATGTGTAGAAGAAGAAATTTAGACACTTGTCTTAATATGTCCAGCTGTAACCAGCAAACAGATGCTGGTTAATGAAGAGGGTCAGGGGTGGGGATTGGTGTAGATTTAGCAAGCGGTATAGGACAAGAGTTTTGCACTAAAGCTCTGTGGAGTTACATTTTTCGGAGTACAGAGTTGGTCATGCATGACAATCTGGATACAAGAGTGAGTATCCAGAACAGCCAGCAATGTTTGGACCAATGCCACATGTGAAATCGTGGGTACTCCTGTTGTGGAACAGTCTTTCTGTACACTGTGAAAATTATGCTATGGTTGGTTTAATAAAGAAGCTGACTGCTCAATAACTAGACAGGATAAGGTTAGATGGCAAAACCAGACTAATGATCCCAGGAAAAAGAGCAGAGGGAGAGGAGTCACCACTAAGACATGGAGAGGAAACAGAAGGTGCAAGATGAAAGAAAGGTAACACCATGTAATAGAATATAGACAAATATAAACGGGTTAATTTAAGATGTAAGATCTAGTTAGTAATAAGACCAAGTGATTGGCCAAGCATTTATAATTAGTAGAAAACCTCAGTGTGGTAATATGGGAGTAGCTGGTGAAACAAGAAAACTCCTTCTACATACTCCTATATTGTATATGAGTTTATTGGAAATTGGTGAAACTGATCTTCTATTTAATTTTTATTTTGTATTTGATGTGCTTATTTAAGAAAGCACTTATCATACAAGGTATTTTAATGTATCTAATGTATTAAATAATTTTATACTCAATATATATATAGGTCAAGAAGGGAGAATGTTTTTAAACTCACTCAGGTTTAGACAAAAATTCAATCATTTTAAACTATGTATTAAAGTCTCTCTTTCCCTGTGTACCGTGAGTCAGAGATAAACTCAGATGCTTGTGCCTATCTGTATGTTTTCCTACTCAACACTGAATCTCTTGACACTTCCCTATAAATGGTCACTTCACTAGATCTGGCTTACTTAGGACAGTTCCTTTGAGAATTTAATACCATCTTCAAACATCTTCAGAGAATCATCCAAACTATTGTTGGAATGATAGTAAAGATGGGTGAACGTGAAGAAAAGATGCTAATTATCCAGTATAGATTTCTGCCTGCCACAAAAGACATGCTGTTTTTTCCCCATTGCTTGTGTGCTTCATGATATAATGTTCTGCTAATCTTAGCTTTGGGTTATTTACTACTTATTCAACTCTTCTGCAACACAACTCTGCTGTTGACAAGTGCTTCTGTCTAATTCTAAGATATCTTGACATATCTGAATTCAAGTAAGTCTCAATATACTCTCCACTGTCAGGTATTTATACTCATGAGCCTACAGCTGAGATTCATTTTCAGACTTCTGATTAATTCTCTTACATTTTGCTCTAGGAAAACAGCAAAGCTTTGCCTAGTGTACAAGTAAAATAATAAACTGGGTGGCATAAAATTATGATTTCAGGAGACGAAAAAATCTTTAAGGGCATCTGGAGATGATGTAAGGATGATGAAGCAAGTGGATGAATGGTAGATTATATTTTCATTCCATTTCTAAAGAGCATGAAACAAACTCCAATATTTGACATGGCACTGAGGCAAATTTTAATGTTAGTGATAGTTCTGTTATCATTCATCATCTTCCCATTATGAAATTGCACAGGCTTTTACCTAGCCATGAGTCAGAAGGAAGGTGTTCAGTGTTCAGCCCATACACTTAGAATCTGCAGCTAAGAATGGCTGCTATGCTGCATTAGCTACTGTTCCTGTCTTTATGTCAAAGCATCTAAGGGAAACTGTAGTGTAAAAGGAGTGGATTGAGTGCATGGGTCCATTGATTATGGCCAACTTCTCCATTTCCAGACACACTGTGAGGCAGAACACCATGGAGGGAGAAGATAGAGCAGCAGCTGTTTGTTTCATGTTGGGTAGGAAAACGAAAGACACAAAAAGAACTAAGGACCAGGTGTAACATTCCAAAACCCTCAGTGTTCTACTTCCTTCAACTATACTCCACCTCTGAAAGTTTTCAGAATTTTCTAAAACAGCACCACCAGTTGGGAACTATATTTTCACCAAATGAACCTGTGGAAGTTTCTCATATTGCAACCATAGAGTCTTACCCTGATGCAACCTTCTTTATCAGAACCTCTGTGGTGGGGAATCAAGAATTATTATTAATTCCTAGCCAGATTCACAGGCAATTCTGGCATCATTTGAAAACCTGGGATGACTGAAAAATTATTTCTAATAACACTAATATACTAATCACAAAATTTGACTACTGAAACTCTCCAGAGAGAATTAGCATGTGGATTAACTATCAAGGTTTCATTGACTCATCCATTCTGGATTGGAGTGTACTCCATTTGCTTAGATGCTGTATCTGCTATCAAATACTGTGTTCTGACTCATCTTAAAGTAATTTGTTATCAGTAACTGGCAGAAATTTTTCTACGTTATCTAGACTAGATTTCTTACTAAGAAGATGAGGGAGAAAAAAGACCTAATATATTTGTGACTTTTAAACTTTGACATTTAGTGGAGGCATGGTAATTTGACAATTAAGTTTTGAGTTACAACATGTTATCTGCCAACATTTTAAGTATAAATTTATATACATAATTCTATCTTTCATAAGTCATTAAAGTTTAAGACAACAGACTACAACTGTTTTACATTTTGATGGCATATCGTGACTTTTCAAACTTGAGTAAGCTCTGGTAGACGACCAGGAGTCTATGTACTTTTTAAATAGATTAGGCAATAACACTGCACTTTTGTTGTATCTGGTAAAGTAGTGCCAACTGAGAGTATTACATTTTTGCTTTAGTTTTTTAAATGTTCCATATGTCATCTTTGGCATATTTAAGTCTCATTTTGTTTTTTAAGCAACTTTTATTAATGTAAGTTGCAGATGTCTAATGCCTTGGTGTTATTTGAGCTGTGATATTCCAAAGTAGGTCTTTCTTTTAGTTTAAATAACTTTGTAATTCAAAATTATTTTGCTTTATTTCACTGAATAGTAATGCTTTTATTTTCTCATATTTAATCTTTTATTCTGTTATACAACTCTTTTGTCAAAAAATATGTAATAACTCAGAGACCAAGAATGGGAGTATAATTAAACATTTAAAAGTGTCTCCCTTTTTGAAAATATTTTTAGTATGGACTTAACTCCTTAAACAGTATTTTTCACATTTATAGAAAAAGAGCTGACAGAAATAAATGTACAAAACATTCTCACACCCAAGTGATAGTCTAACAAGACCTTCCACTGTCAAATGAGACAGTGAAACTTGAGGCAATTTTCAATTCTACAGGTTTACAATTACAGGATGAGAAAGTTATAGAACTGTAGTGAGTAGGACCATACTAGTGCACCTGAGTTCTCACCTAGATTACCAGTTCTACCAAGGCCTGACAGTTGAATGACTGTTGTATAGATTTTTTTTTATTTATTCCACACTCACTGAGAGTACTAAGTTTCTTGCTGAACTCAAATGTGAATGAAATAGAACTATTAGTAATTGTCTTCAGTTGTTCAGTTGCATGAAATCATTTCCCTGTAGATAGTCAGTAAACATTTTTTTTAAACTGATTAATGAGAACAAAACAAATACTACTAGAATAAAAAATACTTGGGGACACTGATAAATCTGGCTAGTGTGATAAATGTAAATTCTTGGAGTAACACATGGTGATTGGGGGTGGGGGAGATGCAGAAAGAAAGGATGGATAATAGCAGGGATTTCTGAGCCTCTGATTCTTATTCCAGGCTTCATTGAGTACAATAAATTTCCAATTAAAACTACTTTTCAAGTCAAAGACATTTAATGAAATTCTGTAGATGTATATATATTATATTTTACTATCTATAATATATGATGACCCAAGAGAAAATGAAGCAAATATATAAACAAAAATGTCCAAGTTTTTATAGTTCAAATAAAAAGTCATACACAAAGATTTAACTTATTTACTTTTATAATTTATACATAGAGATACTAATCCCTTAGGCTCATATATAAAGTAACTTAGTCTAATGTAGGCAAATGCTTTCCCAAAATTTTCAGAGTCTTCTAACATTGTTACCTGTCTTTATGTGACTGAGAAGAAACATAGGATAGAAAATGAGCTACAGAGGCACTGTGATTACTATGGTTCCATATTTGCTTATAAACACATAGATTAATTATATATGCCTACTCAATCCTTTTGACCCTAATTGACCTCTGAGATATAATGTAGAAATATTTATCTATCTTTCATCATAGTGGGGCTTTATAAGTCTTATTTTTCTATTTATAGATTCCCTAGATCCCTTAATTCTTTGTGAAAATAAATGAGGAAGTTGCCATTATAAGTACAGTTATGATTTAACTGTAATTATGAAATTATGGTTTTCGGTTACCATAATGTGAGGACCTGTATTAAAATGTCACAGCTATAGGAAGGTTGAGAGCCACCATTCTATAAAAAAAATGTTAAGGTAGAACAGACATATTTCTTCTGACTAACTTACTGTGGTAGTGAATGGAAGTTGGAAAGCTCCTCATGTTCACTACAGTCTCTTATAATATCTTTACAAAGCATAAAATTCTCCACAAGTTCTTTCTTTGGGTAGCTCAGTTTTGGTATCTCATTGCATTACTTAATTTCCTATCTCCATAATAAAATCCCATGATCAAACCAATTTATAGAAGAAGGAGTTGTATTTATTTATTTATTTATTTATTTATTTATTTATTTATTTTTGGACTTATGAGTCCAGAGGGATGAGAACCAAAGATGGCAGGGGATCTGATAGCCAGCAGCAGGTAAGATCGAGGAAAAACTGAGGGCTCAGGCCTTGAGCCATAAGCACATCATAGAAAATACCCTGAGAATGACATAAATCTTTGAAACTTTCAAACCTACTCACAATTACATACTTCCTATAACAAGGCTATACCTCCTAAGGCTACTCAAACGAACAACAAAAACTGGGGACCAAGTATCCAAAGGTCCAAAACTTTTGGGTTGCATTTCTCATTCAAAGAATCATACTCAAAACCACACAAATTTTCCTAGAAATTCTTTTCTTTCATAAAAAGTACTTCCTGCCCATTTTTAAGTTTCACCCTTTCAGTCTGAATGCATAAGTTCCCAAGCACAACAAATCTCAGAAGAAAATACTAAGAGCCAGTGGATTTCCCAACAAAAAGACATTATCTAATTCCTAGATGTGATTAAGAGGTCCTATGCATTGCACGCTCAACAAATCTTGGGTTCGGAGAATACATTCTTCTTGCTTTCTTGATGTTAGTGGTATTATCCAGTGAGTGAGCACCTGGTTCTTAAATAGGACAAATCTTAGGAACATATATGGAGATTTTGTAAATTTCTTATCTAAGTTTATCAACAAGCAATTAATTACAGGTGAAGAAAAAAAATTTAGTTATGGACAAAGGTCTATTCCTGATATTTCTTTTTCTGTGTTTAATGTTTATTCAAATTCAGCTTCAAAATGTCACAGAAAGAATAATTCTTAATTATTAAGGCAAAGTACTATATAGGACAATGTTTATGAGATCATATATACTTAAAAGTTTATCTAGCAAATGCATACCCACTTATGTTTACAAAATGTCTTGAGCTTATTTTTCACTTATATATCCAGGGAAATCACATATATTAGTATAAAAATCATATTTTTCATAGCAAAATATCATAGAAAATCATGATAACAGAAGGCAATGGGAAAATGATGACTCAGAGTAAAAGAAAATGGCTTGAGATCTGGCCCTAAAGTCTAGCTTGGTTAACTTTCTTTTATTAATTGTAGGGCCAAAAGATAGAACCCAATGACTTTTCCTGCTAGGCTCACTTTGAACAAGTGAGATACATACTGTCTCAGAGATTTTCAAGAAAAAAAAATAATGTACTGGTGATTAAAACCAGGGCTTGTGTGTACTTGGCAAGTTATCTACCTTGAGTTGTATTCCCAGCTTGTTTACTCTAACATGTAGATATATTCTAAACTTTTCTCTTTATTTGTAAAATGAGTATAATAGTAACTTTTGTTTAAATCGGTATTCCAAGTTAGCATATTTAAAATATAAGAAGTACATACTTGTGGCATAGAGAAGATCTGAAGTTAATATTAATTAGTCCTATATTCATTTTTTAAAACAAATTGAAGAGCATAATGTTTAATATTAACACCAAGTAAACTATTGTCTATTAGCATGATCAATTGCACTTTGTTAAAAGAAACATGAAAACATCACTGTTGATTATAGTGTCTTCATTCACAAATTCAAAAGTAAGATTCTCATTTGGACAATGTTATAAGTCTAACATTCATATTAGATTTTGAAGTTTCTTTAGATTATGTTTCTGAACAGCATAACAAAAAGTAAGTCCTAAATATTTAGACAGAGCTCTACACAGAAATCCATTTGCTTATCGGATTACTCATCAGCATCTATTGGCTTAAAAATCAAAATGTCTAATACAAAAATCCATAATAAAACATTGTAATATTTAAGACTGGTTGTCAACTCCACAGACTAGAATCTTTCGGGAGGCCAGACATTGAGCAAACTGATGAGAGACTTGCTAGATTAGGTTAGACTCTGGGCCTGCCTGTGAGGCACTTTCTTGACTAAGTTAAATATGGGCCACTTTCTAGGGATGGCTCATATGTCAGGAGGTCTAGGAGAAAGGCTTTGCTTTGTCCTGTTCACTTCCAGTTCTTGCTGGCGTGGACTGCTGCCACAGCTACTGTTGACGTCCCTTACTGACAGAGTACCCATCTTCTCTGACTAACTATATAAACTGATGTACAGTGTCTCTCCAAGAGTCCCCCAGTCTGCAGCAGTAGATTGGAGCAGCTAAAACAGGTAAACTTATGGACTGAGCAGCTATCCACTTCTTAGCAGCTCCAATAAGAAGACTGATATTCTTGGGCAGTCCAAATCATGTAAGCCAGTTTATTGACACCCTTTGGTGATATATGTTCATTCAGTTACATCTATTCCTCTCCAGAACACTGAGTAGTATACACAGTGATTGATGTCTTTACTTCAAATATACAGCCAACAGCAAGAGAAAGGTTTGTTTGCTAAACAAATAAATGAATATAGTTGAAAAAATTTATTTCTAGAGGCATATTTGCCACAAAATTAAAAAAAAAACACTAGGGTACAGTCTCAAAACTGAACTTAGAAGTTTGGAATATGACTTAGCAGGTAAACATCTGTAGGTGTTCCTGAAAACCTGATTGTTACTTTAGAAGGAATGTACTGTTACTGACATGAAATAATGTTGCAGGATTTACTTAAGAAGCAACACAGATACATTTCTATTATTGGTCGCCTTCTTATCAGCTCAGAAAAGTGTTCTGTGATTTGGCAGTGAATTTGTGTAAAGATGATATATTCATGAAGTCATTTCCTCTGAATTGATACATCTCCCTCCTTCCAAGAAGACAGCACAATAAGACTGAGGAAACAAATAAGGGTCACAAGGCTTACAGCTCAGAGCTTCAAGACTGAGCCAGACTGTCTCTTCAAGACTGTACAATCAGGAAGCAGTTGCTGTGAGAGATGGGATTCTTCTGTGGATGCAGTTATCCACGTGGGCGCCATTCTATAACATGAGGGTCCTGTTTGTTGTTGTGGTTTTTGTCCTCCCACTAGATATCCCCAGCTGTTTTTCCCCAAAGAAAATCACACATAAATCTCCATAAATTATAAGCTGATTGGCCCATTAGCTCTAGCCTCTCATTGGCTAACTCTCATATCTTGATTAACCCATTTTTCTTATCTATGTTAGCCATGTGGCTCAGTACCTTTTTTCAGTAGGGCAGATCACATTCTCCTTCAGTGGTCTGGGCAGGAGTGGGCAGAATCAGCTTCCTTCTTCCTAGAATTCACCTGTTCTCCTTGCATCATTTCTACTTCCTGTTTGGTTTTCCCACCTATACTTCTGCCTGGTCAATCAGCGTTTATTTAAAACATGATTGACAAAATACAGACAATTCTCCTGCAATTTGGAAAGGGTATTCCAAGTCTTCTGGCTTCATGAGTTGTCACCCATGCTGATGTACACTATTTAGGTGATGCAGCTGTTTTTGAGTCATCTACACTTCTGTAAATAACTCCTTACCATATTTTGTAAGTAACTCCACTCTTTATCTACTTGAGTGAAATTTTTCTTTGAATTGTTGTCAGTGCCCTATCTTGAAGTAAATTGTGCTTTTGCATGTCTCTCCAGTCAAAGTCACCCAGCAGAGACTGCCCTTTCTCTATATCACATGTCTCATGTGGATTTATATAATTTTTTAAAACAATTTAAAACTTTTTCCTCTGATTCTCTTCTAAAATTAAGCATGTGCAAAAACACATGTATCCTGCTCCCTACCCCCACAGCCTTGATTATGTCTTTATAAGCAGAAGACAGAAGCAGATGGCAGAAACTGTAAATTCTTAGCAACATTTTCTGAGACCACAATATTATTCTCACAAGAAAACAAAACATACCACTCATGTAAACGAATCAATATAGAACTCATTAATAAGCCCAAATATTTCTAGTAATTTACTAAAAAAGTAAATCCATGGTGACTTGAAGTTAATAATATATTTCATTTGTTTCTATCTTCAGATATAAAAATAATTTAATTTTTGGCAAGGAAATTTACAAAAGAAAAACAACAACCAATGGATTGGATTTGTTTATAAAAACAGAACTGAGCATGGGGCTGGTTCACTTAACATAAAAATAAAACTGCTTTGAAACAAAATCTGTTAAACAAACAAAGCTTTTGCTAACCATTCAGATGGGTATTTCTGTATATAATTTTAGAGTTAAAAATAAAAGATCCTGCTAGAAAGGACCACACACACACACACACACACACACACACACACACACTGATCTTTGCTATTCAAAGAGGAATAAGAAACTTACAGAACTGAGAGATTAAGAAAAAAAGCAAAATCTGTGGCATTTGTTTATAACATTAGAGTTTATGTAAAGATTCACAGTAAAATAATAAGCTAGCAGATTATCAAACTGCCAAGAAAACCTTGATTAGACATTGATGAGAATGAAACAATTGCTACAGCAACTCTAGAAATCACTATAATGAATACTCACAACACTAAAACTAGATCTACAATACAACTCACTTATGCTACTCCTTGACACATGCCCAAGGCCTCACAATTGTACTCTTTAGATACTTTCTCATGTGTGTTCTTTGCCACTCTACTCAGCATAGCTAACATATTGAAAAAAAGTTCTTCAAGTGATGAATGTAAATGAAGATGGGGTAGATATACACTGAACTGTTATTAAACTGTAAGAAAAACAAAACCATGAAATTTGCTGGCAAATTTATGGAACTAGAAAACATTTATACTGAGTGAAGAAACTCCGAACCAGAATGCAAATTGTCTCAAGTTCACCCTTGTTTGGGGATCCTAGCTCTACTCTTTAAGTGTTATTGTATAACACTGAATAGGCACAGAAACCAGGAAAGTAAAAAGACACCATGGAAGAGAACTCTAGAAGGGGACAATGCTAGGACACAGGTACTATAAAGGGGTCAGTGAGAAAGATAAAAAGGGGTCTTTGAGGGAGAGGGTAGGATAATCAATAATATTAAAAATGTTTGGAAAATCTCCAGTTTATGTGTGTATACACACACACACACACATATGCACACACGTACACACACATACACATGCATATATATACACACATACATATATATGATATATAGTATATAACTATATATGATGCATATGCGTGAGCATGTATATGTGTGTATGTATGTATGTATGCATATATATATATACTTACAAAATATGCTAAAGACATCAACCATACACTTCAGACACAGGGATTTGAGGAATTAAACTAGAACTGAGATACCGACCTTGTTACAGAGGATACAGAAACCCACTACGGTCAGAATGTAGAGACAAATGACGATAGTGTGCCCAAGCCTGACTGATACATTGATAGAGTGCTACTATGCCTAAGTCTCAGGGAACATTCTGACTGGAATGACTATAAGGTACAGAGAACCAGGACATATGATATGAAATTATATCTTCTATATATGATAGGAAAACTGTACCAAAGAATCTCAACTATCTTGTTGCTTAAACAATAGCAAAACAATGAGCATGCCAGTTGACATTCTAACACGGATGGATAAAATCTTACAAAACTTCTTTCCTAGATTAAGTTATAGGCAACTAATGAGGATTTAAATAGGGAGAATTAGTCTTCTCCAGAGACCCGCACCCTGATGATAGGTTGTCCATCCCACATCTGATCAAAGGACACATATTTATGAGCAACACTAAAAAGGTTTTGAAGTGTGTGTGTGTGTGTGTGTGCAATTGTGTGTTTCAAACACTAATAGTTAAAGAAGTCATGAATTTGAAGAGTAAGTAGAACATGGAAAGAGCTGCAGAGAAAAAGAAAGAGAAAAAGAAATTGCCATGTAAATTTAAATTTAAAATTTAAAAACCAAACATAAAGTTTAGTATGCCAGTAAGATCTCTTAATGCAGTAAATGATCAATGTTCTCCAGTTACACAGAAAATTGTCTTAAATTAAAAGATTTCCTGGACATTGTCAATTCTTTTACAAAGGCATGGTTACACTGATACTTAAACCACATAAAGACCCAACAAAGAAAGAGAATTATATAACAATTTCCTTATAAAAATATATGCAAACTTTCTGAAAAAATGCAAACCAAATACAAGAACACATAAAATAATCAGCCACCATGACCAAGTATTTTTTATCTTAGGGATGTAGGGATTGTTTAACATATGTATATCAATAAATGTAATCCACCGTATCAGCAGATTGAAAGATCAAAACCACATGACCATCTTATTAAATGCAGAAAAGGTCTTTGTGAAATTCAACATCTCTTTAAGCAAAAGGTACTGGAGAAAGAGATTAAGCATATATACCTCAGCACAGTAAAGGCAATTTACAGTAATCCCATGGCCAGCATCAATGTAAATGGAAAGAAACTCAAAGTAATTCCACCAAAATCAGTAAAAAGACAAGGTTGTCAACTCTCTCATACCTCTCAATATTGTACTTCAAATCTTATCTTAAACAATAAGACAACTGAAGGAAACCACGGAACACAAAAAAGAAGGGAAGAAGTCAAAATATGTTTATTTATAGGTAATATGACTGTATATATAAATGATTGTAAATTCACCAAGATAAACACTTTCGGCAAAGTAGCTGAACACAAAATTAACTCTCAAAAATCAGTAGACCTCTTACATACAAATGAAAAACAGATTAAGAAAGAAATCAGGGTAACAACACCTTTCACATTATCCTTAAATAATGTAAAATATCTTGTAATATCTCTAATGAAGCAAGTGAAAGTGTTGTATATTAAAAACAGCCCAATCAAACAACACAACACAAACAAAACTTTAAGACTTGGGGGAAAGAAAATAAAAGATATCCGAAGATGAAAAGATCTCTCATGCTCATGGATCAGTAGGATTAACATATTAAAATGGACAACCTCCAAACTCAACCTATAGATTCAGCAAAATTCTCATAAAAACTCCAATATAATTCTTCCCCCAAATTGAAAGTATACTTTTAGCTTCAAATGAAAATACAAAAATGCCCAGGATAGCTAAACAAATCCTGAACAATATTAGAACTTCAGAAGGCATAACCACCCTCAATTTTAAGTTGTACTATGGAGATATAGTAATAAAAAAAGCATGGTATTGGCACAAAAACAGGTACAATGATCAATGGAATCAAACTGAGAACCTAGACATAAATCTACATACCCATAGAAACCTAATTTTTAAAAAAGTCAGAAATATAAACTGAAAAAAAGACAACACATTCAATATGGTATTGACTAAGGGATACACACACACACACACACACACACACACATATCCCTGCAGAAAAGATTTTTACCAACTACACATCCTATAGGGGATTAATATTCAAATTATACAAAGTACTCAAAAGACTAGATATAAAGAAAACAACCCACTTCTAAAAATGGGGTACAGATCTAAGTCACATAGAGGATATTGACTCTTCAGTCCTTTGCATAGAATTATCACTAGTTTTCCACTCTAATTTTGAAATTTGAAAATATAATTTTAGAATGTCAGATGACTAATTTCACATTGCACCTCTAATAATAAAGTTATTCATATATTCCTGCAACAATTTAAATTGTTCCTCAAACAAGGTGCAGGAAATACTGAAATAAGGGGAAATTTCAACTTGGTAGACTAAGATAGTGTTCAGAAGGTGAGGTCCTATGTGTGTGTAACATCATGGTGTAGGGGTTTGAGTTGAAGTTAAAATACTTTAGAGGGACTGTTTTCAATAGAAGTGTGATTGGCTTGGAACAGAATTACAATTGTTTGTTTAACTATAAATGTAGTGAAGATATAGTCTTGATGAATAAAAAGTTGTTTGATAAACAAGCATTTGGAGCTTAGCAAAAGCTAAAATGTCCTTACCTAGTGAAAAAAAATTATTATAATTTAAAAATTGCTTGCACATATGGAATTTGTAGAATTCCTGAGATTAAGAAGGAAAGTAATTGTCATTTTGTAGCTGTATCTTTGTAGAGAACAATATTGCGGAGTAAATGGTAGGCACATCAAAAACCATGTTCTTTCTCTTAATAATGTTGCACTAAATCTTCAATTATCTCTCTTTTCTTTACTGAAATAATATCTCTAAATTCAAAGTTAACAGTCTACCATAAGAAACAGAACTGAAATTCTCTTAAGTATACCAAGTTTACATTGAGAAGTCGGGTGTAATTCTAAAAGGTTTACCTTTATATGTTACTTGACCCTTTTTCTTTGCAGCTCTTAATATTCTTTCTTTATTCTGTATGTTTTATGTTTTGATTATTATATGGCAAGTGGATTTTTTTGATCCATTCTATTTGGTGTTCTATAAGCTTCTTGTACCTTCATAGGGATATCTTTCTTTAGGTTGGAAAATTTTTCTTCTATTATTTTCCTGAATATATTTTCTGTGGCTTTGAGCTGCAGATCTTCTCCTTCTTCTACCCTTATTATTCTTAGGTTTGGAGAGGAGGGGAGAAGGGGAGGGTTGAGGAGAACTTGAGGGAATGGGGTAGTCAAGATGAAGGAAGGACAGAGATGAGAACAAGGGAAGAGATATCTTTATTGAGGGAGGGAGCCAATATAGGGTTAGCAAGAAACCTGGCTAGAGAAATTCCCAGGAAATCACAAGGATGACCCCCAGGTAAGACCCTAAGCAGTTGAGGAGAGGGGGCCCGATTTTGACTTGCTCTGTAGTCAGAATGATGAATATCTTAAATATCACCATAGAACCTTCACTCAGCAACTGATAAAAATAAAGGCAGAAACCCACATTGTAGCACTTTACTGAGCTCCCAAATTCCAGTTGAAAAGTGGGAGGAATGAGAATATGAGCAAAAAGGTCAAGACCATGATGGGTACTCCCACTGAAACAATTTACCTGAGCTAATGGGAGCTCACCAACTCCAGCCAAACTGAGAAGGAACAAGTATAGGACCAAACTAGTCCCTCTGAATGTGGTTGTCAGTTGCATGCCTGGGGCAGACTGAAATGCAACTGACAGTGGCACCAGAATTTATCCCTACTGCATGCACTGGCTTTTGGGGATCCTAATCTCTTTGGATGGATACCTTGCTCAGCCTAGACATAGTAGGGAGGCCCTTGGACCTTCCACAGAGCAATGTGCCTTACCTTCTCCGAGGATTGGATGGTGGTGGGGTAGAAGGCTACATGGAGGGAATCAGAGGGGGGGGGGAGTGGGAACTTAGATTGATATTTTTAAGATATCTAATAAAAGAGATTGAAAAAAAAGAACACCAAGTTTAACTGAAAAATGCAAATGATGTAAATGTGGTCACTGTGATACCCAGAACTGCTGTGGGAACTCCTCCAAATCTACAGCACAGTACTAACCTCCTGAAACATTAAACTAGCATAGGTATCAGTCTCATCGGGGGAACTTTTCTTCTTTTCTTTCTCACCAAGACATTGGAACATTAGTTTTGTGATGGACGCTGAAAAGCCCAAAGGAGAGGTGGAAGACAGAACAATTCTTAAGGAAAGATAGTGAGTTATGGTTGACTTCTAGGTATTTGTCTCCTTCATTATGGCTCAGATGTGAAGGGAAAAATGGGTAGGCACACTGTGAGCATGATGTTCTCATCATCACTTCAGTTTTGTGAATACACATGAGCCTGTGTATTCTGGAGCCTGGAATAAGAACAACATCGCCATTCTTTTCCATATACATCTCAACTGAAGCAAAGGGATGGTTAGATCTTTTCCTATAGCTTGTTAATATCCACGAGGGGTAGAAAGAGGAAAAGATTGGGTCTTGTGTAGAAAGAGCTAGTATTTATAGTCTTGCTATATTAGACATACCTTCTTTGCTTGGTTGATATGTACGTAAGTACTATACATACAGACACACAGAGACATACACACACACGCCACACACATATGTATATATAGTATGTATAATGGGTTTTGGTTTTATACACCTGAAAGAAAAAAAAAAACAATAAAACTAAGGTTACTTTTTAGGAAATAATACTGGATAGCCTGTCTGTCATCTTTGGGGACCAGACACTAATGTGATGCACAAACATATTTCCAGGCAAACTCTCATATACATAAAACAGTATAATACTAGTCTTAAAATGCTTTTCACTGGTCAACTGACACAAATTTCTTAACAACTCATCACCCAGGATTAGAAACAGTGGCTTTTAATAATGCCTCCTACAAACGTGCCCACAGCTATGGTTGATGTGTTGGATGAGATATGTTATATTTGTTGACAGATTTTATTATTGACTTCAAGCACATTATAATCCTATGAATACACCTTTATAAACTTTCCATGCAGACACACTAATATTAGCCTAATAGAGAAACTGCGAGATCATTCTATTTCTTCAAAATATAAATATTAAACAGAGTGTGGTGGAGCATGCCTTTAAAACCAGAACTTTGAAATCAGAGGCAGGTGGATCTCTGTTATTTTCAGACTGAACTGGTCTATATAATGAGTTCCAGGTCAGTCAAGGCTAAATGAGACCCTATCTAAAAAGCAATTATAAATAATACATTGCTAACAACTCAGGGAAAAAACCAACTGAGAACATCATAGAAACAGACTGCTTATCTGACTAAAATGAACTGAGTGAAAATTAATTTTAATCCCTGTTTTACTTAGTTACTACCTTTATGTAAAAAGTAGGCAATTATTTTCCCCTCTTATACAACATCAAATCTGACTTCTAAATTTAATATGCAAAATGTAAGCAGTGACACACACGCATACACACACACACACACACATCAAAAAATTCCAAATCACAGGAAATACTAATCTCTCTAGCATTTATGTGGGTCAAAGCAAATCCTTTCTATACAGAATTCTATTTAATCCTCAGATATTAAAGTTTTTCTTTCCTCCCCTAGGAAAACAGCTAAGTAAGTAGTAGAACATTTTCTGAACAAAAAAAGCAAGCTAAATCTAAATTCTATTGCAATCTATGCCTGCAAAATTTATGTTAGACTGTAAGTGGTTACAAATGAAAATAATATTTATTGATATTCAAATACTGAATATTCAAAAGTTTCTAATTTTGTACTCAAAAATGAATATTTTGTATTTATTCCTGCATGGCAATCGTATTTATGCTTTTGTCATTCCAAATTCAGCATAGTTAGAATTGCAGCTATGGAGCAATTAGTTAGCACACTGTAAACAAGTTACTGAATTACCCTTGAATCATATTTTTCAAAGAGTCCAATAACTTCTTGTTACTAGTGACAATGAGGATTGCAAACTGCATATTTCATTACTAGATATTATGCCCTGCCTAATTTCCCCTAAGTAAACACAATAAAAATAAGCTCTTGGTCTGACTGCAACAGACCAACTTAAATGAGTTCTGCCAGATTCCTTTCTTGGTCTACATGGGAATGCAGTAGTATCAGATCAAGAATCAACCAGGGCATTTCCCAGTTCACTCATGTGAATATCTCTCCATAATAGGTATGTCAGTCTTTCAGCAGAAACCCTTTGGAAACTTTCTGCCAAAAGAAGGATTTGAATGTCAAGTGTCATGAATCCAAATTTTCAAGCAAATGAAAGGGAAAATCATAAGCCAAGATCAGAGAACCATACTGAGACGTTTAAAAAAAAGGCCAAAACATAATAAAGCAAAAAAAAGTGGATGGGAACTGTGATTGCAGCACTATAAGTCACTATAGGTCAGATCATAGGTTTAATCAAGACAAAGGCAGAAAAGTCATCAGAAGAGGCAAGATGGACAGAAAATGTTTTAAAACATAGTAAGAGCTTCCTTTGTTTGGATGGGATGAAGAATCAGCTAACTTGATGGAAACTTACCAATTCATCCCCACAAGTTCTTGTTTTATGAAAATGTACAAATATAAATTTCTACATTGTCATAATTCAAAATGTATGCTAAGGGTATCAAATACTTTGTCTGTCACTTTCATTGTTGTGACAAAAATCTTGAGAAGAACAAGGGGTAAGGTTTATTTAACACATGGTTTTAAGATTTTAGTTGATTGTCAACTGATTTCATTTGTGAGCCATCATGATACAGAGCTTGATGGTGCTAAGAGACTACCAAAGAGGAAGCCTACTCATCTCATAAAACTATACAACAGAGACAGAAGGGAGCTGAAGAAATGATACTCTTCAAGATCATGCCTTCCCATTACCGTTTCCTCCCATCAGACTTCACTTTTATTAATCCCCAAAGGTGCTAACATTTTGTGCAACCATCAATGTGGTAACCTATGTAGTTGAGTCACTGCTCTCATGATCCAATCACTTCTGAAAATTACTAATTTTTAACAAGTCATGTAACATGAGCTTTCTGGGGACACTTCACATTCAAATTACCACAGATGCTAGAAGATTCTATCTTGAAGAGCTAATAGGCATTGGAGATATTGGCTTGTTGTGTAATGTCTTAGAAGATGTTTTAATGCACAAGTTGGCATTTCAAATTTATTTGAACATAAATATTATTGAAAATGAAGAATTTTAAATCAAAGTCCAAGTATTTTCTTCTATATTCTAAAATTTGACATACTACTTTGCTTTAGAATTTACAATTACATAAATTGAAATTTTATAAATATCCATCTTATTTTATAGGATTGAGTGGTTTATAAGCTCTAGGATAAGAAAGTTTGAAACATATAGGCTGGGAACAATACTAAGCCTAGAATGCCAATGTCATTGCTGTTGTTAGTTTGTGAAAGAAACATAGACTTATTAAATGCAGAATTAGGAAATAACAGAAAGAAGTTTGGGGAAGCATTTTTAATGGTTTATCGATTTACTTTAATATATATATTATATCAAGAAACTTAAATATATATTACATATATAGTATTAAGTTGGAAATGTTTAGTAGAGATAATAGGAGTCAGTTAAACAAAAAAAAAAGATTAAAAATAATGAACCATACAATTATCTTGCCATAATGGACTCATCATTATTTTTCCAGTAATATGTCAAAACCATGGGAACAATGTCTGTGAAAAGTCTCCATTATCTGTATATAAAGCCCGTGATTAGTAAGATGTGATTTTAGAAAAAAAAATGATTATAGAATCTATTTCAAAATAGTTGAATTAATCTGAGGACATATAAACTGTGTGTGTGTGTGTGTGTGTGTGTGTGTGTGTGTAGATTTGTTGCAATATTAAAGATGCTGGTGTAATTCTGTCTGTTCCTAAAGGACAACAAAGCAGGACATTAGAGGCTTATGTGAACATCCAGGCATGAATGCTCAACAGAAAGAAGTTTCACTTGTTGAGAAGTTAATTAATCTATTCTGTGCCTTTTATTTTTTTTAACTGGCTCACAAAGGATTTTATGGTGTTTATCTGAATTTTTGAGGTATTTTCTCAGTCTACAATTATTATTATTATTATTATTACTATCATTTACTGTTTTATAATTATTACTATTCTGTATTGGAGAGGAGCCAGGACTCTGCACAATCGAAGCAAGAGCTCTACCATTAATTGCTGTTCACATTCCTGTTTTTAGTTTCTTAAGTTTGAGACAGTGTCTCACTAAGATGCCCAAGTTAGCTTTGAACTCATTTTGCAGCATAATATGCCTTGAATTGGTAATACTCCTGTTTTCACTCCTGAGCAGCTGGAATTATAGGCCTCTGCCAGACCCTGCTCAGGTTATTAGTTCAAAGGTTAATTGCTTCTGGAAACATCCTTATGGACTCATTTAGAAACAGTGCATCACTAGCTATCTTGGCATCCCTTAACCCAGTCAAGTTGACACATCAAATTAGCCTACACAATGGTGTCAAGTGTTAAAAACAATGAGTAAACATTTAGAGAAGGTAGCAACTAACAGGTCAGTCACTTCATGGCTATTTAACAGTAATCTTCCTCAATAAACAAGAGCCTTATGAATCAGAGCTTGTTATTAGACATTTTGGATTTGTAGACCAGGCACGTTTATATCACTTTTTGGAACTAAAATCATATTTAGATTAATAAAAAACTGGCCTACTTCTACAGTTTTCCCTAGTCACAACTTAAGACATATAATCGAAAAAATAAAAAGGAGAATCAACAATATACAACATGGGCTGAGGATGCAGATCAATTGGTGAAATGGTTGGTTACATAGTGTGCAAAAAAACCCTGGGTTCAATTCCTAGCACTCTATAAATGGGATTTTCTGGTAACTACCTGTAATCTTAGCATTTGTGGGGGAGGATTCAGGAGGATTAGAAGTTTAAAATTATTAGTAACACACAGTGACTTTGAGAACAGCCTGAGTTTCATGGGACATTGTCTCAACTTTAGTTTGTTTTTCATAGCCTTTCACCAACTTTTTACAAATTATTATAATTTATTAAGAATAAATTATTTATAAGTTTTATGTTAGCAATTGTCCCCTCAATAGTTTAACATATCTTACGTATAAAATTCCTTTTGTAATTTTTCTGTTTTGTTAATGCCATCATTAAATGATTTAAGTATGTGTACATAAAACTCAATTTTTCAGAAGTTGCCTTGGTGTGTTATAATTTTCTTTTTCTCTTCTTCTCTCTCTCTTACACACATACACACACATGCCACTGATTAGAAATACAGGATGATTCTAATTTATACTTATTGAATTGCATATTAGTCAAGTCTTTGGCGCACATTTTAGAAGACATTCACATTGTGATTTTGGTAGCCATAGTTAAACTGTAGAACATTCATTCATTATTAATTTTTTTTTTTTTGTATTTGGGCGTCTCATGTGCCTGAGGTTGGCCCCAATCATGTTATTTAGTTAAGGAAAACCTTGAACTCCTAAACCTTCCTCTACTTCTGAAGTGCTGTTTTTACAAGTAAGAGCCGTCACAGCTAGAAGTATGATACTTCTTTACAGTCTAAATTTTATTTTTGAAAAGTCACAACACTGATCACAAATGTACGCCCTTTACAAAAGTAGCAAAACAAAACAAAAACAAAAAAGAAATCACATTGTGAAATCCTTTCAGATTTTAAATATAGAACTTTCAATGTATAGTGAGTAAGACAGTCTTTGAAATATCTGGAATGTTTTAAGAGTGACAAAAGGCATGTCCTACTTCTCAGAAAGTTGTGGAAACAACATTTAAGTGTACCAAGTGTCTGAAGGATATGCAGAATTTCAGGAAAATGTCAGATATGGCATAAAACCAATGGAGACTCTGAGTAAGCTTCACCCAGGGTTTTCGAAGGCTCCACTAACTAAATCTGCTCCTTGTCTTCCCTTATTCTGTCAAGTCAAATATGAGAGTAACGTTTCTATGAAAATCCCTGCTGATTGAATTCTGGAGAAGAGAAGGAAAAGATGTCACTTTTCATTCTCAGAGCCACCATCTGGGAAAATGTAAGACAGGCTTCTTCAAGCCATAACTACCACTGCATTACAAATGCTTCTTTAGTGTTATTCAGCTGCTCATTTGTCTCGCTTCCCTCCACCTGCACATCCATCCTCTCTGCCAAATTTTAATAATGTTTGTCCCTTTTACCAGCCCTAAATGTGCCAAGCTCTGGATAGCTTGTTAAAGGCTTTGCTCCAAAGTGAAATGGAGAGTTTGGCTAGGACTTAGCAGCCATGGAGACATCCTAGATATTTCTTTTTTTCTCTCCAACCCACAGGTTAAAGAGAACGCATCCTTTTTCACTCTTCTTAACGATGCTTCTCCTTTTTCCCTACTCCAGAACTACCTCTGTCACTTTGTAGGTTTTTTTTTTTCTACTGTCTGATGTATTTCAGAAGTTCTAGCATTTGAGGTTTACATATTTACCAACTCTCTATGTTAATTTTATCTACCATTCTTCATAATTATATTACATTTCTATTGGAAACTTCTACACTGATTTAACCTACTTTCTTTCAATCCAAGAATTGGACACCAGTTTTGTAGTGAGGTCCCAGCTAATATCTTCAACACACTTGCCCTGGTCACTTCAAGTGAACCCACTCCCCGCTTTAGGTCATAACTATGAATTGAGATTCATTTAGAACTGTTCTTGACCTAATCTGATTAAGAGATGATGATGGAAGCCTCCAGCTTCATCCCTCTCACCACAGCATTATCTGTATGCTGTTATTTTTTTCTTTGCTTTTCTTTATGAGTCTAGTCTTTAGAAACTGATCCTCCAGTCCCTCTATGCTGGCATTCTAATGGCTTTGGTTTTCCCCTAAATCCACCTTTCTTTCTAATCTCCCTTTCTACCCCCACCGAATTCTTTCTTCAAAAATGTTTATTTGATGGTGACTCTAATTTTGAGCTTGTAGTATTTACCAACATTCTATAGGTGTACCCTCTCAAGCTGGTAATTTGACAACCCTGAAAGCAGAGTTTATGAAATGTGTACATCTGATGGTGGAGAACAGTAAAAACTGGCTCTAGAACATTGTGAATAGAGACCAATTTGTGAGCTTGAACTGTAATCCTTGATTTAGCTATCCCTCCTAACCTGTTAGAAGTTCTTGCTTCCTTAGACTCTGTTCACTTTATCCATTGTGGACCTTATTTAATTTCTCAGGGATGATCTTTGCTCTGCCCCCCTCCACCCCAGTTCATATAGGCTTCTAGGGCATGGAATTCTGGGGGGGGTGTCTTTACTTCAATTTTGAAGATGTTTAGATCTCAGCTCTACCATTTTATTTTTTAAATTATCAAATATTAATTATATAAAGTAATAGGCATCATTATGAGGCAACATTACATGTTCCTACATGTGCAAAATATGGTTTGCTCATATTCACACTTATTACTCTCTTTTGCTTCCATTGTTAACATTTTCTAATGACATTTCTCCTGGTTTCTATTTTATATCTTGCTAATCTAGATAATTTCATTATGTGTACAATAAGGAGCACCTAATTTCTCCTCCCACACTAGTGTTGCACTTTTGTCATTGACTTGTGTCACAGTTCATTAATTTTCAATTCCTCAATTAAAATGTAAGCTCAGTAAGTACAAAGGTTATGTGTGAGAGAACTCATGAGAGTGCCACTGGTGCTTAGCAAGTTCTGTGCTAGAGCAGAGAATACAGGAAGAACTACCAGTGTTGAAGGGAGAAATAGAGGCTTGTACTAGCGAGCGCTTGCTCGTGTGTTTGGGCTGTATCACTAGTTCATTGGTTGGCTAACTGAAGGCTTCACCTATTATATTTCTTTGCCTCTGGTGGAATATTTGTCATCATTTCATTTTCTTTAATCATCAATTCAATGTCATTACATAACTGTCACTTTTTTTCTACCTATTAATTCTCTTTTCCATCTGTTAGTTTCTTCAAAGCCTATATTTCAACTCTTAAAGTCATTTAAAAATCCCACATGGAATAAGAAAAAAAAAATTCACCCTCAGAATAGTTCATGAGAAAGGGTGCATTTATTTACAAGTGAATTTTAAAGTAGAATCTTGAAACATTTTTTAATGGTACTCTACCATAGACACTCAGGGATGCAAGTCATTATATAAGTGGTAGACTTAATAAGCTAACTTTGACATTTTGATTGCTAATATGGATGTCTTGTATGAATGAGCTAAAATAACTGAGGAATGGTCTCATAAAACCACCAATAGCATTTTATGAACAAATTATGTTTTTAGTGAACTGTGATTTTTAGGTGTTGACACTTTAACACCAATAACTTAGTTGCACAAAAAACAAACACACTAAATCAATATACAGACTTTCCAGATTGTAATGTCTGATTTCTCCCCTGATACTCTGCTCAATTGAACATCTGCTGGAGTGTTATTGCTTTAAAAAAAAAAAAAAAACTCTCTATAATGGAGGCAGAGTCTCTTTATCTCCACATCTGGTGCTTAGAAAATCTTGTGCTTTCTTTCTTCCAGAAGAAAATGATCTTTAAAAAAACAACTTTGTAAGATAAGATAGAATCTATTTCATCAGGGTTCTGTTCAAGCATTATGTTAACAATGCATGTTGGCTAGTATTTTAGAAGATAGAGGTATTTCTTTTGAAGTGTCATTCTGAGTATTTCCATCATTTTGATGGCAATTACAGTAGAATGCCCACATTTCAAAGTCTGAGATTAGAAATTCATTTTGCTCTCTGTACTGAATGAAAATGAATCAGGCAGTGTTTTAATGCCTTTACACACACACACACACACACACAAACACACACATATACACACATACAGAGATTTTAAAATATTTTTTGATAAATATACTCAGAATTTTGATTTGCTTATCTAGTTGGTTCATACAGAAAAAAATAATAGAAAATATTTCATAGTTTAAAAACATCAAATTTAAAATTACAGTTGTCTTTTAAACTGTTTTCAGAATGGAGCTTATCATACAAATGCAATGTACACTTCTATTTGCAATATTATTAATATAATAAAATTCATGCAGTATAATTCATATTTGTTTACTTCATTTAGGATTACACTTATGTTAGACTGAAGTAAACAAATATGTATTATCAAATGATAAAATGAAATAATAAATTACAAAAAAGGCAAATTTAAAAATACATAAAATAACACACTGAGAAATAAACAGTAGTTCAAATATTTACAAATGAAATCATAAAATATTTTCAAATTCATTAACAATTTAAATGAAACAAAGTCATATATCTAATGACACAAGATACTGTTAATGAAGGGGCTGGGTAGAAATGTATAGTTTATAAATTTATGTCTGGAAAATATGAATCATCTCAATAATAACAACTTCACTCAAGTTTCTGGATAAAGAAGAGCAAACATGTCAGGTGATAGGATCTAATAAACTATAATGTAGTTAAAAAAAATAGAGAGAAACTCAATAAAAACAAACACTGCTCCATGTCAGAAAGGAAGGGAGAGAGAGACTGCATCTGACCAAGAAAACAAAGGTTTTAAACTCATATCAAAATTTAATGATTACTATGAGGGAAAAATCAGTCTTTTCTGAGGATAAATTGTTGAATTCCCAGTGGTCAGCTCTAAACATGTGTACATCCACACTAAATGGACTCACATTGCTGTGTTTTTATATATGTGTGTTTATATACATACTTACACACACACACACACCAAGAGATCCTAAATTTCTCAGCAGCAGATCATTGGCACGGACACCTTTGACATATTCATTGTGATTAATTCCAGTAGGTGCTCATGAAATACAAATATAAAAACCTCAATGAATTCAAAATTTATTTACTTTTGGATGAGAAATTTTTGCCAACTTTAAGAATCACAAAATCATATTACTGACTAGAGTTTAAGCTTTTAAAAGGCCTTTGTTTTTATAAGTGTGGTCCTTTTCCATGTTTATTTTAGCTTCACCTCTAATTTTTCTATGGTTTTGCTCATGTTTACAAAAATGTCCACAAACTTTCAGAGTGTTCAAGTTGGCAGATGTCTCTTTCACTCTCAAATGTGAGTTCCTCTCAGTAGAAGTTACAGACTGTGGCCAATTTCTTTCAGTACCTTGAAAGGTCACTCCATCCTTTGCAGCTCCGGTTATCTTTTGGAAGTCTTGCTGATCTATTTTTGCTTAGTATTATTCTTTTCTTTCTGAAGCTTTTAAGGTTTGCATAGCTTTTCCTGCTCTGTTTGTCAAAGCAGGTTGCCTGTCCACACACATGAGTTTATAATGTTCCTTGTACACTGCATTGTCTTTCTCCAGTTCTGGAAAATTATAACCTACTTTCTTTTCCAACACTGACACGTAAAATCTCTCTTAGGAGATTTGGAGCCTTAATCACCATTTGGCAGCAGCATTCACACTATTCTTTTTAATTCTCTATCTTTGTCTGTGGGTTTTTTTAGACTAATAATCTCTTATCTTATTTAGTACTCATCCTATCTTTACAGCTCTTTAAAGTAAACCATTTGACATATTATCATCTGATTTTGTGTTTCCTACAGGCCTAGTTTCTCTCAGGGTTTCCTTTTTTTTTTTTTCTGAGACTCCAATTTCTATTCTCTATTTCTGTTTATTCACTCATCTGGCAGAGATGGTGTAGACTCTGAGAGAGTAGTAGAACTCTCAAGCCTGTGCCTGGGTGATAATACCTGGGCACTGTTCAGCAATTGCTTCACTGGGCATTTTATACACAACCATTGAAGCAGTGAGCCTTTTGGCTCATTCCTGTCAAAAGCTAACTTTTTCTCTTTTCTTCCGATCTCAAATGTGTTTGTTTTCTTTTCTTTATTTTCTTTTAAACATGATGGAGGATAATAAGCTCACTGACAGATTTTGAGGTTTTTGTTGTTGTTGTTTACTTGTGTATTTTGAATTAAAAAAAATATTGATTTTTTTCAATAACTATCTTCACATACCTGGTCTTAAGAAGGTAGCCAATATCGGATTCTATGATTAGAAACAAGTATTTACCAGCTGGTTTTGACTCCTGGTCAGTTCTACCTGTTAGATACAGTCCTTGCATGACCTCAACATTGCATGTATATTCTGTTTTGTGCTTTTGCACAGCAATGATATATAACAATATTTATCTCATTATGTCATTTATGTCATTGCTATGCATTTAAATGTGACATAAGATATGGAAATATTTGTGTGCACTTCACAGTATTATCTTGATCAGAATCCCATTACCTCTGGCCTTAACATTCCAACCTCCCAACATCATTGTAGTTATCTCAGTCTTTCAAAGTTTTCAGGAACTCTTCTTTCCAGGAATCTCATCAACAGAAGCATACAGTATACCTGTATTGGTTTTCAGTGAAGCAAACAAGGGAAAATGTTGGCCCTCAGGAAACTATTGGTTATTTCTGTATAAACTAACCAGAGTTGTGCTGAATGAATTACCCCCCCCACACACACACAAAATTACCTACAAAAAAGTGAGCAAATACTTTCAGAAAGTTTCTGCTAGCTTAGAGAATAAAAATTGATAGAAAGAGTTATTTTCCTTTGAAATTTATCCAAAGTAACAAAATCAATGATGTTTCTGATTGAAAATACATTTTTAGCTTTTAGTACATAGTCTTCCCCCCCATAAGCTGAATATATTTAAACATAAGCAAAATCACATGACCTCTACATGGTAGCTTTTATTTTCATTTTACAAGATAAGACTACTAATCTCATTTACATTTGAAAAGGAGAGTACAACAGAGAAATTAGGATTTTGATGCTTTATTTACTGAGTTAATACATGTAAAAAAGTCAACTTAAAATGTTTTTAGCAAATGCTAAATAATGAGATAATAATAATACTATCAACTATAGCACCATGTTTATGAATATTTTATAAAATCTTATCTTTGAAACAAATTGTACACCTTGAATAATAGAGTTTATAGAAATTTTCTGAGAATTTTCTTATATCCCCTTCTTATATGTTCTATTATATACTTTTAAAATTACACTTATTTTATGTGTGAGTGTTGCTTTGGTTTTCAAATTAAGTGACTTATCATCCTAGAGTCTGTTAGTAAAACTTTTCTGTTCACATGTTTACATCAAAATTTCTAAGTCTGAAAGGCAGGCAATAAAATTTTAATCTTCCTCACACCACTCAAAACCTCATTTAAAAGTATCAATAAATTTTTATTGGAAATATTTTTTTCATATACTATGCTTTTATCATGATTTACTCTTCTTCTCTAAGACACTTTCCACTACCTTACCTATCCAACAAATAAATAGGCCAATAAAAAAGCAAACAAATCAAAATAAACCAAAGGAAACAGACAAACAGGATAAAAAAAGAAAACAACACAAGAAACATACATACAGAGAAACACACACGTGCACACACACAAAACCCATAAAAAACACAAAAATCAGGAACCATAATATAATCACAAAATAAGCATTTATAAGCAAAAAACAAGTATAAGTATGGCTAAAAATTTCCAAACAAAGAATTATAAGATTAAAACATCTCCAAAAATATCATTGAGTTTGTTTTATGTTGCTCATCTACTGCTTGGCATTATAAAAATAAATTCTTTATTTAACATGTATACATCATTACAATTACCCTTCATCAGAAAATTTGTAGTTGGTGTGCAACATGATAGTACCTGTATTTGTTTGCATTTTATGGTTGAAAACTGTAAAATTAAGATCAAACAACAGTGCCTAACTTATCCTTGTCTTGATTATCTGGGTTTAAAAGTAAAGTAGTACTGAAAGGGTTAATTACCAAAGCCTCTGATAACTGAGAAGCCCTGGAGAGCAAAGTTCACATACTGGTAATAGTTGTGGAAACTATGGTAAGGAGATCTGCATACCACACTGCTGCTATCTACCACTTGGAAATTTGACATAGACATGGACTTTCATATCTCCTGAATTTTCCCTTTCCATCCTAAGAAATCCCAAGACTTACACACAATGATTGATTAGTTTCTAATTCTACACAGAGAATAGCCAGCCATTACTTGCCCACATCTGTGTCAGAATTAATAACCTCTGTCTAAAAGAAAAATCTTTTGGAATATATATAAAATGCAAGATGTTGACAGAAGTTTCTGTCCCACCCAGTCCTCCATCTGTTCAGTCCCAAATAAACACACAGAGGCCAATATTAATCATAAACTGATTGGCCTAGTAGCTCAGGCTTCTTATTAATTCTTATAACTTATATTAGTCCATTATTCTTGTCTGTGTTAGCCACATGGCTTGGCACTTTTTTTTTTTTTTTTTTTTTTTTT
>NW_026067934.1:2768862-2791201 GCF_014885135.2 Alexandromys fortis | reverse complement strand
GCTAGCTCATGCCCGAAATAACAACACACAAACTGTATTCATTTAAGAACTGCTTGGCCCATGAACTCTAGCCCTTACAGGCTAATTCTCGCACCTGGACTAGCCCATTCCTAATAATGCGTGTAAGCACCCCAAGGTGCGCTTACCGGGAAGATTCTAGCCTTCGTCCATCCTGGGAGAGCGTAGCATGGCAAGCATGGCGTCTCTGCTCCAGAGCAGAGCTGTCGAGTCTCTCCGGGAGCAGAGCAGAGTCTGACCTCACTTCCTCTTCCACTCAGCATCCTATTCTGTTTACTCCTCCCACCAATGTTCTAACCTATGAGGGCCAGCCAAGCAGTTTCTTTTATTGCTCAGCCAATGAAATCAACAGATTGATATGACACTCCCACATCAGATGGGAGGCGGTGGCGAGGAAGAGACAGAAATATCAGATAAATAAATAAATAAATAAATAATAAATAAATAAATAGAAATGAACACATGAGCTGGAGTCCCAGTGGACCAAAGATACTCAGATTCTAAAAGGAAACACTTGTAGCCCTGCCTTCAACAACAAAAAAATAAGAGCTCTTCTCTCTGAGATATAATCAACTAATAACTGACCAGCTGTGTCTTAGATTTCAGAAATTTTTCTTCTAACACATTCCAGCCATCCTAACTTTTCCAGGTGGTTTTTTTTTTTCATTAACCATGAACTGAAATGTCTCCATTTCTTTCTGTAATACTTTTGAATATTCTTCATTGCCTGTTCACTTTTGGAGAGTGCAATTTTGATGATAATAAATAATAAGGTGTTTTGTTTGAAACACTTTTAGATTGTGTTTAGTTGATTTGTGTGTATGTGTGTGTGTGTTGTGTGTGCGTGTAGTTCAATCTCTAATCTGTAAAGGATGAGAAAATAGGTGTGTATGGAGGATATCAACATGTTAGTTCCTTAATGAAAGTGAAGAAGGACACTCTTATTCATTCTCTTACATCCTTGGAAACTGAATTCAGCCTCACCCTGTGTCACACCTTGCTGGAGTCTGAATCTGGAATCTTCAAGGAATACTCATGTAAATAATGGAAGGCAGTCAATTCCAGTCTGGGAACCTGTCTCTGGCAGGCAGCAGTGCTGTGCCAGCAGTGATCGTGCAGCCATTTCCGTTCCATAATTGTCTTTTGAAAAGTAAAAGGGTTTAGGCAGTTTTTCTGAGGTTCAGCAATTTTTGGTCATGATTCTGGTACTGATCTCTTCCCTCAGATCTATTCTAGCTATCCCCTGACTTAGTTTCCCTGTATTTCAAAAGAAAATTGGAAAGAGATCAATATGTGACAATGAATTTCTTTTACTGTTTGGCCAATCTGTATTTCACCACGAGGTTGTGGCTTACCAGGAAAGATTCAGCATGCCTGACCTGGTGGCTGGCTCCATGGTGGCAATCTCTGTCTGCTCTTCTTTCCAGCATCCAGTTCTGTCTACTCTGCCGACCTAATTGCTGCCCTATCAAAATGTGAAGGCAGTTTCTTTATTCAACCAATGAAGGCAACACAAATACAGAAGGACCTCCTATATCACTCTTTAAGTGATCAAAAGTCAGATTGCTTTATAATTGAAACAACTATTAAGAGATAGAAGTGAGTGAAGTGGTCAACCTCCAAATGGCCAGCAGACATGCAGTGGGCCTAGGAGTGACCCTAAGACAAAGAAGATTTGGTTTCATTTTCGCTGCATCTCCAGTGTGTGCAAAATGAAACCTAAGCTGAGTTATTTTATCCTTTTGACATTCAGTTTCTTCATCTGAAGAAATGGCAAAGGTCAATAATTCATCCATGTCTTTATTCTCAAAGGTCAATCAGAGGCAAAGCAGGAAAAGAGTTAGAGGAATTTGAAATGAGAAAATAGCTCTCTAGCCTGAAGTGGCCAAGGAAAAGGGCCAGTGGGAGGTTTCTTAGATAGATTATTAGATACACATTCATCTAAAAAGTAATTTCTAGCTACAGACAGGAAGTTTTAAAGACAAAAAGGGTTATTATTGGTAGGTGAATTACAAATGGAGTGGATGTAAAAGGAGAGGCTACTGTTAAAGCAGTTATGCTGGCAAGGACAGGATAAGCAGTACCCCGGCTTCCAGTGGGTCTTCAGTCAACTGTTATTAAGAACTTGCCATCACTGAGACTTTGAACAATGGTGAGAACAGAAATGGTCAATGTTTTCTTTTCTCTTATGAGAGAAATACATGGTGGCATATCTCCTGAGTCAATTTTTTTCTATGTATTTACATACATCTCTACCATGTATTTCCCAAGGCCCCAACAGGGAGACTGATTCTTCATTTATCTCTGCATAGGCTTTACACAAATACATACAACTGAACTCATGGCATTATGTTAATTTTGAGTACTAATTCAAGCCTTTAATCAAATTACTTATTATCATATAAGTTTTTATTTTTGTTTCTTTCCTTAGAGGTTTATTATGGTTTTATTAATTTTTTTATTACTTTATATATGATATCAATCAAAATTTCCACATCCTCCCCTCCCCCCACTTCCCACCTGCTCCCACACACACACTCCCCCACCCCCTCCAGTCCTAAGAGAGGGCAAGGTACCCTGCCCTGGGGGAAGTCCAAGGCACTCCCCCGCTACATCCAGGCTTAGGAAGGTATGCATCCCAAAAAATAGGATCCCAAAAAGCCAGTACATGCAATAGAGACAAATTCCAGTGCCATTGTCAGTGGCTTCTCATTCTGCTCCAATTGTCAGCCACATTCAGAGGGACAAGTTTGATCCCATGTTCGTTCCTTCCCAGTCCAGTTGGAGAACTCCCATTAGCTCAGGCACATTGTCTCTGTAGATGGACCAACCCCTTATGGTCCTGACTTCCTTGCTCATATTCTTCCTTCTTCTGCTCTTCAACTGGACCTTGGGAGCTCCAGTCCAGTAGTCCAATGAGGGTCTCTGTATCTATCTTCATCTATTGCAGGACAAAGGTTCTATGGTGATATTCAAGATATTCATCAGTGTGACTATGGGACAAGGCCTGTTCAGGTACCCTCTCCTCCACTGCCCAGGGTTTTAGCTGGGGTCATTCTTGTGGGCTCCTGGGAACCCCTCCACAGCCAAGCCTCTTGCCAACCCCCAAATGGCTCCCTCAATTAAGATATCTCCTTCCCTGATCCCATATCTGTCTTTCCTCCATCTCAACCATCTCACTCCCCAAATCTCTCCCCAATCCTCATCCTTTATTGAAACATTTGACTCAGTATTTTAGTTAGAGTTTCAATTGTGAAGAGACAACATGACCATAACAACTCTTATAATGGAAAAAACATTTAATCAGGGTGATTTACATTTTAAGAGGTTTAGTCCGTTATCATCAAGGTACAACATAATAGAATGTAGGCAGACATGGTGCTAGAGAAGGAGTTGAGCATTGACTATCTTGATTCATAAACAACAGGAAGTAAACTGAGCATTTCTTGAGCATAGGAGACCTTAAGAATGCCTGCCTTCAGAGTGATACACCCCCTGCCACAAGACCACACCTACTCCAACAAAGCCACACCTCCTAATAATGCTACTCCCAGTCAGTTTATGGGAGTTTATTTCCAGCCAGTTTACATTCAAACTATTATATACTCACCTTCAAGAAACTTCAAAGAAAGATAATAACATTAATGTCTAGGATTGTCATATAGATGACATAAATTAATGCATACAAGAGTTTCACAATGTTTTGTATTCAATGATCATTGCTTTTTACTTTTTATATTTTAATAAGATTTTTAAATTTTGCACATTATAATTTATATATGGTTACATCATTTTCTCCCTACCCTTTCTTTTCTCTGGCCCCTCGAAATTAACCTCCCTCCAAAACCTTTCATGCCCCACACTTACTTTAAAATCAGTAGGCTTTTCTTCCCTGATTACTATTGCCCCCCTCTTTCTTTATCTCTCTCTCTCTCCTTTCTCCTCTTTTCTCTCTCTTTATCTCTCTCTCTCTCTCTCCCTCTCACACACACACACACATACATACACTCACAAATACAAGCATATACATATGCATATATATAAACAAATTGCTTAACTGTTTAGTATGGTTTTGTTGTGTGTGTGTGTGTGTGTGCGCGCGTGTGTGTGTGCATGTGTGTGTAGTTTCAGGGCTGAGACTTTGTATTGGGTAAGTAATTAGGGCCTCATCTCTAGAAAGGGTAACTCTTCCTCTTAAAAGTCATCTATTTCCTGTAGTTTCTTCTTCAGAGGGTGAGCTTGTAAGATTTTCTCCCATCTCTGTTAGCATGTTTGTTTTTATTTCTAGTGTTCAGATCTTGCTTATGCAGACATTTCTGTGTGAGACTGTTTCACAGAAGACTTTTTGGCATTCTGGTTCTTACACTCTTTCTGTCCTCTCATCAGCAATGTTCCTTAAGCCATAGATGAGAAAGCTGTGATGTAATTGTATTCACTGTATTTGGGATCCCCATGATCTCTATATTGTGTTCAGTTGTGGTTTTCTGGATGGTTTACATTTGTTGTAAAAAATGTTTCTTTGATGACATGTGATACCTGTGAAGGTATAAGGAGAGGATACAGAATGTAGTAAGGAAATATCTGGTCTAGAAAAGTGGTAATAATAATAATCTTTTATAAGATCTATGAATCTATCATTATCTTTTTCACTATCATTTAAAAATTGGCTAGGAGTCTAATACAAGTCAGTTTCCCCTCATGTTGATTACAATTAGATAGGTATTAGGAATAACCAATATTTGAATGTATTTACTATCCCTTTATGGTGTACTGCCATGTAGCTATTGTGGTTTGTAGGTGTCACAGCTGAATAGTACTATTAATTACTCCTCTCCTTTGGCAATTTTCATAGTACTTTTGTTGTTGTTGTACCATGGTAGCCATACAGCAAACAGGAAAGAAGTTTTCAGTTTGATCAAGGATAATTAATCTGAGTTATGTTTCCTGAATATATGGTGTCTTCAACAATAAGTCTTTCCTTTAACTTTTGAGATGTAACCAAGGACAACAGCCATAACCTACGCTGCTTGGGGAGTCACATGGGATACACTAATCAACCATTCTAAAAGAGACTTTTCATACTTGGTATTGGAATTTTTGTTAGTCTATGCTTCACATAGGGGAGTACTGGTAACCATATTGGCATATCTTCTTTAATGTGTTTTTATTTCTTTTTTGTGTATGGTGTGTGTTTGTGTGGGGGGTGAGTGAGTATGCATGCATTTGTATGTGTGTGTACACATATTGTACTAAGAACATGTGATTTTAAGTAAATACAGGATGATAAGATTCCTTGAGACTTTATTAAACAATCATGCTATTATCGTTACTTCCTCCTTCATTGTTCACCTATCTTGACATTCTACTTTCCAATTGGACCTCCCCTACTCATTTTTATCTTGCCCACTTCATATCACATATTACATCACTCAATATATTTTTTAGGCTTGTTTCTTTGTATGAAATTTTCATGATTTCATGATTTTTCTTACAAATGAACAGTATTCTATTATGCTTGTGTACCATGTTCTCATTATCCACCCATCAATTAAAGAATATTTAGGTAGTTCCATTGCCTAGCTTTTGTGAATAAACATGACTGAGCAAGTGTTTCTGCTGTGGGATAGAAACTCCTTTGTGTCATGGAGTGAGATAGCTCAGGCATATGGTAGATTTATTTTTACAATTTTGATGATTCTCCATACTAATTTCATAGTGGTTGCATTTCTTTGCATTTCCAATAACAGTGAATGAGGGTTCACCTTTCTCTTAAACCTCTCCAAGCAGCATTTATTGTCAGTTGCTTTTTGGATCTTAGCAATTCTGAGTGCTATATTTCTTAGTCATTTTTATTTCATCTATTGAGGGTTTTCTGTTTAGATTCATAGCCCCCATTATTAGTTTTGTGTTGTTTCCTTGACTCTAGGTTGTAAGTTCTTTGTATATTCTAGAAATTAATCCTCTGTTAGATGTCAAGTAGGCAAAAATTCTGTCCCATTGTATGGATTTTAGCTTTACATAGTTGATTGTTTCTTTGGCCTTACAGTAGCTTTTTGGCTTTATGAGATCCAAGATATCAAATGTGGGGCTTAATTCCTGGACAAATGAAGTCATATTAAAAAAGATTTTTTGTACACATAAATTATAGAGGGTTCTGCCTAGCAATAATTCCACTTCAGGTTTAAAATTGTGGTCTTTGATACACTTGCATCTAAATTTTGCAGAGTGATTGATATAGATCTAATTCCACTCTGAATGTTGACATCCACTTCTTCCACCACCATTTGTTAAAGAAGTCTTTTCTCCACTGCATTTTTTGCTCTTTTCAATTATCAGAGAGCAGTATATACNCTTTTTTGATTGGTCTATAGGCCTACTTTTGTAGCAGTACCAATTTATTTTTATTACTAAAGTTTTATAATATATTTTGAAATCTAGAATGGAAAAACTTCCAGTGTTATTCTTTCTTCTCAGTATTGATTTGGGTCTTTTCTAGTTCCAAATGAACTTCAGGAGTGTTATTTTCTATTTTTGTGAAGAATGTTATAGATATTTAATTGGGCGTGCATTGAGTCTATAAAATAATTTTGTAGAAAAGTTTTTTTTTTTTCACCATGTTAATTCCTCAGATCCAGAAGCATGGAATGTCTTCCAATTTTGTAATGTCTTTCTCAATTTCTTTCTTCAGAGATTTCTAGTGTTCATTTTATAGGCCTTTCACCTTCTTGGTTAGATTTACTGAAAGATATTTTATTGTCTCTGATGGCACTAAAATTGGGAGAATTGCTGGGTAGCATACATATTTAATCCCAGCATTCAGAAGGCAGAGGCAGTCAGATCTCTGTGAGTTTGAGGCTAACCTAGTCTACAGCATGGGTTCCACAACAGGCTCCAAAACTATACAAAGAAATCCTGTCTCAAAAATCAGAATAAAAAGAAAGAAAATGGGAGTCTAACCACACTTTTTTTTTTTTAGGGTGTTTGTTGTTAGTGTATAAAAAGGCTAATAATAATCTTAAATTGATTTTGTACATTACCACTTTATATAAATTGACTGTTTCTGATGGGGAATTTTGGGGCCTCTTATATAAACACTATATCATCTGCAAATAGGGATAATTTGACTTTTTCTATTTATATCCTTTAATGTCCTTCTCTTTATATAGTGTTCCTGTTACTGTTTTCAATATCATATTGAAAATCAAAGAGAAGAGTGTTTTGTTCCTGATTTTAATGGGATTGCTTTAGGTTTTGTTTTTCCTTTTGTGTCATATAAAGATATTATACTTGGTATTCTCATTTTATCCTCCTCTCTGTAGGACTTTTATTCTGGATAGAACTGTCAGAGGCTTTTTCTATGAGATGATCTCAATTTTTGTCTTTAATTCTATTAATATGGTGCATTATCTTTATTGACATACATTTATTGAACCAAATCTGTATTCCTAGATAAAATAAACTTGGTTGTAGTGACTGATGTTCAGAATATGTGCTTATATTCAGTTTGCTATTATTTTATTAAAGATTTTACATCTCTGTTTATCAGAAGTATTGGTCTAATAGATTGGAAATTTTGTTGTGTCTTTACCTGATATGGGTTTTAGGGTGATGAGGGCTTCATATTTTGGGAGTGATATTTCTATTTTTGTGCTTTTGAATAACTTAAGATTTATGTGCTATCTATATTTTTTTCTTAAAATTCTGGTGAAATTGTGTTATGAATTTATCTGAATATAAATTTTTTTAGCAAGAAAAAAATTATTACTGTTACAATCTTCTTTTATGATATTTTAAGGTTGTTGACTCATCCTTTGTTTAACTTTGATTGCCTGGATAAATCAAGAAACTCACCTATTTTGTTATGAGTTTCTATATTCATGTCATACAGCTTTTTAAGATATTCCCATAAAATACTTTGTATTTCTTTCCATCTGTTCTAATAAAGTTTTCCTATTCATTTCTTATTTTGCTATTAGGGTTGTCTTTCTTTTGGTGAGTTGGGCCATGAGACTGCTCATCTCTTAGAGAACCATCTCTTAGATTCTTTGATTTCTATTTTCTTTTTTTTTTCAAAGATTTATTTATTTATTTTTTTATTATACAACATTCTGCCTCCATATATGCCTGACCGCCAGAATAGGGCACCAGATCTCATTACAGATGGTTGTGAGCCACCATGTGGTTGCTGGGAATTGAACTCAGGACCTCTGGAAGAGCAGCCAGAGCTCTTAACCACTGAGCCATCTCTCCAGCCCTGATTTCTATTTTCTTGCCACAGCAGTATAAGAATGGCAAGAGTCATAAGATCAGCACAACTGCTTGACAAGGACCCAGCAATGCTGAGCCACATGATTTTTGGTTTTCACCTCTGCCTACTGCATACTTGGAGGACACTTAATATTTATAAAATTTGTGAGTATGGTTGATGGTAAATTTCATATGAATTATTTATGCCTTTTCTCAGGAGTACTGCTTCTAAGCCTCCCAGAAAATCCTGAACATACCACCCTTCCTGCTTTTAGAGAGATATCCTTATCTACTTCAAAGTCATCTTTACACCTTGGAGGTTGTGACACCAAGGCATAAAGAAGTCAGAGGTTTCTCTATGAGGCTATAAAATATTCTTGAAACAACTGTTCCTGCACTTATTCAGAGACAAGTTAATTGAAGAATTTAGAGTATTATATTAGTTTTTCTTAGTTATGATAAAAGATAAAGTAGATATAAATATTTTAACTGTTTTTCTTGCTTAATAACTGTTTTGTTATATGTAATTTTAATAAGTTAAATTAACACCTTCCTTTTTATTTAAACAGAAAAAGGGAAGTGATGTGGGTTTTCCCTCTGTATGCTGTGATTGTCATTAATGAATAAAGAAATTGCCTTTGACCTATAGCAGGTCATAACTTAGGTATGTGGAAGAAACTAAACTAAATACTGGAAGAAAGAAGGTGGAATCAGAGAGAAGCCATTTAGCCATACCAGAGACAGATGCTGAAACTATCCAGTAAGCCACAGCCACGTGGCGATATACAGATTAATAGAAATGGGTTAAATTAATATGTAAGAGTTAGCCAATAAGAATCTAAAGCTATTTCTCCAAGCATTAATTTAATTAATACAGTTTCTGTTTGATTATTTTGGGGTTAAGAAGATGGGAACAAGTCAAGTGGGCTCCTCTAACACAGAGACTTATATTGATGGGCAAGGAATTATGTAAAAGGGTGATGAAGGAATGAGATAACAGTACCTCTCTTTCTTGGAAAAGTTAGCACATACAGAGCCACTGTGTTCTCACATGACCAAGGACAAACAGAGTGCAGGGGTAATGAAGAACTTCCTTCATCCAATGGCCTTTGACAGGATGGACCATGTTTGGAGTTGCCTTGGTTACCAAAAAGTGTCTGATCTGACCACTTGCACTCCTCTATTAGCTACACCTGGATGTTGGATTTTGTTCCTGTTCTTTTTTGTGATCCATGGGTTCCTCTTTAATAAAGAACACCTTATTATACCCTATTAGGAGCTAGGGGCTAGTGCAGGATTGATTCACGTTCCCTTTCCTCTATGTGCTCTTCTTCATCTGCCACCTAAGTCCAGCATGGGAACTAGTCCATGCTTACCGAGACCCCACCCCCATCTACCTCCTACCCACCCCCATCCCACAGCCCCGAAGCTCTCCTGGTTCACCAGTCAGGGCATGTTTCTTGCCCATGGCCCACATGATGCTGCCTAGGTCCCTGACTTTCCCCATGGCATCCTGCCATTCTTTTTTTCACATCATGATCCTGTAGCACATTACATCAGCTGACTGCACACATCTTTAAAAGATCAAATCAAAGTAGCAAATCTATTTTCCTTTTAAATCAAATCTTTATTTTGATGGTATCCATAGCTTTGTCACTCCTGTGGGAACAAGAGAAAAAAAAAAAAAAAAAAAAAAAAAAAAAAAAAAAAAAAAAAAAAAAAAAAAAAAAAAAAAAAAAAAAAAAAAACCCTTCTCCAGACTAGCACATCTCCTCACTTCCTTCACCCTCCCTCTCCAGCCCGAAGAGCAGTCTGGGTTTCCTGCCCTGTGGAAAGTCCAAGGTCCTTCCCCCTCCATCCAGGTCTAGGAAGGTGAGCACCCAAACAGCCTAGGCTCCCACAAAGCCAGAACATGAAGTAGGATCAAAACCCAGTGCCATTGTTCTTGGCTTCTCATCAGCCCTCATTGTCTGCCATGTTCAGAGAGTCCCGTTTTATCCCATGCTTTTTTAGACCCAGTCCAGCTGGCCTTGGTGACCTCACAATAGATCAGCCCCACTGTCTCTGTGGGTGGGTGCACCCCTCGCGGTCCTCACTTCCTTGCTCATGTTCTCCCTCCTTCTGCTCCTCATTTGGATCATGGAAGCGCAATCCGGTGCTCCAGTGTGGGTCTCTGTCTCTATCTCCTTCGATCGCCAGATGAAGGTTCACTCAGAAGGGTCTTCAGGAACTGGACCAAGTTCCATGTTTGCCAGGAACCTCGCTGAGAAAAGGCCTACCTTTTCGCAGGCAGGCTACCAAAACAAAGGAACTCCCACCGCCCTTTGCCCCAGTGCCCAAACAGGCTAAGCTGGCTGATCCCGCGGTCCCGCGGAAGGCCATAAAATTATTCTTATATCTCTTAACTTTCAAATAAAATCCATACTTTTAGCTATATCTAAATTCCAAAAAGAAATTAAATAAATTGAATGTTGATAGTTTTTGAAACACATATCATAGGAACATGACTCTTCATGATAAAAATGACAACAAACATCTAAAACAAGAATAATCTTTAATAAACTCTCTGAATATCCAGAAGCCTTTGCAATCTCCTGCTCTCATTCTTCCTAAAATCAGTGTATTTAGGTGAAACATTTTGAAGATCCCTAGTACCCTAATACACAAAGATTTGAGATAATATCTGCCCAAATTTAATATAACTTTAATTTGTACTTTGGTGCACCTAGTGATACTTTTCCATGCCTGAGAATGGATCACGTGATACACAATGAAGCCTACTTTAACAGTTTTATTAACTGAGGGAGGAAGAAGGAAAAAAGAGGACAATACAGTGGCCTGTCTAAAATTAGTATGGAGAGAAAGAGAAAGAGAGAAAGAAATGTAGCAGGTAATCTGTTTTTAACGGTCGTCTATCTCATGCACACAGGGACTTACATAGGTATGGTATGCCGAGATTGTGTGACCACACTACACATAGATTATGTAGGGTTTAAAGTCCTATGGTAGTGAGGCAGTTTGCTGGAGCACTGTTGGTGCATGCACAGCCATACAACCTGAAAGTACTAATTGTTGACAGAGGTTTCTGTCCCTCCCAGTCCCGTAGCTGTTCAGCACCAAAGAAACATACAGAGGTCTACATTAATTATAAACTGATTGGCCTATTAGCTCAGGCTTCCTATAACTCTTATAACTTATATTAGCCTATAATTTTTGTCTGTGTTAGCCATGTGACTTGGTACCTTTCATCAGCGAAACATTCTCATCTTGCTTTCTCTGTGTCTGGGTGATGATGGTAGACTGAATCTTTTCCTTTCCCAGAATTCTCTTGTTCTCATTGCACTGCCTCTCCTTCTTGCCTATACTTCCTGCCCGGTGGCTACTCAGCATTATATTATACAAGTACAAGAAATAATTTCCCAGAGAAAGATGTCAGAAACTGAAGAGTTCCTCTTATTGGTGGTCCGAAATGTTTCTATCTACTGAGACAAGGTATCCACTAAGACCAGGAAATACTTAACCCACATGAGTGTGGGTATGTGAATAAAATTAAACTACCAGTCAGTTCCCAGAAGGTAGCCCCTGGCCTGGTGGGTAGAAAAATAAAGGGTGTGGTATTTGGAATTGGGATCTGACTTTTGTCAGATTTTTACAAGAGTCTCTGATAGTTTTTACGAACTATAAGTCCTTAGGGTTGGTTTGGAGGTGGACCTTAACAAAATGAGGCAGAGCCTGACTATCAGGATAAAAAACATGGTTTGGTAGGACAGGGTTTGTCAAGTGTCAGAGGGTGACAGTGAGGAAGTGTGTTGCACTGTATGAAGCCCTGAGAGGGGTGAGGTAAACCTGCACCTTGGAATGCTGCTGTCCTGGCTGTCTGGACAGCTCTGTTATTTCCCTTAGAATGATGGATCTGTCAATCTGAGTAGATTGGTGGTGAATAATTCCTATAGCTTTGGGTAGATGGGAGGCCTTTAATATACTCATAATGTGATCTTAAATAGTTGTGGTTGCACCTTTAGTTATAAGATGCCCACAGTCTTTCCAAATAGCAGCCTGTGACAAGAGGGTAAGAAAGGCATATTTGGAGTCTGTGTAAACATTTATGGATCACCTCTGTGACAATTTGGAAAGCATAGGTGAGAGCTATTAATTCAGCCTACTGGTTAGCAGTATAGGTGAGAAGTGACTGTGCTTCCACCATCCCATTGTCTGACACTAATTTCATAGCCCACTTTGTGTGTTCCCTCATGTAAGAAGGAGCTGTCATCAGCATAGCAGGAATCAGTGGCCTGAGGCAATGTGCCCTTCTATGTGTGTGAACAATGGGGAATTAGTTCCTTTAAAGTTTCTATGTAGGATTAAGATGGATAGTAGTCAGGATTATGTTGAGAAAGAAGATTTGAGACATTGAAAAGCAAGATTGAAAAATAAGTATGGCAAGTTTTACTAGTGCCACTTGGGAAGAAAGAACTTGGGAAGGAGGTAAGTTTGTAAGCCTTTATAAGTTAAGAACTGGGACAGATTGTGGTGTGAGAAGATAGTGGTGGGTGATCCAAAGGTTAGTTTCTTTGACTCATGAATAAGGAACTCATCAGCTGCTAAAGTGAGTATTCAGGGTGCCCATCCCTGAGTGGTAAGATCTAGTTTCTTTGACAAGTATGCTACAGGTACAAAGGTCCAGCTGATGACCCCAAGGGCATATCCATCCTTGTCTGTTACTTAGAGGGAAAAAGGATGAGTTAGGTCTAGGAGATGAAGAGCTAATACCTAAGAAGAGAATGAAGGAGCCTCTGAAAGGGCTTTGCAATGGGATGGGGCGGGGCTCTGTGGAGAGCTGAGAGCAGCCTCATATAAGGGGTGAGCAAGGAAAGAAAAAGAGAAGATCCTGTTATTGCTAGTAGAAGGGACTGTAAGAGACTGAAGTAGTTTTCTTCTTGTCTAAGGTAGCTTTTTGTGTTGTGGTAATATTATTCCCAAGAAGGTGAACTGAGGAGTAGACAGTTGGAAGGTTAGATTATATAGCCCCTGTTGGACAACAAATTTCAAAGGGCAGAAAGAGTTTAGCAGATTTATAAGGATGGACTGCAAAGTAATATATCATCTAAATACTGTATGATTTAGATTTGGGGATAGACAGAGAGAGTAGAACAGAAGGTAGAGCCTAGACAAACAGGTGTGGGTTGTCCCTGAGTCCCTGGAGTAAGACAGTCCAGGGGAGCTGTGTGGAGAGGTGGCTGTCAGGATCAGTCCAGGTAAAAGCAAAGGTAGTTTGAGATTGGAAGCTTTGCAGAATAGAAAAAAAGGACATTTTTGAGATCCATAACTGAGAAATGGGAGGTTCCTTTAGGAATAGTGGAAAGAAGTGTGTAATGGTTAGGCACTACAGGATAAAGAGGGAGCACTGCAAAATTAATGATACAGAGGTCTTGAACCAAGTAATAGGTTCTGTTATATTTCTGAAAGTTTAGGGACATTGAACAGAGAAGAGGTAGGGCAGTGTAGCTTATTCTTAGAAGGTCAGAGATGATAGGCTTAAGTCCCATGAAACTCTGGAGTGAGAGTGGATACTGAGTTTGGGTAATATATTTGGAAGGATCTTGTAGTTGGATTACAATGGGGACTAGTGTTCAGCAACAGAAAGGTTTTGAGTATACCAGACGTATCACCTGAGAGGTTGGCAAAGAAATTGACATATTAGGGCCAGTAGGGTGGGAGGTTAGACAATGGGGATATGAGAAAGAATGGTAGGTCCCCAAACCTCCCTCAGTACTGAGTATGTGGCTCCAGTGTCCAAGAGATAGGGAATGAACTGTCCTGATACCATGATATCAACCTGTGGCTCCCTATTAGAGATGACCGCCATGGTTGGATCAAGAGAGCCCAGGCATCATCTATTATCTATAGCCAGGTCTAAAACGTCAGTTGAAGGCCAGTCTGTTCTGAAGTCTTCATGCCACCTGGTGAAATGACCTCTCAATGGCACTTTGGACATTGTCTTGGGGGACCAATGTAAGGATTAGGACATACACTGGCTCAATACCCATTGTGTCCACACTTAACAGGGGCCCCGTTTTATTAATAGAAGAAGGAAGGGGAAAGAGGGCAGTGCGCAAACCTGCCTGAAAACAATATGATGAGAGAGAGATGGAGTGGGAATATTTGCTTTTAAAGGCACACAGAGGCTTACATAGCTATGGGACTCATAGATCATGTGACCACTCTGTACATAGATTATATAGGGGTTAAAGTCCTTGGCTGGCCAGGGAATTTGCCTGAATACTGATTGTGCAGGCATAGCCATATAGGATCCACAAGCGCGAATGCCAGGGGTGGCTAAGTATTTTGCCTGAAAGCTGACAGTCAGAGATAGCTCTGAATGGGATAGAAAACACCAATGTCTGGGTACCATCTGTTTATTACTACCATCAAAATCAGAATAAAACACACACACACACACACACACACATAGAAATGTCCTTAAGTGGGGGAGAGGAGTGGGGGGAGGAGAAGAAGAGTGGGAGGAGGGGGAGGGAAATGGGAGGCTGGGAGGAGGTGGCAATGTTTTTTTTCTTTCAAAAAAAAAAAAAAAAGAAAAAAGAAATGTCCTTAAGTCTATGATGAGCAATTGAATGTGAAAGGAAACTGAGTTAGATTTCAGGATGAATTTAATTTTCAGTAACCCACAAAACTCTAACAAAAAGACCATAATAAGATAAAATAGCAACAACAACAAAAACTCAAAAAAAAACTAGATTTGAGAGAGAGGCTTACATTTAAAAATAACTTTGATTTCACTCAGAATGTTTCTTTTTCTAGTTCCATCCATTTTCATGCAAATTTCAAAATGTCATTGTTTTTTACTGAGTAGTACTCCATTGTGTAAATGTAGCACTTTTTCTTTTTCCTTTTTTATTTCTTTTTTGAGGTCTTCAATTCTTTTTATTCTTATGTACAAAAACTGGTGTTGATCTGTTTCACTGGGTGGAGTCTTGAATAATCCTTTCAGGTCGCTTAGTCCAACTTGATGAAGCCAATGTCCTTTGCATACTGCTGGAAACACTGGCAACACGTGTTCAACCCATATTTCTGGACTAGACCGTGGTAGTTTGAGCAGACATGGCAGGAACAAGATCCCTGGCTGAACTTCCACGGGTGACTCCAGTAGAGCTGCTGGTGACCCATGTTGCCTCACTGACAGCCAAAGAGCCTAAAGGCTAGCACATTTTCTTTATCCATTCTTTGGTCTAGGGGCACTTACATTGTTTCCAAGTTGTGGCTTTTACAAATAATGCTGTTATGAATACAGTTGAGGAAATGTCCCTGTCTTATGAGTGTGAATCTTTTGGGTATATGCCCAAGAGTGGTCCGGGGTCTTGAGGTGGTTTGATTCCCAATTTTCTTAGAAATCACTGATTTTTAAAATAGCTGTACAAGTTCACACTCCCACCAGCAATGGAGGAATGTTCCCTTTATTCCACATCCTCTCCAGCATTAGCTATCATCAGTGTTTATGATCTTAGCCATTCTGAAAGGTGTAAAATGGTATCTACGAATCATTTTGATGTGCATTTCTCTGATAGATAAGGATGTTGAGCAGTTCCTGAATTGTCTTCCAGTCATTTGCAAGTCTTCTTTTGAGAATTATCTGTTTATCTCTGTACCCCAGTTTTAATTGGATTATTTGGTATTTGTGATGTTAAGTTTCTTAAGTTCTTTATATATTTTAAAGATCAGTCTTTTCTGATATGGTGTTAGTGAAAATCTTTTCCCATTCTATAAGCTACTGTTTTGTTTTATTGACTATGTTCTTTGCTAGACTGAAGTGTCTCAATTTCAGGAGGTCCCATTTATTAATTATTGCTCAAAGTGTCTATGCTACTGGTGTTATATTTAGGAAGTCCTCTCTTTTGCCCTTGCATTGAAGGCTACTTCCCATTCTCTCTTCAGTGAAGTTCAGTGTGGCTGGATTTATGTTGAGGTCTTTGATCCATCTGATCTTGAGTCTTGTGCATGGGGATAGATATGGATCTATTTTCATTATTTTACATGTCACTATCCAGTTATGCCAATGCCATTTGCTCAAGAAGCTTTTGTTTTTGTATAATTTTAGCTTATTTATCAAAACTCCAGTGTTCACAGGTGTGTGGATATCAGGGCCTTCAATTTGATTCCATTGGACCACCTTTCTATTGCTATGCCAATACCAAGCTGTTTTCATTACTATAGGTCTATAGAAGAGCTTGAAGTCAGGGATGGTGATGCATCCAGGGGTTCCTTTCTTGTACAGAATTGCTTTGACTATCCTGGTTTTATGTTTTTCCATATGAAGTTGAATATTGTTCTTTTGAGGTCTGTGAAGAATTGTTTGGGATTTTGATGGGAATTGTATTGAATCTGTAGATTGTTTTCTGTAAGATAACCAGTTATATTATATTGATCCTACCTATCCAAAAGCCTGGCAGATCTCCACATTTTCTGGTATCTTCTTCAATTTCTTTCTTCAAAGACTTAAAGTTCTTAACATACATGTGTTTCACTTCTTTGATTAGCATTATCCCAAGATATTTTATATTGTTTGTGGTTATTGTAAAGGGTAGTGTTTCTGATTTCTTTCTCAGCTATTTTGTCATTTGGTTATAGGAGAAATACTGATTTTTTTTAGTTGATTTTGTACCCTGCCTGATTACTATAGGTATTTATCAGTTGTAGGAGTACCCTGGTAGAATTTTTGTGTCCACTTATATATACTATTATATTATCTGCAAATAGCAAAGGATAACTAGCCCATAATCCATGACTCCAGCCAGAGAGGTAGATAACAAGGAGAACATTAAGAGACACATATATGGATCCCCCCTGAGAAGGGGAATGAGACAATATCTGCTGAGAAAATTAGGAGTATGTGTGGAGGAGAAGGGAGGACAGAAGGGTAGGGGAAGGGAAAAAGAGGAAGATGGAGGAGAACATGAGAGAATGGGATGGTTGAGATGGGGGAAGGACAGGGAAGGGGAGCAAGGAAAGAGATAGCTTGATTGAGGTATCCATTATGGGGCTAGAAAAAAAAAACTGGCACTAGGAAAATTCTCAGGAATCCACAAGAATGACTCCAACTAAGACCCTAAGCAATAGTGCATAACATGACTGAACTGGCTTTACCCTGTAATCAGATTGGCGACTGCTGTAATTGTCATCATGGAACATTCATTCATCAACAGATGGAAGCAGATACAGAGATACACAGCTAAATGCTGGGATCTTCTTCCACAAAAACGTATGACCTGAACTAATGACAGTTCACTGACTCTGGACTGATAATAGGAGAATCTGACTAGGACCAAACTAGATCCACTGAATGTGGGTGGCAGTTCATGGCTGGGGCAGTCTGTGGGGCCAATATCACTGGGATGAGAATTTATGCCTAGTGCTTAAACTGGTATTTTGGAATCCATTATTTTAGAGGGATACTTTGCGCAGTCTAGATATGGGGGAAGCACCTCAGGACTGCCTCAAAGTGATGTGTTATACTTAGTTGACTCCCATTGGGAAGACTCCCTCTCTGAAGAGAGGATGGCAGGGTTGGGATGAGAGAAAGATGGGGGGAACAGGAGGAGACAAGGAAGTGGAAACTGGTTTATGTATATAAAGTAAGAAAAATTGTTTTCTTAAAATAATTTAATAAAGATAACTTGGATTCAGAAAACTATGAGTTCAATTAAATTATGAATGGAGGGGGCTAGAGAAATGGCTCACTGATTAAGAGCATTGCCTGCTCTTCCAAAGGTCCTGAACCTTTGGAAATTCCCAGCAACCACATGGTGGCTCACAACCATCTGTAATGATGTCTGGTGCCCTCTTCTGGCCTGCAGACATACACACAAACAGAATATTGCATACATAATAAATAAATATTAACAATAAAATAAAATATGAATGGATTTTGCATGATAATCAGAAGTCATATATTATCTGGCAGATACCTGCATTGCAAGTGTTGGGTTTGATAAAAAAAATAATTAAAAGAGAAAGGAAAAACAGAAAATATACATCTTCCTGTGCATCCATACAAAAAAAAAATATTCACCGTCCTAAGGTTTACAGTAGACATTTATATAAAAAATTAGAAAAACAATAAAGCCTATTTCAAATAACTTTTATTTCCTATTGAAATTATTTCTTAATTGGATTCTCATAGCTCTCTGATGCTGAAGCTAACTAAGGGCCAAGACAAAAACAGGACCACAGAGCTACATGTGCAAGTTCTTGGTTACAAAATTTGTAGTGGAAATCCTGGTTTGTACTATTCGTAAAAAGAGAATAATAAAATTCCTGAGCAGACCATTCATATTACAAGTATTAAAATTACAGTTTGCTTTTATCACTATTAAATAATATTATTAAATACCCTTTAATGTTTGAAGGGTTAGTTGAAAATAATTACAGTTTTGTTTCCATTTACCAAGTGGATTTAATGAATATTAAAAATTGAACATATTATAATAATGCACGTTCTTAGTATTAAATCATTAATAATAGCTGACAAAAATTAATACATGTTTAAATGTCCCATTTAAATTTGAATGAGTTAAACATTGTATAAAGACCTGATAGCACCTTAAATAATAATTAACTTAGCATAGAAGAGATATATTTACACAAACAAAATACCATATACTCCGTTGGACTAACTTATCACATGATTCTATTTTTCTTATTGTTTGTTTGCTTCATAATTCTAATTTAGAATAAATTAGAAGATATTTCATTTCCACAAAAATCCAATAGTTGAAATATGAAAGGATTTTGAAATTTTCAGGCACTATTTACTTTGCATATACTTTACTTTCTTCTGCAGAAGAAAATTGCACCAGGTTCTAATTGGAACCTAATACTATTTTAGCTTTGAGGCTTATGCTGATATTTCCAGAGGGAATTGTATATGTTGGTAATTTCATATCAATGAATCTATCTTCATTATGGAAACTCCGTTTTATTCAAGCATAGTAGAAATGACAGGGAAATAGGATAGTTTGCCAGTAATGAATGAAAAACAGATAAAACTTTGTTGAAAAACCATTCAAGGTGAATCAAATAGTCTACATATGGATAATTTACTATGGATAATTACACAGATGTTGGTTTGGTATTGTGAGTTAAATAGCTTGAAGATTCTCCTGAATCATTTCTCAACCTCTGAAGATCAATATTAGACTAGAAACTAGAGAATAATATAGATACTGTTTTGATAAGCTTTAAAATACTTTGTTTATATGTTATGGTAAAACAATATATGACAAGTTTTTCTGAAATAAAAAATGAAATTCATTTCACACAAAAATAACAGTATGCGTAATAGTGAAACTAGAACCAAGAATTTGGTATAAATTGTACTTTGCATTTTTTAATGGGAATGTACAATGATTGAACTTAGAGTATGCCTCATAACCTGCAGAAGACCTTTGTATCTAATGTTAGTCACTATGGAATTTGATTGTTATACCATTTAGAGGTCAGCCAACTCAAAGTCCTGCAAGGTTTCTTAAATTGTATTTTATGAAATCACATTTTTTTATGACAAAATGTTAACTTAGAATATAACATATACATTCTTCTTTTCTACATATTGCTCATTTCCTATGTCAATACTGTGTTTCTTTGTGACATGGAGTAAATCAAGGGTGAGTGCATGGCTCTCAGTTATGATACATTTATATTAATACTTGAAGAGTTTGTCACATACAATGCTTGCTAATTACCCAAATTGGACTTATGTTCCTTATGTTTGATCATAGTTAAAGATAAGTAAAAGCTGACTTAAAATTACTATATTCAAAACACTTAGAACTCTAAAGAGAAGTGGCTTCTCAACATGAATTAAGGACAAAAACAGTTAAAAATGAAAGTCTCAATGATAGAAGTCTTTGTCTCCGAGCTCAGAGAACACTGCTACCATGTCTTCTTCAGTGGAATTACCAGCAAATTTACCCACAGTTCTTCAACTTGGTGAGGCTCACAAGACTGAATGTAGGATATTCTTAGAGAAAACATGGTTAGGGTTAAGTCAGTTTAATTTGTATCCTTGTACATGTAAAGTGTAAATAAAACTTGGTCATAGTTACAGGGCAGATTTTTATTTTCTGTTTGAACATGTGGAAAACAATTTACTGACTTCACTTTAAATAAGAAAAAATTCGAATTACCTGCTTTTTTGAGGGCATATGCAATATTGCCCTGGTAATTATAGTTTTTAATTTTTTCATTTAAAAATGGAAGTAAGAGTAAAAAATCATTCCTCTTACTAAGTATTAAAATTCAGCAATTATCCATATCCATCAAACATCTCTATTTATCTCTTTATGTATTTATCTGGATATCTATGTATCTGTCTATGCATGTGTATTTATGTATATATGTATTTACATGTGCATATATGAATGTATGTATCTATATATCATCTATTTCTGCCATCTAACTATCACCTATTTATATCTATTTATCTAACTATTTATCATCTATCATTCAGTCTATTGTCTTCAGCTATAGACTATCTGGAATATTGCTCAAGCTTTGGTACATTCAAAAATATTTTAGATGAATTTCCTTACTACCAGATCTTGAACTGTAGCTGACAGAGAAGTGGGTTAGTAGATGAAAAGTAATCTCATAAAAATAAACATAAACACTCAGAATAGTGAAGAAGATGCTTCCTCACAACAGACTTACAGATGCAAGGCCAAACACTGGAACACAGATGATCAAACTGAGCTACAGATGTATACTATTTAATTTATACAACTAATTATTCATTCACCATAAGTACTAAAATGTGCTAATATTTTCTTTTTTGTTGATTTTTATTGAGCTCTACATTTTTCTCTGCTCTCCTCCCTGCCACTCCTCCCCTTCCAACCCTCCCCCAAGGTCTCCATGAGCCCAATTTACTCGGGAGATCTTGTCTTTTTCTACTTCCCATGTAGATTAGAAGTATGTAAGAAAAACAACATCAAGATTAATTTGTGGAAACATTGAAATTCAGAAGTTAAAGGTGTGATTACTTGTTTGAGCTTTGGACTTTATTCATATATATCCAAGGAAATCCTAAAATGATTCTGTTCTAGGTGCTTCTCAAAGTCAAGTCATTAAGGTGGTGATTGTCCATGGGTTCTTTTTGGGAAGTATGAGAAGGCAAAGTAGATATAGTGCTTCTTCACTTTTCTAGTAAGTTCTTTTGAGTGGAAGTCTCCTAATACTCTTCCAAAAAGGTTGTATTATCAATTTGTCTCTTGATACATGATTCCTCTGAGCTAATTTCACTTAATTTGCCAAAAGTTTTCAGTAGCAACTATGGATTTCATGCTTAACTTGCCTGGCTGGGTTTTCATCTTTGGTGAATTATTCTCTTAGTGTTCATTGTTAATTTAAAGTAATATTTAATCTCCCCCTTAGGAATAATAGATGCTTTACAAGAAGTAAGTCAACATATTTATCTTTGTAACTTCATTTTGTTAACTAAGGAAAACTTAAAAAAAATTTTCCTAGACAAAATCTATGCTTTAGAGAGAACATGAACTGCTGTAGAGGGAGTGACTTACACACATGCCAATTAAAAGCAGAACGAGAGCTTAGGAGGCAAATTCAATAGTATAAGCAGTATTCGTTAGGAGTATAAAAGTGGTTTAGTGAAGGCGTAAGTCATGAACAAGGCCACACCAGTTTGGAGTTATGATTAATAGGGTGTTATTTATTTAAAGAGGAAAACTTACAGATCACAGTCTCAGACAACAGCCATCTGCACAACCAGGAAGGGAGTCTAGTCTCAGGCGGAGCAGGAAGTGAAGAGAGCAAGCAGAGGATAGCCGCTTTTTTAAAGGGAGAGAGGCCACGCCCCAATGGGCTGGTATCACAGCATCTATTGGTTGGAGGGGCGGAAGGACCTCCCGCAACACCTCCCCCTTTTGTTTAAGGAAGAGAGTTCTAAACCTACTATGAAATTATATACAATAAGTACAAATATCCTATTCTAACTAGCTTAGGTCTTGTATAATAAATAACTTGGCCAAGTCGTGAGAAAAAA
>NW_026067934.1:2758873-2762307 GCF_014885135.2 Alexandromys fortis | reverse complement strand
TGACAGAGTCACCCTGAGGGGTTGCAGCTTCTGCAACCGGCAACCGCGTGCTCTGGTTCACACTACTTAAGAGCTGTACTTGCAAGGGAGATTTAAAAACAACTCAGAAAAGAGTAAACCACGCAGGCAGAGACTACGCGGGCCTGTGGAGTTTCAATCCACGTGGGGAAGCAGATGATAGGGTGCATGGGGACTTGAAGTCAATCTGAGGTGTCTAAAAAATATAAAGAACTGCAGCAAGAAAAGCCAGTGCGTGATAATTTATATTAAACTGCTGGCTCCACGCTCAAGGCACAGGCTACAAGGCCGCCACAAGGCACAGGCCACGGCTAAGGAAGGAAGGGCTCGCGCCAAGCCGAACTTCAGCGGGGAAAGGAGAGGTCCTAAAAGCCAAATGTTCGGGTGCCAGATGAAGGCGTAAGTCACGAACAAGGCCACACCAGTTTGGAATTATGATTAATAGGGTGTTATTTATTTAAAGGGGGACACTTACAGATCACCGTCTCAGACAACAGCCATCTGTACAACCAGGAAGGGAGTCTAGTCTCTGGTGGAGCAGGAAGTGAAGAGAGCTAGCAGAGGAAATAGCCGCTTTTTTAAAGGGAGAGAGGCCACGCCCCAATGGGCTGGTATCACAGCAGCTATTGGTTGGAGGGGCGGAAGACCTCCCGCAACAGTTTAGCTGTTATGAACAAGAGAAAACAAATGCTGGTAGGATTGCAAATATACAACCACTGTGGAAAGTAGTGTGGTGGTCCCGTGTGAAGATAGAAATAGATCTACCTCAAGATCTAGTTATATACCCGAAGGACATTTCATCAGCTACAAAGATACTTTCTCAACCATATATTCTGCAACTCTATTCATAATAGCCAGAAGCTGAAAGCATCCTAGATGGTCTTCATTGAATGAATGGATAACAAAAATGTTGCACATTTGCACAATTACTCAACCATTTAAAAAATACATAAATAAAAAGAAACCATTGTATTAACCTTTAAATGGATTAAAGTAAGAAAAAAAAAATTATCCCGAGTGAGGTAGCTCAGACTCAAAAAGACAAATGTGGTTTGTCTTTATTTTTATGTGGTTATTATATTTTAAGCCTTTAACGGTGAGCTACAATCTGGAACAACAGAAGTTAGGTAGCAAATAAAAGAATGAGGGTAGTAGATAGATATCGCAAAGAATGATAAATAGATTAGATAGATATGGATGGACAAAGTAGAAGTAGACATAGAGAGGAGAATAAAATCAGAAGAGGGAAGGCAGATGGGGACAAAAGAGGGAATACAGCAAGGGACATATAAAATTAAGGGTCATTTGAGAGTTGTTCAGAAACCGAATACAGTAAATTCTTCCTAAATATATACATATATAAATGTGATCTAAATGAAATTACCAAATAATTGGGTGGAGGGGAGCTGCAACAGGATATCTCACATTACCAAATGAAGCTTCTAATGCTGGTACTGGGTTCTATGTCATCAAACTGATAGCCAGACGGGCCATACGGGAACCTTCAAACAATCTAGACTATTGTCAGATCTATTGATTACTCTCCACAGACTGATGAAGACAACATGTGTACAACTCAATGACATGAATAAGTGAGTTGGTACATACTTAGAGCCTTCAATTCTACAAACTATTATCCCTGGTACTGGAAGATACTCTGTACACTACTGTAGAAAGAGCTGCGGGCAGGCCTGCTTTTTGTCCTGCCCGGTTCCCACACAGCTAGCTTGACATCCGAAATAACAACACACAAATTGTATTCACTTAAACACTGCCTGGCCCATTATATCTATCCTCTTCTTTGCTAACTCTCACATATTGATTAACCCATTTTTAATAATCTGTGTAGCATCACGAAGTAGTGTCTTACCAGGAAATGTTCAGCATGTCTGACCTGGGGGCTTGCTCCATCGAGGCTGACCAGATAGGAGAGGCATGGCGTCTGGCTCACTTCCCTTCTTCCCAGCATTTTGTTCTGTCTACTCCACCTACCTAATTTTCTGACCTATCAGGCCAAGCAGTTTTCTTTATTGATTAACCAATGAAACAACAGATTGACAAATGACCCTCCCACATCACACCACCAAAGGAAAATATCGACTTTGTTACATGCTCTTCAATCTACAAAAATGGTCTGCCTGCAAGGTGCCCTAATGCAATATTGGCACAAAGTATAAGGAAATAACTAACCAATATCTGATTGGATTTAGGCCCACTCCATGAGATAGAACCCAACCCAGACACTGCTTGAGTAGTTAAAAATCTGAGACCAGATAGATTAGGGTCCCAGGAGAAAACCAAATACTACTCTTCTGCAAAAGGAAAATATCATTAAAATTACTCCTAATGAAATTTTGTTATATTTATAGACCAGTGTTTTGCTCAACCATCATCAGAGAGGCTTCCTCCTGCAGCAGATGGGAACACATACAGACAATCTGCAGAAAGTGACAGACTTAGGAATATTACATTCTAAATGAGATTTCTCCATCAATTCCCTACCCTTGTTACTCAAGAAAATCTGCCAAGGACTGAAAGAATGTAAGATCCAGAGAAGATGGCAGAAAGCAAAGAAACAAGTCCTTCTTAACCCAGCAAGAACAATGTATACATCAATGCACAGAGACTGTGGCTGTATTCACAGAGCCTGCACAGTTTTGTGCCATATGGAGTCCCAACACTGTAAGGAAAAGTGGATAAAAACCCTTAATTCTAGCCGTGAAGTTATTTCTAATTGCTAATTACTTGTAAATGAAATATAAATTCTCTTCAACTGTGTTTCATTGGGAATATAGCAGGCTACCAGTACAAAACAACCTCAACAGCATCTTTAGAGATTCTTTGTTTCATAATGTTTCACAAGCACATTTATTTTATTTTATTTTTATTATTTTTCATTACAATTCCTTGTCATATAAGTATTCTGTTTCAGTTTTGATGTTTTTATGAGATTCCTGTGTGTATAAATGTATGTATTTATATGTTGAAGTGTTTCTTCTATTTTTTCTTTGACTTTTTCCCCGTTTGTTTGTTTCTTTTGTCCTGTTCCAATTTGTTTGTTTGTTTTTATTTTCCTTTACTTTATTATTGTTCTTTGAATGTTTGTTTTCTGAGGAGAGGCAGAAAGAGTTTGGATTTGGATGGAGGTGGGAAGGATCTTGGACAGTCTTCCAAAAGGGCAGGAGAGCGGCCTTATTGGATTGTAGTCAAGAGGCCCCATGGTGGGTGAGAGACAGATAGGCCATGCATATTGTGCTCACTAAGAGGGTTTATATTTGGAAAGAGAGAATGGGAAAAGGAGAGATAAGAGGAGGAAACCGGCTTCTGAGGACAAGACTGGCAGAACAGAGGAAAGAGTCAGAGAGAGAGAGAGAGAGAGAGAGAGAGAGAGAGAGAGAGAGAGAGAGAGAGAGAGA
>NW_026067934.1:2753196-2758827 GCF_014885135.2 Alexandromys fortis | reverse complement strand
GGGGGGGGGGGGGGGGAGGCACAAAAGTTTGCCTCTTCAGAGGAGCAGCAGGAAAGTGAGATTGGGAATGGGTGGAGCTTGTCTCTTAAAAGGGCCTTTTGGGTCTGCACACAGACTACAGAATGATGGATGCAGCAGCCATTGGATCTTGGGCTGGCCAGGGTACTGCCTGCATACATTCTGCCAAGAGACAGGGGGCAGACCAGCATAATGCCTGAATCCTAATAGATGGAAAATCATAATCAGAATATATTATAGAAAAAAAAAAACTTTTGAATAAAAGAAAAGCAGAGGAAAAATAGTCTAAGAAATATCTGTTGAGAGAGTAGATGTAAGTTAGCTAAAATGAAAAAGAGGAAACAAGCACAAGAAAAATCACAGATTTCCAAGTACAAGAGCATCAGCTACAAGAAAATAAATATTTCATCTTGAATCTTTATTCCTGGAAAATTCCAAGGTAACCGTGAGGCCAAATTAAGTTTATATTTTGAAATTAGATTTTATGTGGAATTGAATCACAAATGGTATGAGAAGTTTAAAGAATATTTCCCATTACAGTGGCAAAGACTACATGTTTCCATTGCAAATTAAGAATTAATCTTAGCAAGAGTTTTAGCAGTTTTTAAAAGATCTTCAGGAGTCACAGAATTGAAGCTTTTGCATGTCAACAGTGTCACTCACTGGTGCATCGCGGTTAGCAAACATTCAACTTATCAAGTTGATATAAACATTGCCCAGAGACATTTTTAGAGTAATAATTTTTTGAAGATATGTTAAGCTGTTCTTAAAACTAAATTGCGTTTGATATGTGTGATGAAAGTCTTTACTACTTTGTGTCCATCCAAATAGAGGAAGAGCACTGAATGAAGATGAGTACCTGACTGACCCTAAGTATGGCTGAGAAGAATTTTATTGTGGATATGTATGAGGGGAAAGAATAGCCAGAGGTATCTGGAAGGGTCCATTCTGAATGTGGTCATGAAAGAAGTAGGAAAGGAGGAGAGCAAGAGAGAAAGAAAAGAGAAAAGAAAGAGGAGAGAGGACAAACACATTAAATGAGAAGGGAAGGACCAAGAGGAAAACCAAAGAAAAGAGAAGGGAGAAAAGAACCAAGAGAGAGTATAGCCAAAATGACTGAGGTGATATGTGAAAGAGAAACTGGGGGAAGGGAAGGGAAACTCAGCTTAGGGAAGTACTGAGGAGCCAGGACTCTGTAACAGATACTCCCTGGGAGCATGGCTTTGGTATATTAATATGCACCTCAGCCATTTGCCCCATTTCCTTGGGATCGAAAAGCAACCAAACAATATATATGTCAAAACAAAACAACGGAAATCTAAGCTCAGCTCCACAACTTGTTCTCTGGCCTCAGTATTTGATAATTTATCCAGCTTTAATTTTCATTAATTCATTTAGGCACTGCACAATTAAAATTATTCTAAAATAGATTGTTTTCTAAATGCTAACTTCATAGATTGCTATTCATGGAGAAATATTGTAGAATAATAGAATGTGTCCTATAAAGACACTCAGTCATTGACATGTTTTTTTAGATTTGAAAGTTTATTACATCTTAGTTGATCTATGTTACTCAAATGTCACATTTTCTGTAAGCCTTAGTTACCAAATATGTCAGGAAAAGTGTTATTACTTCATTGGAGCCTAAAGTTTGAGACAATATAGATAAACAAGGACTGTGTTTGATAAGTATTTGGAACATATTACCTACAAATGTATTCAGTCTTGTATAATAAAATAAACTGACAAAAGGCATACAAATACTTTGGAATTTATTTTTAAATTTAAGAGAAGAAAACAATTATACTTGATGAATAATCCGGTTCAAAATCTGCTTTTATATTGCTAGATTTTAATCTAACTGGTAAATACAATTTTGATTAATTTTGAATTTTGACATTTTAATTTTATTTAATATCTATATGTGGACTTTAAACATTTTCATAAAAGTTAATTTTTCATAAGATCTCTCTCCATTGAGATGTGTTTATATGTGCTCATACAGAAAGAAGTACAGAAAGAAGTCTTGTTGTTTATAAGGAAAATACTTTCTATTCTTAAAATTTCTCATTTCTATGACAACTTAAAATTTTAAATTATGAAAAACATAGGATGGATTGAGAGTAATAGTTTTCGTCCCTCTTGATTGTCCCTTTAAAAAGCTGTTGCTACTTATTAGTTTAAAGGATGCATGCACACACACAAACACAGACACACATGACCTTTAAAGAAGAAAAGGAGATATTCATCAGTATGACAATAGGATAGGGCCAGTTCAAGCGCCCTCACTTCAGCTGCCCAAAGAACTAACTGGAGACATCTCCCTGAACACCTGGGAGCCCCTCTAGAGTCAAGTCTCTTGTCAACCCTAAGATGGCTCCCTTAATTAGGATATATACTTCCCTGCTCCCATATCCACCCGTCCTTTATCCCAGCCATCCCATTCCCCCAAGCTCCCCCATCCTCCCCTTCTCACTTTTCTCTCCCCATTTCTCCTTACCCCCATCACACCCCACCCACAAGTTTCCAATTTTTGTCCGGCAATCTTGTCTACTTCCAATATCCAGGATGATAACTATATGTTTTTCTTTGGGTTCACCTTCTTATCTAGCTTCTCTAGGATCACAAATTATAGCCTCAATGTCCTTTATTTATGGCTAGAAACCAATTTGGATCTGAGTTACCTCACTCAGGATAGTGTTTTCTATTTCCATCCATTTGCATGCAAAATTCAAGATGTCATTGTTTTTTACCGCTGAGTAGTACTCTAATGTGTATATATTCCACACTTTCTTCATCCATTCTTCCATTGAAGGTCATCTAGCTTGTTTCCAGGTTCTGGCTATTACAAACAATGCTGCTATGAACATAATTGAGCCCATGTCCTTGTGGCACAACTGAGCATCTTTTGGATATATTCCCAAAAGTGGTATTGCTGGGTCTTGATTAAGGATGTTTGCTTATTTTCTGAGAAATTGCCATACTGACATCCAAAGGAGCTATACAAACTTGAACTCCCACCAGCAATGCAGGAGTGTTCCCTTCACCCCACAACCTCTCCAGCATAAGTTGTCATCAGTGTTTTTGATCTTGGCCATTCTTAAAGCTGTAAGATAGAATCTCAGAGTTGAGGAGATAAGAACATAAAAATTGGAAAAGGAGAAGTCAAACTCTCACTGTTTGCTGCTGATATGACAGTTTACATAAATGACCTCAAAAATTCTACAAAAGAACTTCTATAACTCATAAACACTTTACACATAATGTAGCAGGATACAAGGTTAACTAAAAAAAAATCAGTAGTCCTCCTTTACATAGATGATAAATGGGCTGATAAAGAAATCAGAGAAACATCATCCTTCACAATAGCCACAGATAGCATAAAATATCTCATAGTAACTCTAAACAAACAAATGGAAGACTTATATGATAAGAACTTTAAATCTTTGAAAAAAGAAATTGATGAAGACACCAGAAACTGGAAAGATTTCCCATGCTCTAGGGTAAGTAGAATTAATATAGTAAGAATTGTGATCTTACCAAAAGCAATCTACAGATTCAATGCAATGTCCATCAAAATCCCATCAAAATTCTTCACAGACCTCAAAAAAATGGTACTCAACTTCATATGGAAAAGTAAACAAACAAACAAACAAAAAAACCAGAAGAGCCACAACAATCCTGTACAATAAAAGGACTTTGGGAGGCATTACAATCCCTGACTTCAAACTCTACTACAAACCTACAGCACTGAAAACAGCCTGGTATTGGAATAAGAACAGACAGGAGAACCAATGGAACTGAATAGAAAACCTGGATATCAATCCACACAAAATGGAAAAAAGAAAGCATATTTAACAATGTTGCTGGCATAACTGGATATTAACATGCAGAAGAATAAAAATAGGCCCATAACTGTCACCATACACAAAATGCAAGTCTAAATGAATCAAAGACCTCAACATAAAGCCAGACACACTTAACCTTATAGAAGAGAAATTGGGAAGTACCTTTGAACACATTGGCACAAGAGACCACTTTCTAAATATAACCCTAGTAGCACAAACACTTAAAGAAACAATTAACAAATGGGACCTCCTAAAACTGGAAAGCTTCTATAAAGGACATAGTCAACAAGATTAAATAGCAGTCTACCGAAAGGAAAAAAAAAAAAATCTTCACCAACCCCACATCAGACAGAAGTCTGATCTCCAAAATATACAAAGAACTGAAGAAATTGGTCATCAAAATAACAAATAATCCAATAAAAACATGGGGTATAGACCTAAACAGAGAACTCTCAACAGAGGAATCTAAAATGGTGTAAAGACACTTAAGGAAATGTTCAACATCCTTAGCCATCAGAGAAATGAAAATCAAAACAACTCTGAGATTTCATCTTCCACCTGTAAGAATGGCCAAGATCAAAAACACTGATGACAAATTATGCTGGAGAGGTTGTTGGGTGAAGTGAATACTCCTCCATTACTGGTAGGAGTGCAAATTGGTACAGCCCCTTTAGATGTCAGTGTGGTGATTTCTCAGAAATTTAGGAAACAACCTACCTCAAGACCCAGAAATTCCACTTTTGAGTATGTACCAAAAGGATGCTCAATTTTGCCACAAGGACATGTGCTCAACTATGTTCATAGAAGGATTGTTTTTCATAACCAGACCTGGAAACAACTTAAATGCCCCACAACCAAAGAATGGGACCAAAGAAATGTAATACATTTACACATTTATAAAGCAGAAAAAAAAAATAATGGCATCTTGAAATTTTCAGGCAAATAGATGGTGCTAGAAAATATCATATTGATTGAGGTAACCAAGTCCCAAAAAAGGCAAATATCATATGTACTCACTGTTAAGTGGCTTCTAACATAAAGCAAAGAAAAGTAGCCTATAATTCATAACCCCAGAGAACCGAGACAACAATAAGGACCCTAAGAGGGAAATACATGGAAAGTAGGAAAAGACAAGATCCAATTGGGATCATGGGGACCATTGGAGAGGGCTAAAGGGGAGGGGAGAAGAAAGGAGGGAAGCAGAGAAGAATGTACAGCTCAATAAAATCAATAATAAAAAGACTATAGGAATACAATGCAAGAGCTTTTTGTGGCATGGATTGTAAATGTTATTAGTAATAAAAGTCTGCAGTCAGATATTAGGAGGTAAAAGCTGAGAGATCAGACCTTTTACCTCTACCAATGCTCAGACAAAAGGGGCTATCCTATCCACAGACTGCTTCAGATTCACCTCACACTTCATTCTCAGACTGCAATTGTCTCCACCAAACCTCATACTACAATGAATTCTTGTCCCCTCCTGCCATGTATTCTTCTCTCTGTGCAGCCTGTCCCCACCCACTTGGTGCTGGGATTAAAGGCAAACCTTCGAAGGCCTTGGCCTTGAACTAACAGAGATCCCTCTGTCTCTGTCTGAGATTAAAGGTGAGTGCCTCTGTCTGGGATTAAAGTTGTACTTCACAACTTTCTGGCCTCTAGTGGCTTATCTCTGCAATCTAATATTTAGGACATCTTTATTTCTTAAAACAAAGTATCACTACAGTTTTTTTTTTTTTTTTTTTTTTTTTTTTTTTTTTTTTTTTTT
>NW_026067934.1:2749688-2751217 GCF_014885135.2 Alexandromys fortis | reverse complement strand
CAAGCTCAGCTGACTGGCAAGCATTCTGCACGCAGAGCCCTATCTTATCTCCCATGTTGCATCTTTACAACCATACAGTCGAGGTTCCTATGCAACAACTATAAGGTGCAACACAGTGCTTGTTATCAGGCTGGAGAGAGACTCAGTGGTGTTTTTTTTTGTTTTTTTTTTTTCCGAGACAGGGTTTCTCTGTGGCTTTGGAACCTGTCCTGGAACTAGCTTTGTAGACCAGGCTGGTCTCGAACTAACAGAGATCCGCCTGCCTCTGCCTCCAGAGTGCTGGGATTAAAGGCGTGCCCACCACCGCCTGGCTGCTATTACTAGGTCAAGGTGTCTCCCTGCCTCTTGATGTGTAGCTTGTTGTTTCATAAAGAAAAAACAAAATCAAGTAAACTAAGGCAATCTGATTTCTGCTACATCTATGGGTAACAAATGTTCTCTGTTTTCACAGCAGGCTTATTCAGTAGCTATCTACATCCATGCCAACATTTATACTAACACATGTTTAAATAATAAAATGTGATAAGTTAAGTACCATGTGTAGAAAGTGGGGCCTATTTTTCCATTAGTTGCTGAAGTACAGATGAATTCTATCCCTCCCATCCACTCCTCCTCCATCTCCATATTCATTCAGAAAGGGACAGGACTCCCATGGGCTTGCCCAAAACATGGCACATCAAGTTGAGGCAAGACCAGTCTCTTCCCTTTAGATGATGAGGCAGGGCCAGACAATCCAGCATGGGGATTCGGTTACCTAAAACCAGCTAAGTGGTCTTGATCTCACATTTAGAAGCCTTACTAAGAGATCACACTACATAATTGTCACACACATGCAGAGGATTTAGGTCGGTCTCATTCAGGCTGGCTGTTGGTTAAGCATCCATGAGGTCCCATGAGCTTAGGTTAGTGGTCTCTGTAGGTTTCCCCATTATGACTGCCCTAGCTGGTACAATCCCTTCTCCCTTTCTTCTGCAAGACAATTTGAGCTCAGCACAGTGTTTGTCTGTAGATCTCTGCTTTCACTTCTATCAGTTACTGGATAGAGTATCTCTGATGGCAATTAGGAAAGTCACCAATCTGCTTACAGTCGCTGGCTAGTTCAGGCGTCCTCTCCACCACTGCTAAAGGCATTACTTTTGATAATCTGTTGAAATAGGAGCGTCGGCGGGGCTGCGTCCCCAACACCCCGGCCACTTGGCTAGCTTATGCCCGAAATAACAACACACAAACTGTATTCATTTATAGAACTGCTTGGCCCATGAACTCTAGCCCTTACAGGCTAATTCTCGCACCTGGTCTAGCCCATTTCTAATGATGTGTGTAAGCACCCCAAGGTGCGCTTACCTGGAAGAGTCTAGCCTAAGTCCATCCGGGATTGGAGGAGCTTCATTGCGTGCATCTGCCTGGGAGAGCTGAGCATGGCGTCTCTGCTCCAGCAGAGCTGTCGGGTCTCTCCGGGAGCAGAGCAGAGTCTGACCTCACTTCCTCTTCCGCCCAGAATTCTATTCTGTTTACTCCTCCCATCTATG
>NW_026067934.1:2743971-2749033 GCF_014885135.2 Alexandromys fortis | reverse complement strand
ATTTTTTGTTTTTCGAGACAGGGTTTCTCTGTGGTTTTGGAGCCTGTCCTGGAACTAGCTCTTGTAGACCAGGCTGGTCTCGATCTGCCTGCCTCTGCCTCCCGAGTGCTGGGATTAAAGGCATGCGCCACCACTGCCCAGCTTGATTCCCTATTTTCTAAGAAACCACCATACCAATTACCAAAGTGGTTGTACAAGTTTGTAGTCCCATCAGCAGTAAAATGTACCCCTTCACATCCTTTCCAACATAAGCTGTCCTCAGTGTTTTTGATATTAGTCATTCTGACAGATGTAGGATGGTATCCCAGAATAATTTTTATTTGCATTTCCTTGGTAACTAAGGATATTAAGCAATTCTTTTTTTAAAATATTTATTTATTTATTATGTATACAATATTCTGTCTGTGTGTATGCCTGCAGGCCAGAAGAGGGCACCAGACCTCATTACAGATGGTTGTGAGCCACCATGTGGTTGCTGAGAATTGAACTCAGGACCTCTGGAAGAGCAGGCAATGCTCTTAACCACTGAGCCATCTCTCCAGCCCCCTATTAAGCAATTCTTTAAGTGTCTTTTGGCCATTTGGGATTATTCTGCTGAGAATTCTATGTTTAGATCTGTACCTCATTTTTTAAATGGATTATTTGGTATTTTGATGTTTAGCCTCTTGAGCTTTAGAGATCAGTCCCCTGTCAGATGTGGGGTGGGTGAAGATCTATAGGCTGTCTGTAAGCTGCTATATTGTCTTATTGTCAGTGTCCTTTTTCTTAGAGAAGCTTTTCAGTGTCAGGAGGTCCCATTTTTATTTGGTGATCTCATTTTCTGTGCTATTGGTGTTGAATTCAGGAAGTAGCCTCTTGTGTTACTGAGTTCAAGGCTACTTCCCCTTTTACCTTTATCAGGATCAGTGTAACTGGATTTATGTGAAGGTCTTTGATCCACTTGGACTGGAGTTTTGTGCATGAGGATAGATATGAATCTATTTGCATTCCTCTACATGTTTACATCCAGTTATGCCAGGACCATATGTGGAAGATTTTTTTTCCATTCTTTAATTTTTAGCTTCTTTGTCAACAATCAGGTGCTCATAAGCATGAAGATTTATGATACGGTTTTAACTTAATTTCATTGATCTATGTGTCTGTTTTTATGCCTTTACCAAGCTGTTTTTATTACTATAGATCTACAGTAGAGCTTGAAGTCAGGGATGGTGATGCATGCAGAAGTTTCTTTATTGTGCAGAATTGTTTTACCTAAAACATTTGAATTTTTTTCAAATGCAGTTGAGTATTGTTTTTTGAGGCCTATGAAGAATTGTGTTGGTATTTTGATGGGGATTTGCAGTGAATCTATTGATCGCTTTTAGTAAGATTGCCATTTTTATTATGTTGATAGTACCCATTCAATAGCATGGGAGTTCTTTACATTTTGTGATATCTTCTTAAACTTCTTTCTTCAAAGACTTAATGTATTTGGCATATAGTTCTTTTTCATTTGTTTGGTTAGAATTACCCCAAGATATTTTATAACTTTTGTGGTTATTGTAAAGGGTGATGATTCTCTGATTTCTTTCTTAGACCATTTATAATTTGTATATAGGATGGCTACTGTTTTTTTTTTTTTTAGTGTATCATGTATCCTGCCACATTATTGAAGTTATTTATTAGCTCTAAGAGTTTTATGATATAATTTTTGGGGCCACATATGTATATTATCACATCATCTGTAAATAGTGAAAGTTTTATTTCTGTCTTTCCAATTTGTACACCCTTATCTCCTTTGTTTTTGTCTTATTGCTCTAGCTGGAACTTTGAGTACTATATTGAACAAATACATAGAAAGTGTTTAGTTTTGTCTTTTTCCTGATTTTCATGGAAGCTCTTTGAGTTTCTCTCCATTCAACTTGATATTTGCTGTCAACTTAGTGTAAATTGCCTTTATTGGATTTTGGTATGTTTTTTATATCCCTGATCTCTCCAGTACCTTTATCATGAAGGGGTGTTGGATTTTGTTGGTGGCTTTTTCAGAAACTCATGAGATGGTCATGTTTTTTTTCTTTCAATTTGTTTATACAGTGTATTACACTGACAGATTTTCATACATTGAGCCATTTCTACATCTAAGGGATGATGCCTACTTGATTATGGTGGATTTTCTTTTTGATGTGATGTGTTCTCAAATTAGATGTGCCAGTATTTTATTGAGTATTTTTGCATCAATTCTCATGAGGGAGATTGGTCTGTAATTCTCTTTCTTTATTGCATCTTTGTGTGGTTTGGATATCAGGGTATCTGTAGCCCCATAAAAAGAGTTTGGTAATGCTCCTTCTGTTTCTGTTGTGTGGCACAATTTGAGGGGTATTGGTGTTAGTAGTTCTTTGAAATTCTGTAAGAATTTTGCATTTAAACCATCTGGTCTTGGGAGGAGTTTTTGTTGGGAAAGCTTTTAGTGATTGCTTCCATTTCCTAGCATGTTATAGGTATATTTAAATTTTTTTATGTTGTCTTTATTTTAGTAAGTTGTACCTATTCAGAAAATAGGCCATTTCTTTTAGATTTTCCAATTTTGTGAACTATAGGCTTTTGAAATACTACCTGATGATTCTATGGATTTCCTCCATGTCTGTTGTTATGTCCCTCTTTTTATTTCTGATTTTGTTAATTGGATATTCTCTCTTTGCCTTTTGTTAGTTTGGATAAGGATTTGTCATTCTTGTTGGTTTTCTTAAAGAACCAACTCTTTGTTTCATTGATTCTCTATAATGTTCTTTTTGTCTATATTTGATTGATTTTAGGCCTCAATTTATTTCTTGCCATCACCTATTCCATCATCATAAATTTTGCTTCTTTTTGTGCTAGACCTTTTAGGTGTTCCCTTAAGTCGCTAGTGTGAAATTTCTCCAAATTCTTTATCTGGGCACTTAGTGCTATGAACTTTCTTTTTAGCACTGCTTTCCTAATTTCCCATAAGTTTGGGTATGTTGTGCCTTTATATGCATTGAATTCTAAGAAGTCTTTAATTTCTTTATTTCTTCTTTGACCAGTGGTAATTCAGATGAGAATTGTGCAGTTTCCATGAGTTTGTGGGATTTCTGTAGTTTGTTTAGTTATTGAATTCTAACTTTAACTCATGTTGATCCAATATTTATAGGCGTTTATTCCAACTTTTTTTTTTTATATCTGTTGAGATTTTCTTCGTATCCAAGTATGTGATCAATTTTATAGAATGTTCCACAAGGTGCTGAGAAGAAGGTAAATTCTTTTCTGTTTGGGTGAAATGTTCTAAAGATGTTTGTTATCTAACTGAGTCAAAACATCTGTTATTATTTTTATTTCTCTGTAAATTTTCTGTCTGGCTGACCTGTCTATTGGCAAAGGCAAGGTGTTGAAATCTCCCATTATTAGTGTGTGGGGTTTGATGTGTGATTTAAAATTCAGTAATATTTCTTTTACAAATGTGGGTACCCTTGTATTTGTGGCATAAATGTTGAGAATTGAGACTTCAACTTGATGAAATGATAAATATAAAATATCCTTCTTCATCTCTTTTGATTATTTTAAATATGAAGTTCATTTTGTTAAATATTAAGATAGGTATACCAGCTTGTTTCTTACATCCATTTGTTTGGAAAATCTTTTCTCAACCCTTTATTCTGAAGTAATGTCTCTCTTTAAAGTTGATGTGTGTTTCTTGTATGCAACAGAAGGATGAACACTGATTTTGTGGTCATTTTTTTAGCCTGTATCTTTTCATAGGTGAATCAAATCCATTGATAGTAAGAGATATTGACTAGTGATTATTTGTTCCTGTTATTTTTTGATTTTGTTGTTGTGGTGGTAGTGGGTGTATGTTTCCCTTTGGGGGGATTTTCTGGTGTGGGGTCATTAGTTGCCTTTGTTTTCGTGTGTGCAACTAACTTCCTTCGGTTGGAGTTTTCCTTCTAGTACCTTCTTTAGGGCTGAATTTGTGGCTAGGTGTTGTTAAATCTGGTTTTATAACAGCTAGAAACAGATGCAGAGATTCACAGCCAAGCACTAGGCTGAGCTTGGGGAATCCTTTTAAAGAAAGGGAGGGGGGATTGTACAAGCCAGTGGGTCAAGATCATCACAAGAGAAGCTACCAAAACAACCTAGGTGGGCTCATACCAGCTCACAGAGTCTGAACTGCCAACCAGGAAGCCTGAATGGGACCAACCTAGACCTTCTACTTAGATGTGACAGTTGTGTAGCTTGGTTTAGTTGTGGGATTCCTAGTCATGGGAACAGGGTCTGTCCCTAAGGCTTTGACTGACTTTCAGGAACATTTTCATAATGGGTTGGCTACCCAACCTTAAGAAAATGGGAGGAACTTAGTCCTGTTGCAACTTGAAATGTCATGCTTTGCTGATACCCATGGGAATCCTGCCCCTTTCTGAACAAAAACAGAGGAGGAGTATACTGAAGGGAAGTAGAGAGAAGGAATGGGAGGAGAGGAAACTGTGGTTGAAATATAAAATAAATAAATAAATTTAATGAATAATAAAAACAACTTTGGTCTCAATTCTAATGTATTTCAGAAAGTCTTCCCTGATTGTACATATGAATAGCTTCTCAATTTCTTCTGTCCCCTCTCTTTGTTTATCACATCTAAGACTTTTGTCATATTTGGAAGTTATTTACTTGTTTACTGATTTATATTATGCCCTAATTTTCTTAAGGGATTTGTCAGAAATAATATTTTAGATGGCAAAACAAAAAAAATGAAAGTTTATTGCAACAGTAACAAAAACTGAAGAAAAAGTGATATTCTTGGGTCCCTGCCCTAGCCACGCCCACTCCCATAACCTCTGACCCGCCCATCGCCATCTTGGGACCTCTCACTCTCTCTCTTTCTGCTTCCTTAGCGTGCGCACGCGTTTTCTCTGTCTCTCTCTTCTTTTATCTCTCCTCTCTCCTTTTATCTCTTTTCTCTGTCTTTCTTTCTCCCTCTTCCTTAATAAATACTTATGGCTATTTCCTGTGTTTACGTGTCTGTTACCTGCCGCCACCGTGGGCCAAGGAAGCGTGCCCTCCTGTAGCCGCCCTC
>NW_026067934.1:2685703-2741559 GCF_014885135.2 Alexandromys fortis | reverse complement strand
CTCTCTCTCTCTCTCTCTCTCTCTCTTCTTTTATCTCTCCTCTCTCCTTTTATCTCTTTTCTCTGTCTTTCTTTCTCCCCCTTCCTTAATAAATACTTATGGCTATTTCCTGTGTTTACGTGTCTGTTACCTGCCTGCCGCCACCGTGGGCCAAGGAAGCGTGCCCTCCTGTAGCCGCTTTCCCATGGCGGGCTCCGCCAGCCCGCCCGGGGATCGTTTGTAGCCGCCCTCATGGCGGGCTCCCTCCGCCAGCCCGCCTGGGGACCGTTTGTAGCCGCTCTCTAATCGTTTTTTAAGAATAACAATTTATCCTTGATATTATTTTTTTTTTTCAGAAGAAATGGTAGACAATGGGAAAGTGTTAGGAAGATATACTTGTAAAATATATTTGAAGATATAAACTCAGTATTGGGAACATTATTGAAGGTTTCTGTGAACTACAACTAGCTTAGATTACCTGAAATTTTCATGGAGGAGGTAGGCTGTATGATATAAAATAGTTAAAAGGTTTCTCATTCTCAAGGTTCCATGAAAAATAAGCAACTAAATAATATTAGAACCACATTAAATAATTCTTACAAATTATTTCTTTAATGAGTTACTAAATATGCAAATATGTTAATGGATAATTCATAGTATCTACAAATTTCTCTTACTATAAAGCCAGTTAGTATTTTAGACAAGTATCTACTACAGAATCCACTATTTTATCAATGGGTAAGTCTTAAACATTGTTTGCATATTAGGTTTGTTATAACTACTGTGGGTATTGCAAAATGACAGACACAAATACTTATATTTTTTGTGTGTGAAGATGAATCTAAAACTAAGTTGTTGAAAAATAAAAAAACTGAAAAACCCAACAGAATCTGTCTTTCATGTGTTCCCACACATGCAAATGTCTATCTCACTGCTATATACAGTCTGCTACTATCACACTCCTGGAGTATATTTATCATTTATCAAATCAATATCTGCTAAATGCTAATGTAGGGGCTTTGCACAGACAGAGTGTGCAGAGTGTTCATGGTGTCCTTACAACACTAGGCTCTACTATTAGTTAAATATTTCCCTGTTAAATGAGTGAGACACATTCATTAAGGAGATGATTGCAGTGATGTTACTCATTATGATACAAAGTTCCCTTTGAGTTTCTGTCTAAAGCATCCACTTGGAAGTCAAGTCACTGCTTTTCCTTGGCTAACAGAAGAAAGCAAGCTGAAGAAACAAAGGGCCAGTGATGGTAAGGAAATAAAAGAATAAGTGTAGTTACAAGTTAACCCCATATAGACTGCTAGCCCATCTTTATTTCATGTTCTATATTTTGTAGGTTGCACATTATTTGATAAAAGGTACGTTTTTCATCTTTTCTTATGTATCAATCAATTTAATAGATGATATTTCAAGTTTTACTCTTATTTCAATGGATATGTGTGCTTTAGGGAAATCATATTAGCAAAGATACCTTCAAATGTTAGAGAATAATTTGTGTGTTAACATAAGGTAATAAGAGCATTCATCTACTAAGATAAGTTACCTATAAGCTATTGCTAAGTATATCCTAAGTGCAATGTTCTGTAGGAATTCCAAGGTAGCTGGATAACTCTTTCTTTACACAAACTTTTTTCAGAAAAACACAACATATTTGTATGAAATTATCATTTTGCATTATGGAATATAAATTAAAGAGGATGGAAATAAAATGATACAGAAATTCAGTGCTGGATCTTATGTCAGTCAAGTTAATGTTATTTCAGAATATCTTGTGGTCTTTGAGTTACAAGGTGCGTAGCTGAATGACCTTATATTTGGGAAATCTTTATAATTTTGTCACATGGTTTGTGAAATAACATTTTATTTTTTTTAATCCTCAAGTTTAAGCATGCAGATCTGTTTTAAAATTCTTTTTGTATATTTTGAAGTCTGTTGTACTTTGTTTCAGTTACCATACTTTCTGGTCGTAGTGTGAAATGATTCTAATTTTTATGTTTTTTTGTTTGATATGTTTTATTTTTTCCCTGAGGTTGTTTTTCCAAGGCATTTACTTTTCTTTTGCATTTAGGCACGTTTGAATGAGTTGAATACTTTTTTTGGTCTATTTTGCCTTTTAGTGCTCTTTTTTAATATATAAATTTATATTACTTTTACCAAAGAAGGGGAATTTTGCTGCTGCCTCAGATAATTTTATCTGACTTTTTATTCATTCTTCTTCTGTAACTCAACTTGTGTTTTGAGTCCTCTTAATACTTCCCTACAAGGCAAACTTGCACATACTTTCTTCTTCCAAATATGTATAATAAACAGCATGAGGCAACTGTGATGTAAATCATGACATGTACACACATTGCAATAAGAATTCTAAATATAGTCTAAATAGACACATACTATTGTAATTATTATACATAGTATAACTTATCCATGTCTATGTCTATATATTAGCACTTATCTTTTTCAGTCTGGAAATTTTTCAGGCTGGTCATTAAATTGCTCAATGAAGTCTGTTACTTTGTAGGTAAAGTAATGGAACAATGAATTAACAAGAAAGCTATCAAGCTGAGTTAGTGTTTACATTAGTAACCCAAAAGTATGTTTTCCAACTCCATTGAACAAATTCATTAAAGGCTAGGATTTTAAGTTATCATGGTACATGAGATGTTGTATTTCCCTCCCATTTTAATTATAACAAACTTCAATTCAGGTGAAACACATAGACCCTTTACCAGAAAATACTGTTAAAAGCACAAAATACAACATATAAAATTATAATAAAACAGTTATATTTTAATATAATTATAAAACGTTTTTAAAATATAAATTTAAAATGTAGTTCAATATGTGCTTCTTTATTAATATTAAATAAAAGCTCCAGCAGTGGAACTAATCAAAATTGCAGTTTTAAGGTAGTAAGGCATGCATGTACCCTGCATTTTGAAATATCTGCCACAGCAACAACATTTGGCATTAAACTTTTTTGTGATAGCATCATAAGGCCAATTAATATTAGTGTAGTTTGTTGTCTTCTTTTGCATTAAAAGAAATATAAAATTTCTACTGAAGTTTAATTAGTAAAGATGCAATATTTTCTCATTAAACTTCACAGTCACCTTAAAATTTTATTAATAAATCTTTGTTTAAACCCCCCAGTTTAGATTTCCTGTTGCCTGCAAGATATAGGACTCAGCTACTACTCCAGCATCGCATTTTCCAGTATGCCACCATACTCCCTGTCATGATGATAATGGGATAAACATCTGAAACCGAGCACTTACATGCCATGACAAACACCTTGGAGTTTGGAGGACAATTTACGGGAGTCATTTCTTCCCTTCTGCCATGGATATGTCCCATGGATGGAAAGTAGATGGCCATGCTTGGCAGCAAGCTCCATTACCATCTTGCCAGGTCAGAAAGGCAGCTCAGACAGTGAACTCCATGAGAGCAGGAGCGAATCCCGGGACATTTGCAGACTCAGAACTGGGCCAGGGACCTAGGCCATAGCAGGCCTGAGGTGGTGAGATCCATGGGAGAGAGACTGAACCAACTAGCTAGGCTGGAGTGGGCCTGAGGAAGCAAGCTCCATGGGAGCCTGAGCAGATCCAGATTCGGGACATTTGAGGACCAGGACTGAGTCAGCAACCTGGGCCAGAGCAGACCTGAGACAAACAAACAGAAACAGGTACAGGGGAGCAACCACTGAGTGAGTGAGCCAGAGCCAGAGACCGTTTTGGGTTAGACATGAATCTGGGACCTTCAAGGCAGTAGACCAAAGTCAGGATCCTTGTGGGTCTGGGCTTGAGTCTAGGACTCCCAAGGAACTAGGCCTAAACCAGGACCTCTACAGTCTTGGTGTGAATCTGGGACCTCTGAGGGAGTAGGGAGGAGCCAGAGATTTCTGTGGGTTTAGGCATCAGTCTGGATCCTTTGAGGGCATAGGCCTGAGCCAGGACTTCAGGTGTTGATCTAGGACATCAAAGGGAATAGGCAGGAACCAGAAACTTCTGTGGGTCCAAGTGTGAATCTGGGCCAGGACCACTGTGGGTCTGGGCACACCCAAGCCTGCAAACTCCATTGGAGTAGATCAGAGCCAGAGTCCTTTGCAGGACCAACTCCAAGCCAGGGACCTCTGCAGGAACAGATGCAGACCTGGTACATTTACAGAAACAGGTCTGAGCCAACAACCTAGGCTAGGACAGGCCTGAGACAGCAAACTCCAAGGGAGTGGAGCAAAGACTAGGAGCATTGAGCAACCTCCAGGAACATAGAGTGACCAATGGGGTAACTTAAACCATAGCACTGACTGTACCATGAGCAACAACCAGCCATCCGAGCCTTGGATTTACTGACAAGAATCACAGACACCCCCAACCACAACTATTAGAGGAAAAGATGAGTAAAATAGGTAAGAACACATACAACACCACAAAGAGCAACACGACACCAGTAAAACCTAAAGACCCTACAACAGCAAGACTTGAACAAAAAAATATATATGAAGCCAAAGAAAATGACCTAAAAATAACTTCAGGACAATGTTTGAAACTCTTAAAGAGGAAATAAGAAATTCCCTCAAGGAAATGGAGGAAAAGACAAACAAAAAATTGGAAGACATCAGCAAATCCCTTTAAGAAAACCAAGAAAAAATAATCAAACATATGAAGAAAACTATTCAAGACTTGAAAACTGAAATAGAGACAATAAAGAAAATACAAGCTGAGGGTATTATAGAAACAGAAATCATAAGAAAATGATAAGGAACCACAAATGCAAGCACAAACAGCAGAATACAGGAGATGAAGACAGAATCTCAAATGCTGAAGATACAATAGAGGAAAGAGACTCATAATACAGATAAAATATTAAATCTAACAAAAGTTTAATCCCAAATATCCAGGAAATATGGGACACCGTGAAAAGGCCAAGCATAAGAATAAAAGTTATAAAAGAATCAGAAGAAGTTCAATTCAAAAGCACAGAAAATATATTTAACATAATTATTGAAGAAAACTTTCCTAACCTAAAGAAAGATATGCTTATGAAGATAAAAGAAGCTTACAGAACACCAAACATACTGAATAAATAAGTGCCCTTACCACATAATAATCAAAACATTAGACATACAAAATAAAGAAAGAATATTGAGAGCTGCAAAGGAAAAATGTCAAGTAACATATCAGAATTACATCTGACTTCTCATTGGAGACAATGAAAGTCAGAAGGTTATGGTCAATTATTATGCAGACATTAAGAGACCATGAATGCCAGCCCAGACAACTGTACCAGCAAAACTTTCAATCACCATAGAAGGACAAAACAAAATATTACACAACAAAACTAGATTCAACCAATACCTAGCCACAAACCGATTTCTACACAAAATACTAGAAGGAAAACTCCAACCCAAGGGAGTTGGCTACATCAACAAAAACAAAAACACCTGATAGTCTCATAGCAGCAAATCTCAAAGAAGGGAAAAATTCACAAATTAACAGCACCAACAATGAAAACTAAATTAACAGGACCTAGCAATCACTTCTCATTAATATCCCTTAATATAAATGGACTCAGCTCAACTATAAAAAGGCCCAGGCTAACGGATTGGAAACAAAAACAGAATTCATCCTTCTTCTGGGTCCAAGAAACACATCTCAACCTCAAAGACAGACATCACCTCAGAATAAAGGGTTTGGAAAAATATTCCAGTCAAATGGACCTAAGAAATAAGCTGGTATAGCCTAATATCTAACAAAATAGACTTCAAACTAAAATGAATCAAAAGAGAAAAAGAAGGACATTCACGGGAAAAAATCCATCAAGAGGAAATCTCAATACTGAACGTATCTGCCCCAAATAAAAGGGCATCCTCACATGTAAAAGAAACATTTCTAAAGCTTAAATCATACACTAAACCCACACACTAATAGTGGGAGACTTTAGCACTCCACTCTCTCCACTAGACAGGTCAGTAAGACAAAAAAAAATGAACAGAAAAATAAGGGAAATAACAGATGTTATAACTCAAATGGACTTAACATGAGACATGTATAGAATATTCCATTAATACATAAAAGAATATATCTTCTTTTCAGCACCTCATGCAACCTTCTCAAAAATTGACCACATACTGAGTAACAAACCAAACCTCAACAAATACGAAAACTATGGCATAACCACATGTATCTTTTCAGATCACCATGGTTTAAAATGAGAAGTCAGCAGCAATACTAATTCCAGAAAGCCCACAAGCACATGAAAATTAAACAATGCTCACCTGAATCATCAATGAGTCAAGGAAGAAATGAAGGGAGAACTTAAAGACTTCCTGATATTCAATGAAAATGACCATACAACATACCCAAATTTATCAGACACAATGAAAGCAGTGTTAAGAGAAAAGTTCATAGCACTAAATGCCTACATAAAGAAGCTGGGAAAATTCTGCACTAGTAAATTAACCAAAAATTTGAAAACTTTAGAACAAAAGAAGCAAACTCACCTAACAGAACTAGATGGCAGGACATAATCAAATAGCTGAAATCAATGAAACAGAAATAAAGACAACAATACAAAGAATCAATGAGACAAAAAGTTGGTTCTTCAAGAAAATCAGCAAAACAGACAAACCTCTCTCCAAACTAACCAAAAGGCAGAGAGAGAATATCCAAATTAACAAAATCAGAAATTAAAAAGGGGACAAAAAGACAGATATTGGAGGAAATACAGAGAATCATCAGGTTATATTTCAAAAAACCTGAACTCCACAAAATTGAAAAAAACTTAAAGGAAATGGACAACTTTCTGGATAAGTATCACTTACCAAAATTAAATCAAGCCCAGATAAGCAAATTTAACAGACGTATAACTGCTGAAGAAATAGAAACAGCCATCAAAAGTCTCCCAACCTAAAAAAGCCCAGGACCAGATGATTTCAACTCAGAATTCTACAAGATTTTCAAAGAACTATTATCAATACTCCACAAATTATTCCCCACAACAGAAACAGAAGGAACATTGCCAAACTGTTTTTATGAAGGTACAATTATCCTGATACCCAAACCACAAAAAGACATTATTAATAAAGAGAACTACAGACCAATCTCTCTCATAAACATTGATGCAAAAATACTATATAAAATACTGGCAAATCAAATCCAAGAACACGTCAGAACCATTATCCACCATGATCAAGTTGGCTTCATCCCAGATATGCAGGGATGGTTCAACATACAAAAACCTGTCACAGAGCGGGAACCGGACGCGCACAGCGGGCGACATAGCTGGCGCAGCGGCCGGGACAGGCGGGTACTGACACAGTGGCAGACAATGCAGGCGACAGGGACCAGTGCAACACCAAGACCAGATCGCCCCAGGATAATTAAATCAAAGAGGTAGGCCTTTGGTTGGCGAGGTCCCGGGCAAACAGGGAACCTGGTTCTTTTCCTGAAGACCCGTCTGAGGGGTGAGAGGGATCTTGGCCCCTGGCAGGAGCCAGGAAACAGAACGAGGTAATTTTGCAAGAGGAGCCTCTGGCCAGCAGGGAAACCTGATCTGGTTTTAAAAGACCAATTAGAGATCTTCAATAGGAGGAGATGGGCAGGCGCCAAGGCAAAAATTCTCCCAATAAGCTGAAAAACAACATGAAAGCACCAGAACCCAATGATCTTACAACAGAAGGACTTGAACACCCTAACACAGAAGAAGTGGAAAAAATCGACTTTATGAAAGCAATAGAGTCCCTTAAACAATATGTAAAAAACACCTTTATAGAAATGGATGAGAAGTATAACAAAAAGTTTGAAGAATTGAGTAAATACGTACATGAGACCCTGGGAAACCAAGAAAAAACGAACAAACAGGTAATGGAAACAGTTCAAGAATTGAAAACTGAAATGGAAGCAAGGAAGAAAGCACAAACTGGGGACCAGCTGGATACGGAAAATCTAGGTCAACGAGCAGAGCCTACAGAAACAAGCATAATCAATAGAATACAAGAAATAGAAGAAAGAATCTCAGATTCTGAAGACACCATAGAGAAAATAAACGCACTGATCAAAGAAAACAGCAAAGCCAACAAATTCTCATCACAAAACATTCAGGAAATATGGGACACAATAAAAAGACCAAACCTGAGAATAATAGGAATAGAAGAAGGGGAAGAATTACAGCTCAAAGGCCCAGAAAATATATTTAACAAAATTATGGAAGAAAACTTTCCCAACATAAAGAAAGATATTCCTTTGAATATCCAAGAAGCATACAGAACACCAAACAGACTGGATCAAAGAAAAGCATCCCCTCGCCATATAATAATCAAAACACAAAATATACAGGTTAAAGAAAGAATATTAAGAGCTGCAAAGGAAAAAGGCCAAGTAACTTATAAAGGTAAACCGATCAGACTTACACCTGACTTCTCTATGGAAACCATGAAAGCCAGAAGGTCCTGGATAGAGGTTCTTCAAAAACTAAGAGACCATGGATGCAAACCCAAACTTCTATACCCAGCCAAGCTAGTATTCACTATCAATGGAGAAAACAAGACATTCCAGGATAAGAACAAATTTAAACAATACGTAGCCACAAATCCAGCGCTACAGAAAGTAATAGAAGGAAAATCGCAACCCAAGGAATCCAACATTGCCAACACTGACTACAATAACTCAGGAATCTAGCGAACCTTCACCAGTACAACTCAAAGAAGGGACACACACAAACTCTACTACCGAAAACAGTAAGAATAACCGGAGTAAACAACCACTGGTCACTAATATCACTTAATATTAATGGTCTCAATTCACCTATAAAAAGGCACAGGCTAAGGGATTGGATACGAAAACAGGATCCAACATTCTGCTGTTTGCAAGAAACACATCTCAACCACAAAGACAGGCATCTACTCAGAGTAAAAGGTTGGGAAAAGGTCTTTCAAGCAAATGGTCCTAACAAAAAAGCAGGTGTGGCCATACTAATTTCCAACAAAACTGACTTCAAACTAAAATCAATCAGAAGAGATCGAGATGGACACTTTATACTCATAACAGGAACAATTCATCAGGATGACATCTCAATCCTGAATATCTATGCCCCTAATATAAAAGCACCCACTTATGTAAAAGAAATATTTCTAAAACTCAAGGCAGACATAAAACCACACACACTAATAGTAGGAGACTTCAACACACCTCTCTCTCCAATGGACAGGTCAATCAGACAGAAACCTAATAGAGAATTAAGAGAATTATTGGAGGTAATGAAGCAAATGGACTTAACAGACATCTACAGAACACTCCACCCAAATAGGAAAGAATATACCTTCTTCTCTGCAGCTCATGGAACCTTCTCAAAAATTGACCATATACTCGGAAACAAAGGAAACCTCCACAGATACAAAAGAATATCAGTGTCCACCTGTGTCTTATCAGATCACCACGGATTAAAGTTAGATGGCAACAACTATGCTACCCCCAGAAAGCCGACAAACTCATGGAAACTGAACAGTCAACTACTGAACCACACCTGGGTCAAGGAAGAAATTAAGAAAGAAATTAAAGTCTTCCTTGAATTTAATGAAAATAAAGAGACAACATACTCAAACCTATGGGACACGATGAAAGCAGTGCTAAGAGGAAAGTTCATAGCACTAAGTGCCCACTTAAAGAAAACAGAGAAAGCATACATTGGGGACTTAATGGCACACCTGAAAGCTTTAGAAAAAAAAGAAGCAGAGGTGCCCAGAAGGAGTAGAAGACTGGAAATAATCAAACTGAGGGCAGAAATCAACAAAATAGAAACACAGAAAACAGTCCAAAGAATCAATGAAACAAAAAGTTGGTTCTTGGAGAAAATCAACAAGATCGACAAACCCCTATCCAAACTAACTAAACAACAGAGAGAGAACACGCAAATAAATAAAATCAGAAATGAAAGGGGGGACATAACCACAGACACAGAGGAAATCCAGAGAATCATTAGATCTTACTATAAAAGCCTGTATGCCACAAAACTGGAAAATGCAAAAGAAATGGACATTTTTTTAGATAAGTACCATATACCAAAGCTAAACCAAGACCAGGTGAATGATCTAAATAGACCTGTTAGTCGCGAAGAACTAGAAACTGTTATCAAAAATCTCCCTTCCAAAAAAAGCCCAGGACCAGATGGGTTCAACGCAGAATTCTACCAGAACTTCCAAGAAGAGCTAATACCTATACTCCTTAACGTATTTCACAATATAGAAACAGAAAAGTCATTGCCAAATTCCTTTTATGAAGCTACAGTTACCCTGATACCAAAACCACACAAAGACCCAACCAAGAAAGAGAATTACAGGCCTATCTCACTCATGAATATCGACGCAAAAATTCTCAATAAAATACTGGCAAACCGAATTCAAGAACACATCAGAAAAATTATCCATTATGATCAAGTAGGCTTCATCCCAGAGATGCAGGGCTGGTTCAACATACGCAAATCTATCAATGTAATCCACCATATAAATAGACTGAAAGAAAAAAACCATATGATCATTTCATTAGATGCGGAAAAAGCATTCGACAAAATTCAACACCCCTTTATGATAAAGGTCTTGGAGAGAATAGGGATACAAGGGTCATACCTAAATATAATAAAAGCTATCTACAGCAAACCGACAGCTAACATTAAATTAAATGGAGAAAAACTCAAAGCCATCCCACTAAAATCAGGAACAAGACAAGGATGTCCACTCTCTCCATACCTCTTCAATATAGTGCTTGAAGTTCTAGCAATAGCAATAAGACAACATAAGGGGATCAAGGGGATTCGTATTGGAAAGGAAGAAGTTAAGCTTTCGTTATTTGCAGATGACATGATAGTATACATAAGCGACCCCAAAAATTCTACCAAAGAACTCCTACAGCTGATAAACACCTTTAGTAGCGTGGCTGGATACAAGATCAACTCCAAAAAATCAGTTGCCTTCCTATACACTAAGGATAAGGAAACAGAGAGGGAAATCACAGAAGCATCACCTTTCACGATAGCCACAAAGAGCATAAAATATCTTGGGGTAACCCTGACCAAGGAAGTGAAAGATCTATTTGACAAGAACTTCAAGTCTTTGAAGAAAGAAATAGAAGAGGACACCAGAAAATGGAAGGATCTCCCTTGCTCTTGGATTGGGAGGATCAACATAGTAAAAATGGCAATTCTACCAAAAGCAATCTATAGATTCAATGCAATCCCCATCAAAATCCCATCAAAATTCTTCACAGATCTGGAGAAGACAATAATCAACTTTATATGGAAAAACAAAAAACCCAGGATAGCCAAAACAATCTTATACAATAAAGGAACGTCTGGAGGCATTACCATCCCTGACTTCAAACTCTATTACAGAGCTACAGTATTGAAAACAGCTTGGTATTGGCATAAAAACAGAGAAGTCGACCAATGGAATCGAATAGAAGACCCTGACTTTAACCCACAAACATATGAACACCTGATTTTCGATAAAGGAGCTAAAAGTATACAATGGAAAAAAGAGAGCATCTTCAACAAATTGTGCTGGCAAAACTGGATGTCAATCTGTAGAAGAATGAAAATAGACCCATATCTATCACCATGCACAAAACTCAAGTCCAAGTGGGTGAAAGACCTCAATATCAGTCCAAACACACTGAACCTGATTGAAGAGAAAGTGGGAAGTACTCTACAACACGTGGGCACAGGAGACCACTTCCTACGTATAACCCCAGCAGCACAGACAGTAAGGGCCTCATTGAATAAATGGGACCTCCTGAGACTGAGAAGCTTCTGTAAAGCAAAGGACACTGTTGCTAAGACAGAAAGGCAACCCACTGACTGGGAGAAGATCTTCACCAACCCCGCAACTGACAAAGGTCTGATCTCCAAAATATATAAAGAACTCAAGAAACTAGACCGTAAAAGGCTAATCAACCCAATTATAAAATGGGGCACTGAGCTGAACAGAGATCTCTCAACAGAAGAAGTTCAAATGGCCAAAAGACACCTAAGGTCATGCTCAACTTCCTTAGCGATCAGGGAAATGCAAATCAAGACAACTTTAAGATACCATCTTACACCTGTCAGAATGGCTAAAATCAAAAACACCAATGATAGCCTTTGCTGGAGAGGTTGTGGAGAAAGGGGTACACTCATCCATTGCTGGTGGGAATGCAAACTTGTGCAACCACTCTGGAAAGCAGTGTGGAGGTTTCTCAGGAAATTCGGGATCAACCTACCCATGGACCCAGCAATACCACTCTTGGGAATATACCCAAGAGAGGCCTTATCATACAACAAAAGTATATGCTCTACTATGTTCATAGCAGCATTGTTTGTAATAGCCAGAACCTGGAAACAACCTAGATGCCCTTCAATTGAAGAATGGATGAAGAAAGTATGGAATATATACATATTAGAGTACTACTCAGCAGTAAAAAACAAGGACTTCTTGAAGTTTGCAGGCAAATGGATGGAAATAGAAAACACTATCCTGAGTGAGGTAAGCCAGACCCAAAAAGAGGAACATGGGATGTACTCACTCATATTTGGTTTCTAGCCATAAATAAAGGACATTGAGCCTATAATTCGGGTTCTTAGAGAAGCTAAATAAGAAGGAGAACCCAAAGAAAAACATATAGGCATCCTCCTGAATATTAACCTTCATCAGGCGATGAAAGGAGACAGAGACAGAGACCCACATTGGAGCACCGGACTGAAATCTCAAGGTCCAAATCAGGAGCAGAAGGAGAGAGAGCACGAGCAAGGAACTCAGGACCGCGAGGGGTGCACCCACACACTGAGACAATGGGGATGTTCTATCGGGAACTCACCAAGGCCAGCTGGCCTGGGTCTGAAAAAGCCTGGGATAAAACCGGTCTCGCTGAACATAGCGGACAATGAGGACTACTGAGAACTCAAGAACAATGGCAATGGGTTTTTGATCCTACTGCACGTATTGGCTTTGTGGGAGCCTAGGCAGTTTGGATGCTCACCTTACTAGACCTGGATGGAGGTGGGTGGTCCTTGGACTTCCCACAGGGCAGGGAACCCTGATTGCTCTTTGGGCTGACGATGGAGGGGGATTTGATTGGGGGAGGGGGAGGGAAAGGGGAGGCGGCGGTGGGGAAGAGACAGAAATTTTTAATAAATAAATAAATTAATTAAAAAAAACCTGTCACATAATTTACGATATAAACAAACTAAAAAAAAAATAAAGACCACATGATGCTGTGGTTATAAAATAAAACACATTATATGCAGAAAACAGAATGGAACTAGGGGCACAAGCCCTTAAAATTCCCTGTGGAGACACAGTACTGGACCTTAAGACTAGACTATTACCAGAACTGTTGGGAAATTAGGCCAGAAGACCAGAAAACAAATAGAAAACAAAGAACAAAACATATATCCAAAAAAGATAAACACAGGAATCAACACCTAGACTGATAATCCCAAATCCAAATGCCCAAATGCCAGTGTACAAACACAGTCAACAAAATAGGTGCTATATGGTACCACCTGAATGCAATTATCCTATGACAGCACCAGAACATTCCAATAATGCAGCTGAAGCACACGAAAATGACCTTAAGACCAACTTTATGAAAATAATAGAGATATTTAAGAGAAAATGGAAAAGAAAAATGTCTTACAACCATAGAGAAAAAGACAAAAATTAAAAAAAAAGTTAAATTTCAAATATTCCTAACAAGAAATAGGCAAGAAATTTAGGATACTGTGAAAAGACCTAGTTTAAAATTAATGGAAATAGAAAGAGGAGAAGAATAAAGTCTATTTAATAAGATATTAGAAGAAAAATTTCCCTACCTAAAGAATAACATGCCTATAACTGGCAAATCAAATCCTAGAAGCTAACAGAGTATCAAATATCTTGAACTAGAAAAAAGTCCCTTACCACAGAATAATCAAAACATACAGAATAAAGAAAGAATAGTAAAAGCTGCAAAGTGTAACATTAATGGGGCTTACTTGTTGGGGTTTCTGTCCCATCCAGTACCCCACAGCCAGCAAGCCCCAAAGAAAATCACACAGAGATCTCTATAAGTTATAAAGCTGATTGGCCCATTTGCTCAGGCTACTTATTAGCTCTTGTAGCATATATTAACCCATTGTTTTTATCAATGCTAGCCACATGGTTCGGCACCTTTCTCAGCAGGGCAGCTCACATCTAGCTTCTTTGGAGTCTGGGCAGGAATCAGCTTCCTCCTTCCCAGAATTCTCCTGTTCTCATTGCATCACCTCTACTTCCTGTCTGGTTTTCCCGCCTATACTTTCTGTCTGGCCAATCAGCATTTATTTAAAACATGATTGACAGAATACAGACAATTCTCCCGCACCAGCAAAGAAAAAAGGCCAAGTAACATACAAAGGCAGAGTTATCAGAATCACCTGATTTCTCAGTGGGGAGTCTAAAAGCTATAACGGTCTGGACAGACATCTTGCAGACTCTAAAACATCACTGATGACAGCCAGACTACTATAACCATTAAAACTTTCCATCACCATAGACAGAAAAAGCAAGATATTTAATGTCAAAGTCAAATATAAACTCTATATCCACAAATTCAGTTTTATAGAAGATTCTAGAAAGAAAACACTAACACAGTGAAATTAATTACACTCACAGAAACACAGATAATTGATAGTCTCACACCAGCCACATCCAAAAAAGGGAATACACACATACTAGCACTACCACAAAACCCAAAAATAGCAGAATTAATAATCACTAATCATTGATATCTCTCAATGTCAGTGGGATCAATTCTCCAATGAAAAGGCACAGGGTAACAAAATGATATGAAAACAGGACCCATCCTTAGGCTACATTTAAAAACACAACTCAATATCAAAGAAATACATTACCTCAGAGTAAAAGGTTAGAAAAAGGTTTTCCAATCAAACAGACTTAAGAAGCAAACTATTGTAGCTATCTACAAAATAGACGTCAAATAAAAATCAACTCAAAAAGAAAGTACATTCCACACTCATCAAAGGAGAAATACACTAAGATATGCTTCAATTCTGAACATCTATGCCCCAAATACAAGGGCACCCACATTTGTCAAAAAAAAAGGAAAAAAATAAAATTAGTAATGCTTAAATTAAATTAAATTAAATCAAACATACATAACACTATTTGCCTGCATAAGGAATATGGAGAAATCTCATGCTAATGACGTCACAGTTCTAGAACCAAAGGAGGCAAACACATCCAAATGAAGTAGATGGCAAGAAATAAACCAAGTGAGGGCTAAAAATCAATAAAATAGAAATAAAGAGAATAATACAAAGAATTAGTGACATAGAGTTGGTTCTTTGAAAAAAAATCAACAAGATAGACAAAGCCTCATGCAAACTAACTAAAAGGCAGAGAGAGAATATCAAAATTTTAAAAATCAGAAACAAAAAGTGGCTTATAACAACAGACACTAAGGAAATCCCAAGAATCACTAGATCATTTTTCAAAAAGCTGTACTCCACAAAATTGGAAAATCTAAATAAAATGGGCAAATTTCTTGATATATACCATATACAAAAGTTTAATCAAGATCAGGTAAACAATTTAAACAGACCCATAACCCCTAAGGAAACAGAAGTAGTAATCGAAATCCTCCCAACCAAAGAGAAGAAGAAGAAGAAGAGGAATAGGAAGAGGAAGAAGTCATACTACCAATACTCCTCAAATTAGTGTAAAAAATAGAAACAGAGGGAATGTTGTCATTTTTTTTAATAAGGCCACAGTCACCCTGAATCCCAAACCATAGAGAAAGCAAACAAAGAAAATTATACACCAGTTTCCCTCATGAACATCATTGTAAAAACAATTCACTAAAATACTGGGAAATTGACTCTTAGAACACACCAGAAGTATTATTCATCCTAAGTAGGCGTCAACCCAGAGACGCAGTGATGGCTCAATATATGATAAAGTAATTTGCCATATAAACCAACTTTAAAAAAAAAGACATGATCATCTTACCAGATGCTTAAAACATGCTTTTACAATATCTAAAACACCTTCTTGTTAAAAGTCTTGGAGAGATCAGGGATACAATGTACATACTTAAACATAATAAGAGTAATATACTTAAGAAAACAGCAAACATCAAATTAAGTGGAAAGAAACTCAAAGCAATTTCACTAAAATCAGGAACAAAACAAGGCTGTTTACTTTCATTCAATCTGTTCAAAATAGTACTTGGAATTCTAGCTAGAACAGTAAGACTACAAAGATCAACGTAATTAATACAAATGGGAAGGAAAAAGCCAAAGTATCACTATTTACAGATGATATGATAATATACATAAGTGACCCCCAAAATTCTACCTGGGAACTCTTACAACTGATAAACAACTTTAGCAAAGTGCTGGATACAAGATTAACTCAAAAATTTAATAGCTCTACTGTCTGTATTCAACAGATAAATGGGCTGAGAAAGAAATCAGGGAAACAACACCCTTTAAAATAGCACAAATAATATATAGTATCTTGGTGTAACTTTAACCAAACAAGTGGAAGACCTGTTTGAAAAGAGCTTCAAGTCTCTGAAGAAAGAATTTGAAGAAGATATTAGAAGATGGAAGATCTCCTATGATCTTTCATTGGTAGGATTAACATAGTAAAAATGGCCATCTTATCGAAAGCAATCTTTTGATTCAATTGACTCCATCAATAGTCCAACACAATTCTTTGCAAATCTGGAAAGAATGATATTTAACTACATATGGAAAAAGACAGGATATCTGAAAAATCCTGTACTTTCAGAGTTATCACCCTTATGGATTTGAGCTCTGTTATAGCAATAAAAACAGCATGGTGTCAACATAAAATCAGACAGACATTGGATGAATGGAATCAATTTGAAGAACAAGACATAATCCAACACACCTATGCACACCTGATTTTTGGTAAAGCAGCCAAAATTATACAATAGAAAAAAGAAAGCATCTTTAGCAAATGGTGCTGAAATAACTGGATATGGACATGCAGAAGAATCCAAATCGATCAATATGTAACACCATGCATAAAATTAAAGTCCAAGGGAATTAAAGATCTCAACATGAATCCATTTACGATGAACCTGAAGATTAAGAAAAGAGAAAGCAGGCAATAGCCTTGAAGTAGCTGCAGCAGGAGACAGCTTCTTGAATATTATCCCAGTTGCACAAAACACTAAGATTGACAATTAATAAATGGGACCTAATGAGACTGGAAAGCTTCTGAAGGTAAAGGACATTGTCAGTAGGACAAAACCACAATGGAAAAGGATCTTTACCAATCCCACATCTGACACAGGGCTCATTTCCAAGATATATAAAGAACTCAAGAAAATGGACTCAAAAAAAGTGACCCAATTAGAAGACAGGGTGCAGATAGAAACAGAAAATTCTCATCAGAAGAATCTCAAATGGTTAAGAATCACTTAAAGAAATGTTCAACATCCTTAACCACCAGGGAAATGCAAATGAAAATGACTCTGAGATTTAAGATCTAGCTCTATCAGTTTTGGAAATATACCCAAATGATATTTAATTATACCACAAGGACACTTGTTCAACTATTTTCATAGCAGCTTTATTCATTATTCCCAGAACCTGGAAACAATGCAGATTCCCTTTACCTGAAGAATGGATGTAGAAAATGTGATATATTTACTCAGTGTAGTATTGCTCAGCTGTTAAAAATAATGACATAATAAAATATGAAGGCAAATGGATGGGACTAGAAGTAAAATCATCCTGGGTAAAATAACCCATACCCAGGAAGAAAATATGATATATACCCACATATAAGTGGATATTAGATGTAAAGTAAAAGATAGCCATGCTACAATCATAGATTCAGGGAGACTCAGTATCAAGGAGGGCTCACAGTGGGAGACATGCATATGCCTAAGAAGAGGAAATATAAGAGTTTTTATGGCTGGACTGGGAGTGAGTAGAGGGAGTTGGGATCATGAGGGATCAGGCTGTGGGTGGTTGGAAGGGAACAGTTCCAGAAGAGATGACTGGAAAAGGGGACATTTCAGGATTTGATAGGAACCTGGTGCAAGGGAAATTCCCAGGAATCTATAAGTATGACCCAAGATAGACTCCTAGCAACAGGGAATACGTAGCCTTAACTAGCCATATGTTCCAGTGGATGGGTTGGGATTCCAGCAAGTCATACAACCTCTGACCTACAATCTATCTTGATTATGGGATTTGGTGGGGTAGGGATTGCTCAGTGATTGTGGGACTAGCCAACCAATAACTGGCCCAGGCTGAGGCTCACATCATGAGAGTTAGTCCACCCCTGACACTACCTGGAATGCTAGGACCCAAAAGCTGGATGACCCAGAAACATAGGATAGAACCAAATATTATTGGGGAAAATAATGTCAAAATAATAATGCCTAATGATATTCTGCTATACTCATAGAGTGATTATTAATCCAGTAACTGATGGAAACAAATGAAGACATCCACAGTCAAACATTAGGCTGAGCTAGGGGAATCCTGCTGAAGAGAGAGAGGGAAAAGATTGTATGAGCCAGAGGAGGGCATCACAAGAAACCCTACAGAAACAGCAAATCTTGGTTCATAGAATCTCACAGAGTCTGAACTGACAAACTGGAAGTGTACATGGAACCGATTTATGTGACAGTTTGGGTAGTTTTGTCTAATTAATACTGTTTGTACACAATCCCTAACACGTTGACTGAATATTGGAAGCTATTTCTCATACTGGGTTTTGTTGGCCAGTCTTGATACAAGGGAAGGTTCTTAGTTTTACTGCAACTTGTTATGGCATACTTTGATAATAGCTATGGAGGCCTTGCCTCTTTCTAAACAGAAACAGAGGAGAAATGGAGTTGGGGCAAATGGGGAAAGGGGGGGCTGTGGTCAGAATGCAAAATAAATAAAAATATTCAGTTAAAAGCCAGTAGACTTTTTGGTAAAATGTAAATAACATTGGCAAACAAACAAGAGGATTTTTAATGATTCTTAAAAGAGATTTTGATAAGGCTTAGAAAGACTGAGTTATAGAATGACAATTCTAATAGCAATATGAAAGGTCCCATGGAAAAGAAAAACACAGTCGGTGAGAAAGAACACCTAGAAAGAAATTGAAAGGTAATGTATTAAACTATGTGGTTTGTGAAAGTTCTCCTAGAATAAAATTTAAGATTACAAAGACACTCAATATAGAAACTTTGTGTGCTAAAACAATGGCATGTGGGTTGAGAGAGGAGACAGCCTTCAGGGCACCAGCAGGACTTGGTAAGGTTGGTGAGCTAAGATGACATTTCCAGAAATAGGAAATGAAGTACAGTAGGCTAGGGGAATAATATGATTATCTCATTAGTCCAATAGTGAAAATTCTAAGTGCTCATTAGGGATCTTTGTAAATGTGTTCCACAGAAAGTATGAAAAATATTATTATACTGCAGAGAAGCCACTGAAAGCAGAAAGTAGCTACAGTGACTTGGATACTAGAGTCACATGGACAGAAGGCAAGAGTCTAAGAATAGATGGCATAACAAGGGAAAAGAGCAGATAAGAGGAAGCTACACAATATGATGAAATTATAGAGAGACCTCAGTAAAAACAAAATAGGAAAAGATAAGGGAGAAAACATACTCATGCCCAGTACAAAGAAAATCTAACCATTAATATGATACAAGGTTGGTTGAAATTTGTGGAAAATACAGAGAAAAGGGAAGCTATTTATGTATCTTGTGGTACTTGTCAACTCTGTCAATTTTATAGAACTGAATCCTAAGAAACTCAATAATTTAATTAACTTGGGCAATACTAACTCCCTTTTTTGTGTTCAGTTATGGGGACAGGACAAGACTATCCCACATAGAGGAATCAATATAAGGTAATAAACTTGATAAGAAAAGCTAAGTTTAAGTTTAGAGAGAGATTTCTAGTCAAACACAAAACTGTGGAACTGAAGGAGAAGCAAGGACATGATTTCTTTATCTTAGGATAAAGAAGAATTTAACAGTTTTTGACCTTTTGAACCAGCAAAAGATGTAAGAAGAATGTAAGGAGTAAGTAGGCAGAGTCCCAGCAGAGGAAAAAAGCCTGTAACTGAGAACAAACATAGATGTATCGAATGTAGAGAAACCCAAGACTGGGATGTTTATTGAGAGGGAAACATACTGTACTTTCTACTCCATTGGAATAGACTTAACCAGCTCTTCCAAGGTGGTAAGCAATGGGAGAGCACTGATGGCATCCTGCTGCCCCAGTGATGAAAAATAAATGTTAAATTGAAAAAGTAACAGGAGTTTGTATTCTGGAATGTGGCTAACAAAGTGAGAAAGGTCTTGTAGCCATTTGTTTATTTATCAGTTCGTTTATGTGTATATATGTATGTATGACTACAGTTCTCTCTCTCTCTCTCCCCCCCCTCTCTCTCACTCTGTGTGTGTGGGGGGAGTGATTTCTGGTCTAGAACCTAGTCTATGATTTAGATGAGGAAGACCTTGAGCTTTTGATGTTCCTGCTTCTACCTGCCAAATGGCAAGATTAAGGACATTTACCACTTGACTTGATTCTATGGCAGTCTCAGATAGAGTCTTTTCCGTGCTAGGGAATCACTGTATTAAATGAACTATGATTTCATTTGTTTTCTTTTTAATGTTAGCTATTGTGTCAATGTAAAAAACCACATCTGATAAATAATTATATATAATCTAGTTAACATTGTTGTTTAAAGTTTCTGACCAAGATATAGGTTCACACAAGTATGTGTCATTTGAAGTTTCATTGATTTCAGTTACTAACAAGGTTACCTAAACATGAGATATTTATGAATACTATTATATATATATAATATATGTATGTATGTATCTATATATATATGTATGTATATATATGTATGTGTGTGTGTACACATACATTTATCCACACAGTTAACACAGTCTATTCCTTAATCTGATATCTCAAAAGTTAATCTGTAGTGCTCAAAAGCTACTGGAGTTACTAGAAATGAATTTTGAGGAAGTCAAGTTAGCCAGGAACATATGGGTTGGCTATGAATAGAAGTGTAAAACTATGCTTTGGAGAAAGAAGAAGTATTCAATAAGGAAATACTCTAAATCAATACGAAGGAGAAAATGGAGAAAACTTGGGTTGGAAGCATGGCAATTTTTCCTGGCCAAAACTATCTGCAAAGTGGAATTTATTCTATATTGTACTATATAGCTACTGATACTTCCACTGTAGTACTAATATCCTAGTACTTTATGTATTACCCATCTGAATTGATTCTGTTTTTCAGATTCCTTTTGCACTCTGGGGACTACCACTAATCTTACTCTTCAAGATAGGACTTTGGTGGAATGGTTTATTTTGTACCCCCACTGCTCATGTTCTCATAAACACAGGACTTGATTCCTCAGTTTTCTTTGGCATCAACAGTATTCCCATTAATTCTTTCACTTTACAAGGTGAATCTAAAAATCTCAGACTCTATACCCCATTGTGGAGATGTAGGAGAGATGTATCTTTTAGAGACAAACACATAATAAGAAGGGACAATCAAAACATAGAACTCTAGCAGTGTCAAATTTTTTCAGAATTTAACTCGTTTCTACAAATTGATCTTTATTTTATTAAATATTTAAGTATATTTTCTTCTTAGTTATTGTTAATTAGGGCTTTTTGATTTTCATAACTAACATCAGTATTGCTTATTGTTTGTAGTTCAGTTGCATTAATTTTTCTGGGCTATATGGAAAATAAATAAGTAATTTAGTAATCTGATTCAGTATTTGTGATAATTGGGGTAAGGAAAAAAGTTAATTTTTTGTGGTGCACATAGTTTTAAAAATAATAACAATGACAACCAAAATTTATAGCAATATTTTATGCAAGAGAACAAGTTCTATCCAAGAAATTTCCATTACAAATACGGCAAATACAAATAATACTTAATGTTTTATTTTAATATATTAAACTGAATATTTACATGGAATACTGCCTGCAATTTTGCTAGAAGGTATTTGATAAAAATTCTCATTTTCTTAATTTTATATCATCAGATTCTGCTAAACAAAAACAGTGTTTTTGTTGAGGAACACACAGGCCAAAGCAGAGATATTTTGCCAAGAGAACTAGCTCATCTCATCTTTATTTTTTCAGATCATGTCTTTCACTTTCTATCTTATAAACATTTCCAAAAACTTATAGTAGCATATATTATTGTATCAGTATTTTTCTGTTTGTTGTCATTTTAGCAAAGATGTAACATGCTATTTAATATTGGTTCCTTTTTATTCATTAGTATTTGTATATTTTTCCATTGAAATAGACATGAAGAAATCATTTAAAATTGTATTTTCTATAATATCTATATATGATCATTTCCTTAACTAAATTCCTTTTTAGTAGGTTTCTAGGCAGGTGCATGCATATTAGTGAATTGTTGACTATATTTCTATGTGTGTTACTGACAGGAATTCAAAATGCCTTTTGGTTACTCCTTAGCCCTGGCTACTCTCAATATCTAGTGCCTCAATTACTGAGCTCTGATGTGGGAGTGTCATATGTCAATCTGTTGATTTCATTGGTTAAGTAATAAACACACTGCTTGGCTTCATAGCTTAGAACATAGGTGGGTGGAGTAAAAAGAATAGGATGCTGGGAGGAAGAGGAAGTGAGCTCAGACCCGACAGCTCTGTTCTCTGGAGCAGAGACGCCATGCTCAGCTCTCCAGGGTAGACGCGATAGCTCTGCGCTCTGAGGCAGACACATGAAGCTCAGACCCAGGATGGACGGAGGCTAGAATCTTCCTGGTAAGCGCACCTTGGGGTGCTTACACACATTATTAGAAATGGGCTAACCCAGGTGTGAGAATTAGCCTAGAAGAGGCTAGATAGAAATGGGCCAAGCAGTCTTTAAATGAATACAGTTTGTGTGTTGTTATTTTGGGCATAAGCTAGCAGGCGGCAGGGGTGCTGGGGATGCAGCCCCGCCGCTCCTATTTCAACAGAGCTCTTTCCATTAACAACAATCATTATGCCAGTGTTATACCTGCATGTATGTCTGTGCACCATTTGCGTGATTTATGACCTGAGGATAGTTTCAGATCACGTGAAACTGAAGTTAGAGATATATAGGAGCTGCTATGTGGAGGTTTGGACTCAAACCCAGGTCCATTGGAGGAAAAACAGCCAGTACACTTAACTGTTGGGTTGCCCCTACTGTTCACATGTTAAGAGACCAGAATTACTTGAATGATAAACTCCCAATTTCATTCTATGAACTGAAAAGAAATACAAAATCTATAAAATTAAGAAAGTTAATAATCCCATGAAAATAAGTAAGATGTAAAATCTTGGGCAGTTTAGAAAAAATAATTTGACACTGTTGTTTAGTATTCTATGATATAAAATAATTCCATTCCTAAGTAGGATGATGACTGGAGGTCCTTCTCAGTGCTGTGTCATTTGCCTCGAATACATAAGATGGTGTATGATCAGTGCTGAAACCAAAGAAACAGAATGAACTTAATTTAAGGCTTATTATGGCAAAGTAAAGCCCACGTCACAGTCAGTGTTCCTAACTAAACTGAAGTGCTTGGGTTTTATTTTATCATGTCTCTTTTATAAATATGGCCTGTGAATAGGAAGTTCCAGACTTCTGTTGAGATTGGAATTATTGTTTTATATGTGCTTTGCTTTTTTCATAAGATGGCAAACTAATTAACCATTTTACAGAACTGTAAAGAATGATTATTCTTGAGTCTCCTTAGATGTCAGATGTACCCCAATATGACCAAAGATAAAATGGTCTGTTATCTACATTATGTTATCTAAGGATAAAAACCACTGTGAATAAGTCAAATGCTTCTAAATTCTGCTGAAGTTATGCAGTCTATAGACAATTTAATTCGTATTTTGCGTATGCTGTTTAATTTCTTAAATGATCAATAAAATGTTTTCCTTGGGCCCAATCATTTTGCAAGCAGATAGTCAATGTGAACAATAATAGGACCAGTTCAAATGTGAACAACAGAAAAATGAAAGCTAAGAAGTGGTGACCATGGTAACAAGCACAAAAATGAATTCTAGGAAACTAAAAAAACATCTTATCTGCTGTTGGTTTTATTCGAGTATTATTTCTTAAGTAGTGCACTTTGGAGACAATTAAGAGGATTCTTTTGTCACACTTTGAAACTGAGCCACTGAGTAAAATAGAACAGACACTAACTCAAAGGGAGGCTCATTCTCCAGCCTTCTCTACTATACACAGTGCTACCATCTAGATGTATGCTGGGTAAGAGGAATATATGAGAATGGTTTGGCAATTGAAATTCTTAAATATTTTGGTTTCTACCAGTGTGGATCCTGGAAAAGTGTAACATATGAAAAAAAGAAGGAAAGAAATACGAGAACAATGAAATATAATGTCTGGATAGACATAGAAGTTTTAAAGAGAGCTAAAACTCTGTGTGGGGAATCATTGTAAATTACTTCAAAATAAACAAAGTCACACAAAATTTTTCCAAATTAGAATCACCAACAGAAAGCCAGAAACCTGAGAGTTGTCAGAACTCAAGATGTTGGGAGTTCCAAACATGCTATTGCAGCTAAGTGATCGAGGAACACACTCTATTTATGATGTATGAAAGCTATCTTTTATAATCTCTCATTTTGGATTTAATCTTCTTGTATTATAGAGCTTGCATTTTAAAGGAAAGCATTTTATGAGCTGAGCAGATGGTTCTGTTAATATAACACACTTGAGTTATTTAAACCTGCATCATTGTTTATACAGCAGTGATTTTAAATGCACCTTCATAAGGATATGAATAGCATATTTTAATTACATTTAATGAAATGTCAGAATACTATACATTGCCCAGAGACAAGAAAATAAAATTAGTCCTATGGGTTCTTAAATTTAGATTATTGTGTAAGACACCTTTGATGTTTTTTGCATAAATTGTTATTTTATGAAAACTAAAAAGAATACCATTTAGCATCCAAATATGTTAAATATTATAAAACATAAATATGTGAAAACATTCAAATGTTCTTTCATGTGAAAGTATTACTCTTTTGCTCTTTTTATGAATATATGTAAGTTTAAAAAAGGAGCATAGTAACAATGTCTAAAGTTAACAACTTTTCCTAGTTAGGATTATTATTGTGAGGATGAAACACCATGGCCAAAAGCAACTTGGGGAAGAAAGGATTTATTTGGCTTACACTTCTATAGTTTAGTCCATTACTGAAGGAAGTCAGGACATGAACTCAAATAAGGTAGGACCCTGGAGGCAGGAGCTGATGCAGAGGTTATGGTAGAATAGTGCTTACCGGTTTACCCAATCTGTTTTCTTATAGAACCCAGGACTACCAGCGCAGGGATGAGCCTACTCACACGGGGCTTGGTCCTCCTGCATCAATCACAAATTAAGATAATGACCTACAGTTAGATCTTATGGAGGCATTATCTTAACTGAGTGTCCCTTCCTTTTAGATGACTGGTTTGTGCCAAGTTGACATAACAGTAGCCGGCAAATAGCCAATAAAAATAGAAATAAACTTCAACAAGTAACATAAATGGTTAAGTAATCAAATAATAAAAATAGTGCACTCTAAATTACAATTTCCTGCACACAATACTTAATAGTAGAATATATAGTAAAATATGAAAAACAAATTTTCCTCAGTCTTTCTGTATCTGGTGACCATAAAAGAACTTGTCAGTCATTCTGCTTCATAGGTGGAAGGATTGCAGATAGGTGATAATGGAAGCACCTGGCTGGGTTATTTCTGTCCTGAAGATTTACCTTGTGAAGAAGAATCCAGTTTTCCATAATTTCATGTAAAATGATCACAGGAAATTTAGAACCTGTGGGAACCCGAGAATCTAATTTGTATTCATTTAAAACTGGAGTCTGTTCATGCAATTATGTGACAGCATTTTCCTGCACTAAGCCTTTTGAAGACAGTCTCTCATAATGTATTATATAGTGGCAATCATTTGTATACGTGCATGCTTATATAACACATAAGTCAATACCTAAATATGCGGATATCACCAATGAATTAAAGCCAGGATACTTTTTTGGTGGTAAACCATTGCTATTTTTACTTTGTACAAAGTCAAATTCATACTATTTTCACTGTTATTTTTCTTGAAGATACTTGAATTTTATTTAAAATTTATCTATTTATTCATTTTGTATGTGAGATGGATGGGGATCCTTGTATCTCTGTATGTGAGTGGTGGTCAGAAGATAACTTGAGAGAGTTTGTTCTCTCCTTTCACTAGATCCAGGCATCAAATTCAGGTTGTTAGGATGGAAGACAAGTGCCTTTAACAAGTGACCCATCTTACATAAAACCAAGATGCTATCTCCCAATATTTCTTCACTTATGTTTATTATTGTGTCACTTTCTTTTTCTCATTTTCCTCCTATTCAAGCATAGAGCCAGAAACAATTTTATTTCTTATGATTTCCAGCATTCTGGACCAGAACCAGGAAATAAATGTACAATATCTATACTATACAAATATTTATTTTATTCTTTGGGATCACAGAAAAGCCCATGCAAATGTATTAGAAGAAATTTACCATGAAACATATCCTTTTTCTAGTGACTTGTCCTCAATTTTTGCAGCATTTTTAATTCCTGAGATTTCTTTTTATTATTTTAAAATCAAGCACTGATGTACTGAAGGGAGGGTAAACTTATCTACTATTAATAATTTAGAAATAACTGAAGGATCTTACAATGAATGGTTAGAAGTTAATACACAGACTGACAGGAGAGTTGTGTAGAATACCAATGGGTCAACAGATAGAAGAAACAGCAATGTGTTCTTACACAGAGGTCCTTGTGCTTATAGACACAGAAGTCAACCAATGTAGTTGAAGCACAATGGTAGCCTTGCTGGTTATTAGAATTTTGGCCAATGGAGGAGTGGAGTGTCTGACAGAATTTAAATTCCCTGTCACTAATGCATTCAAGCACAAGTTGAGTAACTTTTAGTTAAAAGAAAGGTATTTTATGTAATTAGCATAGCATGGCATTTTGGTCTCTTCTAATTAGAGATTTTAATAAAATGAAGTGAGGAGTGAAAATAAGATTTTTCAATGTACACCATTTTATATCACATTAATTCTATATTTGCATTGAGACAAATACTACTACTGTCTTTATTTGCTTAGTTATAAGGTATTTATTGGTATCAGTAATAAAATCAACACTTGTTTGAACTTACAGAGTAGAAATGTAAATAAAGCATGAGATTTATTTCATTGATATGTTTCTGGAAACATAATGTTTACAATTTTACCTCTGTTTTTGCTACTTAGACGTTGGCATTAGTTCATTAAACACACTGGCTCCACTTCCAACTGCTGAAACAAAAAAAAAATTCTCAAATTAAAACTATGTCAAACATAGCATTTCTTATTTTTAGTAAGTTGTTAAAAGCAACCTAGTAATAAATAATTGCTTAAACATAGAAACTAATAAATGTATTAGGAGAAGGAAACAGGGAGATTTTAAAAAAATTCTACTTGCTTCAAATTTACTTCTACTCACATAACCAATGAATAAGCCAATTTAATATCTTAGAGCTAACTTTGTATTCCTTTTGCTATTTGTGGTGGTGTTTTTTCTTTACTGTTGTCGTTTATCTTTGATTTTGCTTCTTCCATGATCCCTCATTTTAAATGAATCTATACTTTATTATATATAACCTGGAAATGATCTAGAGTGCAGGCAACATTCTAACAATTGAATTCGTATCCAACTGTAGGAGAGTCGGGTCCAAAGACTCCCCTCAACTAACTTCTGACAAAAGATGGCCATAGAAGAAGCTAGCTGACTTGGGAGCCAGAGGCAGGTGGATCTCTGTGAGTTCGAGGCCAGCCTGGTCTACAAGAGCTAGTGCCAGGACAGGCTCCAAAACCACAGAGAAACCCTGTCTCGAAAAACAAAACAAAACAAACAAAAGAAGAAGAAGAAGAAGAAGAAGAAGAAGAAGAAGAAGAAGAAGAAGAAGAAGAAGAAGAAGAAGAAGAAGAAGAAGAAGCTAGCTGAACTAGGAGATCGAAAGAGTTCACTAAAGCAACTACAGCCTCATATTTTTACCAGAACATTACAGTTTTACCACAACATTAACAAGTTCAAAAAATTTACAAGAAGGAAGAGAACAAACTGCAACTACAGCAGAGTATTTACTGAATCACCATTGTTCTTACAGAGTGATCAAATGGAGATTGATATGTTCTACTTTTTTTGTCCACCTTTCCTCTATCTACTGTTCTTTTGGTGTTCTGTTTCTTTGGAAGTTTCTTTAGAAAAATAAAATTAAACTTCTGCTCATTCATATTCTTTCTTCCTTCATTTTATGAAGACAGAGAATTTAAGATCTTCCAACACGGGAGAGAAGAAAGAAGAGGGAATTGAATCAATACAGACCCTAAAAAATGTAAAAGACATTTTTCATTTATAGACAGAAAATGTCAGTGCACCAATCCCCAGAGAACATTAGATGTTCACAATTTAGGTAAGTCGTAAGCCTTTAAAGCCCTTCTAATTGGGGGTGTGCCTAGGCAGTCTATACTCTAGAAATAGTACCACATAAACAAAGTCTTGGCCTGTGTGGTAGTTTGAAAATGACCCCCATAGGCAAATGGGGAGTGCTATTATTTGAAAGAATTAAGACATGTGGTCTATTTGGAGTAGATGTGACCTTGTTGAAAGAAGTACATCGATTAGTTGGGCTTTGAGGTTTCAAATATGCAAGCCAGGTTCGGCGTCTCTATCTCTTCCAGCTGCCTGCTGATGTGGATGTAGGACTCTTGTTTTTTCTGTAGCTCCATATATGCCTGCATGCTGCCATGCTTCCTGCCATGGTGATAGTGAACCAAATCTCTAAAGTGCAGGTCAGTACCAATGGAATGTTGTTGCGGGAGGTCCTTCCACCCCTCCAACCAATAGCTGCTGTGATACCAGCCCATTGGGGCGTGGCCTCTCTCCCTTTAAAAAAGCGGCTATTTCCTCTGCTCGCTCTCTTCACTTCCTGCTCCACCGGAGACTAGACTCCCTTCCTGGTTGTACAGATGGCTGTTGGCTGGGACGGTGATCTGTAAGTTTTCCCCTTTAAATAAATAACACCCTATTAATCATAACTCCAAACTGGTGTGGCCTTGTTCGTGACTTACGCCTTCAGAATGTTTTCCTTCTAAGAGTTTTTGTGGTCATGTTGTCTTTTTACAACAATAACGTCTTAACTAAGACACCCTGGTTGTGACATAGGGTTATATAAACTTGGACAGAATGTCAGAAGGCTAAAGTAAATTGGACTTTTGTCTGTGTGCACTGGGTAGGAATCTGGAGGTGTTTCCTTCCTATTTCTTAAATAGGAACACTGATTGAGGGTTATTTCCTATTAGGTAATTGTGCAAAAAAAGCAGATAGAAACTGTTATATAAAGATAGTACACCTGAGATGATACACAAAGGTAAATGCTACATGACATTACTTAGGAAATAAAGGATTTTATTACAAGTCTCAAAACAATAAAGTACTTTAACAACATTGTTTATGTTTTAATTCTTGATATCAAGTAAAAAAGCAAACACAACTATATTTACATCTCTAAGTGAACACATAAGAAATTAAAAAAAAAATAATTTGAATGACATTTGATCTTATCTGGAAAAGAATAGCCACCTGATTTATATTTTAATGACTAATCAATATACAATAATTAGGACACTATAAATCTATATTAACCTTTTCAAAAATTGGGAATTTTCTTTTAATTTTCATGAAGATAAATACAATACTTTTATCAACATTCCATAGCCTAGATTGAGTTGAATACTAAATGAATCTCAGGTATATGTCACTAAATATCATAGATAATTATAAAATTTTGGGTGAATACAGAATATTTGCCATAATATTTTATTGCAGTTTTTGTAGTTCATCCAAACGTTAGATACATGTTGTCCAAAAGTTACATTTACACTAAATAATTTGAAAAACTCTTATATTTTCTGTGATGTTTATCTCAATAATCTGATGATAATAGTAAAAATATCTAGAACTTAGATGATAGATCGTTTCAAATAGTAACATTCGTATAAATTTATGAGCTATTGTTGATAGCAAGAATCCAAAGCATGACCAGTAATTTGAATTCAGAAGCTCGAAACTCTTATTTTTTTTATTATAAACATCTGCAATTATTGAAAACAGATTATCTATATACTGTGTAATAGTCAAGTTTATCCAAGTCAATAAATAAATATTCTTTACTCTTCAGTGACTTGCAAATGCTAATGGAAATGAGGTAAAAAAAAAAAAACCTTAAAAACACATTGTAAAAAATCACTTGCTTTACCTATATAAATGTAGTCCAGTACTTACATACCCGGCTTCACTAATCAATGTGTGGACTTGCTGTAGTCTGTTTCTTTGCTTCCCTGGCGGCCAGCTGCTGTGAAAAAGATAATTACATATCTCAGAGTCTGGAATTACACAGATAATCTCAACAAATACTTAGCAGATAATGGCATTAAGACACATTAGACATGAATCTGCCACTTATCAGATTCTTGCATTAGGTTAAATGACCTTATAAAAGGCTCACTTGTTACAAAATTTGACCCTGTCTAGTGTCTGCAAAATTGCCTTTATAAACAGAAACTAAGAGTTCATAAGTGGACAATAGAAAGAGATTGATGGGCAACAATGTGAGACATCATAATGATATGTATTCACTGATGTCAATATAAGTATCACAGATGACATTTGTGTACACACACACACATAAACCCTCAAGCACACACACACACACACGCAAAATTATATCTTTTAATATTTGTTTAAATGATCAATAATTGACTCTTTGGATTGTTTTCAAATCATATTTTAAAAGCACAGAATTCAAAGCATTATCACTATCCAAGCACCACAAATGTCTTAGTGGAACTTGGGGGCACTGTTGCTTTTGAAGGACATCACTAGCCTATTCTGTGGTTGTTGTTAATCATGCATTTGGTGACTAATTTGGGGGTTAGAGGTTCAAAAAGATTAAGGTAATTTAAGTCTGGAGTATTTGGAGTTACAAAGTGTTGGTAACAAAGGTTTAAAAAAGAGACTCTTACTCAGTGCTTATAGAAAGAAGGTATTTTAAGAATAATTCAGCTCAATTATAAATTTATGTTCTTTATATTAAAAGTGACAAATCTGGAGATTTTTACGTGCATTTTTATTAGTGTTTGGAAACATCTGTCACCACTTACAAACCATAATCTTTAATAAAATTGATTTTTAAAAGAAGAAAACACAGAGGCAATGACCCATATGGGAGCATTGGATGGAACTCTCAAGATGCAGCTGAAGAGTGGAGAGTATGAGCAAGGAATTCAAGACCATGAAGGGGTCATTCACTGAGACAGTTTGCTTGAGCTAATGGTAACTCACCAACTCCAACTGGACTGGGAGGGAATGAGCATGGGATCAACCAAGCCCCCCTGAAGGGGGTTGACAGCTGGGGAAGACTGAGGGGCCACTGATAGTGACACTGGGATGTGTCTCTCCTTTCATATACTAGCTTTATGGGATCCTATTCTCTTTGGATATAAACCTTGCTCAACCTAGATGTATTAGGGAGGGCCTTGGACTTTCCACAGGGCGGGGTGCATGGCACTCCCTTAAGGTTGGAGGAGTGGGGGAGAGTCTCTGGAGGGAGGGGAATAAGAGGAGGGGAGGGAGTAGAAATTTGGATTGTGATGTTTTAAGTAATAAAAAAAGGAAAAAATAAAAGAAGAAAACATTCTCCTACTGCAGTTATCAATATAAATTATACTGAACTCATGTGAAGCTGGAAAACCTTTTAAAAGCATGATCAGACACAGTTCAGAACTTCCCAAATAAGAGGACCACATGGAAACATAATTCTCTTACTAATGTCAGAAATAATATCAGCCACTTATTTTAAAGAAGGCCATGCCATCGAACTGAACTCGCCTTTCAGAGCATCTCCCTGGACAAATATATTTACAATAATCACAATTGTTGGTATGTATAAGCAAGGATGTTCAGTCTTCAGCACAGCACTATGATGGTTTCTATATAGAGCTTTTTGGATAAACAGATTTTTTTCAGGTTTTTATCCTGACTTCAATTGATAGAGTATTATGACTGACCTTCTTCATGAATGTTAAGTACAGAATGAGCGATACATGTTACCAATGTTGTGTTTCAGTTCTGGCTTGTCCTCCTTCTTCCTATAAGTAGAATATTAGTGAACCATGATGCTTACTTTTCTCTTCTAGCAGATGTATGCTCTAAAACAATAAACATTTTAGACCAAATGCTGTGTGGTAGGAGATGGATTTAGTATCAAAGATCTGTTCCATACCCCTCTTATCAATTTAACATTCAATAACACTTCCAAATGCTAAAATATTTTGGTTTTAATAATGCCACAGTGAAATACTTTTACCCACTGAAATCCTTGAGAAGCTTGCTTGGTATTTCCAATATAACTGCCATCTGTCTTCCCCTAATTTCATTTTTTGTGATTATTTTAGTATGTGGACCTATTTGTTTCCTCCTTCTGACTCCCCTTTCCACCCTCCCTATTTCTCTTTCTCTCCCTTCCTTCCTTTCTTCCTTCCTTACCCCCTTCATTTGTTCTTTTTTTCTCATTCCTTCTGTCTTTCATTCTCTTCTGGTGAGGAGTTTAGGAACACTAGACCATTCACTCTGTATAAACTTTCTAAACAGAATTATTCCTGAAAGACATCAGAATCAACGACTCCAGCTCACTGCAATTCTACAGTCAGATTATTAGATTTCATGTAAGAGACTAAAAGTTATTCTCAGATTAATAATAACATTTGATGTGTGTGTGTGCATGCATGCGTGTGTGTGTGTGTGTGTGTGTGTGTGTGTGTGTGCATGAGCAAGGGGGTGGTTCAGTTTAGTTGGGGAAAGGATACAGCTGACTAAAATCAAAAGTGAAACCTCTTCATTAAATACCTCATTGTTTGTAGTTAAGGATTTATAGTGGAATGTACATTTTAACAAAACATATTGGGATCAGATAGTGATGGTACTTGAATGGCATTAACTATCATATCTATTTTTAAAATTCTATAGCTTTTCTGCTTGAGATAATATTGTATGAGAGTTCTCAAAGCATGTCTTTGGAGTAGAACATCTGCGCTTATATCAAAGATCAGGTGTCTCTGAGATAAAAATATGCCAAGGCTAAGTTCTAATATCTGCTATAAATAAATCACTGTATACATTGCATACCAATGACTAAGAAGCTTTTCTATTGAGGAGGTTAAAAAGAAGCTATACTGTTCATTCAGCTTTTAACTAATATGATGTGCAATATTGATTGTCACTTAATTAGTACTATTTTAAAAAGCCTGCTTCCATAAATGCCATGTTAACTTGAATGACACACTGTGAAATTTGGCCCATACACAAAAACTACCCAATATAAAAAGGGGAAAGCAATAATTTTAGCATTTTAAGGAACCTTAAGACAAAAGAATTTGAGCCAGGTGGTAGTGACACGTGCCTTTAATTCCAGCACTCTGTAAACAGAGGCAGGCAGGTCTTTGTGATCTCAAGGTCAGCCTGATCTACAGGCTCCAAAGCTAAACAGAAAAATCATCTTTAAGAGCTAGTTCCAGGACAGGAACCAAAGCTACGGAGAAACCCTGTCTCGGGGGAAGAAAAAGAAAGAAAGAAATTTGAATCAACGACACAATGAGTCAACAGATATACTTATCAAATTAGATTCTTGTCACTTGGGTCATGCTTGAATCTTAATTTCCTGGATTTGTCACATTGTAGTGAATATGGAGCAAGTATGAGTAATCCCCAAGTGATTTTTGTGCTTGTAAGATCATAAGGAAAGCATAAATGCTTCAATTGCCTCTATGACCTCTTGAGTTTTACTGTACTACCTCAGGTCATTACCTATTTATAGAAAATTATGATTTTGCTCTATTAAATAATGGTTCCCTTGTTCAATTTTCAATAAAAATTTAACATTAAGAATAATGTAATAGCTTTAGTTATTCCCTCCCAATATTGGAAGTTAATTTATAAGACGGTAAGATAGAACACCAAATTTCAAATCTTAATTGCACCAAAAACATCATTTAGTATTTTCGTTTTGCCATATTTTATGAAAAGTGAAGGCAGTTTTATGAAAGGTCACCTTTAAATTAGCATATGCAACTTTAGCAAAGTAGTTGTTATATAAATGAAAAGGAGGTGATTAGTTTGAATGAATAAAATTGTTGTGATGGAACATGATTTAGACTTATTCTGAAACCTTATAGATTAAAACCAGTTTGTATATAATTTTATTGACATTTTTTAAAAAAGGGAAATCAACTGGGCATTGGTATTGCATACCTTTAATCACAGCACATAGGAAGCAGAGACAGTTCAAAGTCAGTCTGATCAAGATCTAGGACAGCCAGGACTACACAGATAAACTCTGTCTTGAGAAACCAGGAGAGAGGTGAATGGGATAAAGAAAGAAGAGAAAAAACAAAGAATCAAATAGTGGTTGTGAACTGTTATTCTAGATTTCTATTGACAAAATGGATATAGAATTCATGTATTTTATACATAATTTATAGGTAAGTATCAATTGTTCATTTACTAGATATTGAAAAAAAGAAAAAAAATGTCAAGGGGATCAGAATCATTAGTCCTCTAGTTTTTTTCCTGGTATTTTAAAATTAGTCAATTTCATACACCAAACCAAGTAAATGCTGAAAGAACTCTTAACTGTGCTTCATTTTTCTATTCCTTTTGTAAAAACTGTCTGTTTATGTAAATCCAGACATTAAAATCTCAGGGGACTCTGAAGTCATTTTCAGTCATAGATGAAACCTGTCAAAGCATTATGACACATTTGAGAGCTGGGATGTGAAAGGAGAGGCTGTGACATTGCTTATGCTATACTGATAACAAAAGGGGCTGAATATATTATGAATCACCTTGGCTCATCTTTTCATTTTGTATCTGTAACATGTGGGAGTTAAAGTATAGTCTAAATATAGTTCTTATTTGTGGGAGCAAAGTCAGATATAATCTCACCGTATCATAATATCTTAGTCTGTAGTTTAACTTTAGAGGAAATACTGTATACAGAACAAGAAAATCATATATAAATCAAAGAATATAAAACATTTTACTCAATACTTTTTACTTTTATTGAAAAAATACTTTTCCTTCTCATGATATATTCTGATTATGGTTTCTCCTCCATCTACTCTTGACAGTTTATCCCCATTTCCCCCCTCATTTGATTCACTTCCTTTCTGTCTTTCACAAATTGGAAAGGAATAAGTCAAAGTATTGCTATTTGCAGATAACATGGAAGTATACCTAAACAACCCCAAAAATTTTTTTTTTCCAGAGAACACCTGCTGCTAATAAATACCCTCAGCAATTTGTCTGGATTCAAGATAAAAAAAAAAACAGTATCCCTCTAATATACAAACAATAAATCAGCCTAGAAAGAAATCAGAGATACAACACCCTTAACAATAGCTGCATATAATATAAAATACTTTGGGATAACTCTAACCAGGCAAGTGAAAGCGCTGTATAACAAAAATGCCAACTCTTTGGGGAAAAAAAAAAGATTTTGGAGAAAGTTACAAAAGATGAAAAGGTTTCTCATGCTCAGGGATTACTAGGATTAAAACAGTAAAAATTCTTATTTTACCAAAAGCAAAATATAGGTTCAATGCATCTTCATCAGAAGTCCAACATAATACTTTTTAGACTTGGTAAGAATAGTATTCAACTTCATATGGAAAAGCAAAAACCCAGGATAGAGAAAACCAATCCTGGGCAATAAAGAAATTTCCAGAGATATCATCATCTCTGATTTAAAGCTTCTCTGATCTTGACGAAGCATGGTCCAGATCCATGAGGATAGCAGAATGTTATTAGTAGTCCTTTTATTGTTACATTTTTGTTTGTTGTTTTATTTTAGAACAATAATATTTGCTTTACCCTAAATCTCTGGGCAATCTATTCTCAGGTTTGTGGTTGCTCAAACAGTCCCTCTCTTGAAGTGGGAATTAACTCAAATCTATTATCTCATTAGGAAAGTGAAATAGAATAGATATTTCTCAGTAGAGGGAAGGGGAATGGAACTAGAGAATCAAGTTGAGTGAGAAAGAGAAGACATGAAGGGAAAATGGGCAGAGGGAATTAAAGGACATTTGAGTAGTATAGAAACCTAATACAGCAGAAGCTTTCTAAAATATATAAAATATATTTAAGTGATCTAAATGAACTTGCAAAATAAATATTGGGAGAGACAGAACCTCCACTGGTCATCTCTTTTCACCAAATGAGACTGTCAGTTTTGGGATTGGGTTACATCTAACTGAGTCCTTGGCCAAAGGGGACCCATTGGAATCAACAAAACAACTCAGGCCATTTCCAAGGCTATAAGTTACTCCACAAAAATTGATGGCAAGTCCCCATTGTTGAAGACAGCATGCACACAACTCGTTGAATATGGAGCTATCAAGCTGGTGCATACATCGAGCCTTTATCACTATGTTCCAGCCTCTTTTTTCTTTTCTTTTTAAAATTTATTTATTTTTTATGGAAAATTTCCACCTCCTTCCCTCCCCTCCCCCCACTACCCTCCCCTCCCTTTCTAGTCCAAGGAGCAGTCAGGGTTCCTTACCCTATGGGAAGTCCAAGGTCCTCCCTGTTCCCCCGAGGTCCAGGAAGGTGAGCGTACTAGGCTCCCACAAAGTCCGTCCATGCAGTAGAATCGAAATCCAGCTCCATTGTCCTTGGCTTCTCCATCAGCCTTCCACTGTCAGCCACATTCAGAGAGTCCGGTTTGATCACGTGCTCCGTCAGTTCCAGTCCAACTGCCCTTGATGATCTCCCATTAGATCAGCCCCACCGTCTCAGTGGGTGGACGCACCCCTCGTGGTCCTGACTTCCTTGCTCATGTTCTCCCTCCTTCTGCTCTTCATATGGACCTTGAGAGTTCAGTTCAGTGCTCCAATGTAAGTCTCTGTCTCTGTCTTTATCCATCGCCAGATGAAGGTTCTCTGGTGATATGCAAGATATTCATCAGTGTTCCAGCCTCTTTTCACAGTCTACTAGTTTGAGTTTTCAACCATTGTTTGAAATGTCATATTTATCATGCAAAAGTCTATAACTGCGTGGTTCTATGCACATATTTATTAATGCTATGGAAAAATATGTCTAGAGACAGCAAGCAAAGTTGGGGTAGTAAGAATTGGGATGTTGATGTAAAGTAAAACAAGAGCTTCTGTTGGAATTTTTGATGACTGGTAGAGATTGTAGTCTCTGCATGATCTTGCAGCTTATCTCAATAGCTGGCAACTGGTGGCTCCTTCCCTCCAGTTGATCTTCCTGCCTCTACCTCCCTTTATCTGGAGCCATATCCCTGGGTCTGAAGGATTGATCTTATCTGAAAGCTATCCCTAAACCAGATGCCTAATTTATTTTTAGATTGACTCTTGACACAGATATCTGGTAAGGAGACTAGGAACTTTGCTATAGAATCCTATCGCCTCATACAAAGCCTTGTGATAGGATCACGCTATTTAATGCAAATTGGAGGTTTTCTTCATAATCCCCAATTATATATATTCTTTATGTTCTGGAGTAATGTTGATCTGATTTATTGGAGCCTTCCCAGAAGGCTGTCTCTATCCTACTCACACCTGTACTGATCCTGTTTACAGCTGTCCTGACTGTTTCCTGCTTCTGTTCCCTCCACCTTTATGGACCAATGCAACCAATAATTTGGAGGAAGAAATGCAACCACAAGCTTCCCTTCTTTTGTGGAACTCTTTCCCTTATAAAGAACTGAAATAATGACTTTCTTATAAATATTATTTCTATGTTCAGGTGTAGATTAACATGAAAGAGTTTATAACAACGAGGAGCACGTTAGGTTTTGGTGAGGGTGGGGAAAACATTTTATGTTCAGTTCAACACCAACACTCCTTAAAGATTAATATTTAAAAATAAAGAAAAGAGCAGATAAGCAAGAGAAAATGTCAAACCTAACAAAGTCTGTACTCAATGGAGAAATACTGTTCCAGAAGTGGATAGACACACAGCAGTGAGGAAGAAATTGGAAGTCTTCAGTAGATGAGGGAAATGTCAGATATTTTAGACACCCTGAAGTTTCAGATACAGAGAACTTCAATACTTTTTGAGAGGTTATTTTGGAACTTAACATAAATGAGTGTAATCATAAGACTACATTCTTTTTTTGCTTTTTATTAAAAATAGATTTTTAAGCAGGGCATGGTGGTACACGCTTTTATTCCCAGCACTTCGGAGGTAGAGGCAGGAAGATCTCTGTGCATAGGAGGCCAGTCTGGTCTACACAGCAAGTTCCAGAACAGTGAGAACTACATACAGAAACACTATCTCAAAAAAAAAAAAAAAAAGCAACAAAAAATGCCCAGATTATTTCACTTCCTTACCCACCCAATTTCATACTTATTCTTTCTCCTTTTCATTAGAAAACAAACAGGAATCTGAAAAATTAAAATAAGATGAAAATAAAACAAAATAGCCAGAAAAAGACAAAACAATAAAAGGGGAAACAAAGCCAACAACAAAGAACAAGAGGCATATGAAAACTTCCAGATACCGAGACACACACAGTCGCACACAGAAATCCAATAGTAACAAAATTGAAAACTATAACATAAATAATGCACAGACTAAGCATTATGAGACAAAAATCCTCCAAAATTTTTTTGAGGGCGCTGATAGAAACCCTTAGCAGATCAAGGACAAGTCTAAGGCTGAGATACAGGCTGGTGTTATGTTTTGTTTCTTATTATGCTGGAATAGCATTTTCTATGATTCATATTTGAGCAATCATAACAAGAAATTTGGTCTCATAATTTTGTTAGTTTGAACTACAAGTAAATAAGATGTGCTGAGAGTGGGCATAATGCTTTTCCCAGAAATGAGTTCCCCAACTGGTTATCTTACAACTTGATGATGGACACTATAAAATAATTCCACACCAACTCACAGATCACAGTCCTCTGTGCAAACAGGGAACAGGAACTGAATCCAGAAGCTGGGAGCGAGAGTGAGGACGCATTTTATGTAGGCATTTATATAACAGGTCGTGCCTGAGTTGGCTGGTATCTTAAAGGCACTGGCTGAAGGAGTTCCTATAGCACCTCCCCCTTTTGTTTGAGTGAAAGAGTTCAAAACCTAATACAAAACTATATACAATAAGAACAAATAGAAAGTATGAAAATTAGAATTACAACCAGCATAAACAATTTCAAGCAACAAACATATGCTAAATGTTTTAATAATTATCCTATTCTAAGAAATCTAAATCTTGTATTAGAAATAGCTTGACCAAGTCATGAGAAGAAAAGTAACTATTACTATCAACCCCATTGAAGACCTGAGAAGGGAAATAATATTACTTGTGTAGACAGCACATGCAATCAAGCAACTTCAAAAATGTGCAATAAATGACAGAGACAACTGGCTACCTGGGCAATCACCTAAAATCTCATCTGCAGCATCAAAGCAATCAACTTTGGCTAAGGCTTAGAGTAACTGACAGACCATTTTCAGAGGCAGGAAATTTTTCTTATCTTGTCTTGGCAAGGTATGGCAGTCTTTTTTCTTGTATCCTGTTTGTCCTGTCTGGATATTCTGCATTTTGTCAGTGGTAGAGGCATGAGCAGTTTCTTGCCAAAAGGAAAGTTTTGCCAAGAAGAAATCAAGCTCCAGGTGGAGTGTCTTCAGTAATCAATATTCTCTCTGAAATAGATCAGTTCAAATCATATGGAGTAGGCTTATTGCTGGAAGCCCACATCTTTACCATCTTTCTAACAAATGGTGAATGCAATAAGATACTACTGCTTGCTTAATTACTTTTCGATCATTCATACGTAAGGTATCCATCTACATTCTTTGGATCCTTTTGGGCATTTGGTACTTGATGCTTTTCCAAAGGTGATTAAAGGGTAGGAAGCTAAAACCCTGGGGATGTCATCTCTGGCTCTGGACACATACCGGTGATGTTAAGCACTGTCCTTGAAATTTCTCTCCCTGCTCACCAGCTCCCACAATTCCCTCAATAATTTCATATCTTTTTTACTACTGTCTTTTTAAAACCTGAATCCTTTTCAATGATTTCATCGAGGCATCCAACCTCTGGTCCTCATTCTGCTCATGTGATTCCAAAGTATAAAGGTTTTCCTTTAAAGATAACACCTCATCCTTGGACATTATTTGGGTAGCATGCAGATTGCCTTCCTGGAAAGATACTTTATCTGTTAACCTAACATAACTTTTTAAAAGATTTTGATTGTCAAATTCAACTGTATGAATTCTTTCAGATAATTTTTCAGTACTCTTTCACATGGATTGAATTTTGTCTGTCAAATTAATGTTATCTTTTTATTTTTTTTACTTTTTAAAAGAAAACAAACTATAATTTTTATTACTTATTATACCAATCCAAATTCCCAATCTCTCTGCTCCTCCCATTCCATCTACTTACCCCATCACACTCCCCAGTCCACTTCTCAGAGAGCAAGGTATCCATCCAAAGGCAATAGGTTCCCAAACACCTAGCATAAGCTGTAGGGTTAAATCCTGGTGCCATCACCAGTGGCCCCTCAGTCTACCCCAGGCATGCCACTGTCAACCACATTTAGAGGGACTAGCTTGGTCCTATGCTTGTTCCTTTTCCATCTGGCTGGGATTTGTGAGCTCCCATTAGCTTTCACTGTGTGTAGCCATCATGGTCTTGACCTCTTTTCTCATGTTTTGATTTCTCCCACTTGTCAAATGGAAGACAATGGAAGCTTAGTCCAGTGCTTCAATGTGGACTCTACCTCAGTTTCCATCAGTTTCTGGATAAAGGTTCTATGGTGATATTTAAGATAGTCATCACTCTGACTACAGGGCAGATCAAGCTCGGGCCCCTTCTCCTCTATTTTTTAGTGTCTTAGCTGGGGTCATTCTTGTGGATTCCTGGGAACATCTCTAGAGTCAAGTTTCTTGATATTCCCTTAATGGCTCCCTCAGAAAGGTATCTCTTTCCTTGCTCTCATCTCTGTCCTTTCTCCATCTGGACTATCCTCTTCCCTCAAGTTTTCCTTGCCCCACCCATTCTCTCTTCTTCCCATTCTACCTTCCCTTTCCCCTCCACCCCATTTTCCCAATTTTGTTAGGTGATTTTTTCTATTTTGCCTTTCCAGGTAGATCTATATAAGTTTATCTTAGGGTTCACCTTATTACTTAGCTTCTCTAGGATCATGAACTATAGGGTCAATGTTTTTTGTTTATAGCTAGTATCCACTTATGAGTGATTACATACCATAGTCATCTTTTTGTGTCTACGTTACCTCATTCAGGATGGTGTTTTCTAGTTCCATTGACTTGCATGTAAAATACAGGATGTTATTGTTTTTTACAAGATAGTAGTACTCTAATGTGTAAATTTGCCACATTTTCTTTATCCATGCTTCAGTTGAGGGGCATCTAGGTTGTTTCCAGGTTCTGTCTAGAACAAATAATGCTGCTATGAATGTAGTTGAACAAATGTCCTTGTAGTATGATTGAGTACCTTTTAGGTATATGCCCAAGTGTGGTGTTGCTGGTTCTTGTGGTAGATTGATTCCCAATTTTCTGAGAAACCAATATACTGATTTCCAAAGTAGTTGTGCAGGTTTCCATTCTCACCAGCAATGGATGAATGTTCCCCTCACTCCACATCCTCTCCAGCATAAACTATCATTGGTGTTTTATCTTAGCCATTCTGACAGATGTAAGATGGTATCTCAGAGTTCTTTTAATTTGCATTTCCCATATAGCTAATAATGTTGAACATTTCCTTAGGTGTCTTCCAGCCATTTGAGTTTCTTCTGTTGAGAATTATCTGTTTAGTTTTGTACCTAAGTTTTAATAGGGTTATTGGGAATTTTGATGTCTAATTTCTTGAGTTTTTATATATTTTGGAGATCAGTTCTTGGTCTGATGTGGGGTTGGTGAAGATCTTTTCTCCTTCAGTAGGCTGCCTTTTTGTCTTATTGGCTGTGTCCTTTGATTTACAGAAACTTCTCAGTTTCAGGAGGTCCCATTTATTTATTGTTACTCTCAGTGTCTGTGCTACTGGGGTTATATTTATGAAGTGTTATCTTGTGCCCATATACTGGAGGCTACTTCTCAGTCTCTCCCATATCAGGCTCAGTGCAGTCAAATTTATACTGAGGTTTTTAATCCATTTGGGCTTTTGTTTTGTGCACGGAGATAGATATGGATCTATTTTCATTCTTATATATGTTGATATCTAATTATGCCAGCATCATTTGTGGAAGATGCCTTTTTTTTCTATTCCATTGAATAATTTTAGCTTCTCAGAAAGCAGGAGTTCATAGGTGTTCATGTGGATTAATATTCAGGTCATTGATTTAATATTACTGGTCAACCTCTCTATTTAAATGCCAGCACAAAGCTGTTTTCATTACTGTAGCTCTATAATAGAGCTTGATGTCAGGGATAATGATGCCTCTGCAAGTTCCTCTATTGTACAGGACTGTATTGGCCATCCTGTTCTTTTTCCCCATATGAAGTTGATTATTGTTCTTCAAGGCCTGTAAAGAATTGTGATTTTGATGGGGATTGCATTGACTGTATAGATTGCTTTTGATAGGATTCCCGTTTTGTTATGTTGATCTTATCTATTCAAGAGCATGGGAGATATTTTTATTTTCTTGTATCTTCTTCAGATTCTTCCTTCAAACACTTAAAGCTCTTGTTGAATAGGTCTTTCACATCTTTGTTTAGTGGTACTCCAAGCCATTTTATGCTTTTTGTGGATATTGTGAAAGGTGATTTTTCTCTGATTTCCTTTTCAGGTTCTTTATTATTTATATATAGGAGAGCTAATGATTTTTTAATTGATCTTATATCCTTCCAAATGACTAAAGATATTTATCAGCTGTAGAAGTTCCCTAGTAGAGTTTTTGGGGTCACTTTATACTATTGTATTGTCTGAAAATAACAAAAGTTTGACTTCTTTGTTTCCAATTTTAATCTCCTTTTGTTGTCTTATTGCTAGAGCTAGAACTTCAAAAACTATGTTGAAGAGATATGGAGAGGGTGGACAGCTTTGTCTTGTTCCTGATTTTAGTGGAAGTGCTTTGAGTTTGTCACCAATTAATTTGATATTAGCTGTCAGCTTGCTGTATATTGCTTTTATTATGTCTAGATATGTTCCTTGTTTCCTAGATCTCTCTAAGTCTTTTTATCATGAAGGGGTGTTGGATTTTGTTGAAGGCTAATGCTATGATTATATAGTTTTTTCTTTTAGTTTATTTATATGATGGATTATATTGATAGATTATAATATGTTGGACCATCTCTTTTTCTCTGTGTTGAAGCTGACTTAATCATGGTAGATACCTTTTTTGATGTGTTTTTGGATAAGGATTGCCAATATTTTATTGAGTATTTTTGCATTTATGTTCATGAGAGAAATTTGCCTATAATTGTCTTTCTTGGCTGAGTCTTTGTGTGGTATTGGTGACTGTAGCCTTATAGAAAAAGTTTGGCAATGTTCATTCTCAATCTATTATATGGAAAACTTTGAGGAATATAGGTATTAGCTCTTCTTTGAAGCTCTGGTACAATTCTGCACTAAAACCATCAAGCCCAGGGCTTGTTTTTATTGGGAGGTTTTTTGAGAACAGCTTTTATGTAGCTTTTGTGTCTATTTAAATTGTTGACCTCATTGTGTTTTAATTTGGATATATGGTAACTGTCCAGAAATTTGTCTATTTCTTTTACGTTTTCCAATTTTGTGGAGTACAGGTTTTTGTAGTATGACCTAATGATTCTCCGAATTTCCTCAGTGTCTGTGGTTATGTCTCCATTTTCAATTCTGATTTTGTTAATTTGCATGTTCTCTGCATTTTGATTAGTTTGGTAAGAGTTTGTCTATCTTGTTGATTTTTTCGAAGAACCAACTCATTATCTCATAGATTCTTTGCATTTCTTTCTTTCTTTCTTTCTTTCTTTCTTTCTTTCTTCCTTCCTTCCTTCCTTCCTTTCTTTCTTTCTTTATTTATTTATTTATTTCTTTCATTGATTTCAGCCCTCATTTTGATTATTTCCTGTCCTCTATTCCTCCTGAACTCCATATCCCAGCATTCCATTCACACAGGGTATTTAAGTGAGCTCCCAAAAGAGGAACACCAACATGTGGTGGTCTCTTTCCTTTTTCCCCTGTGGTGGTCACATTAGTGGCCTCCTGGTTTGCCCTCTGGGCCATCTGAAAGTGCAGGAATCCCATTAAATCCGGATATTTTTTTAATTTGGCTTGTTGTGATTTGGCTTGATTGAGATTTTTGCGTTGGCAGAGAGTTCATGTTAGGAAAAATTTCTAACAATACCTGCCTCTGTAGTTCTTGTTTTTTTTACTGAGATTTTTTTTAATATCCAGAATTCCCTTGATTTTTGTTTTCTTTATTGCTTCTATTTCACTCTTCAAATCTTCAACTCTTTGCTTCACTTTTTTATAGTTTTTTCTTGTTTTTCTTTGAGGGATTCATTAATTTTTTCCAATTTTCTGTTTGTCATTTCCTCCATTGCTTTAAGGGAGGTTTTCATTTTCTTTTTAAAGGTCCACATCATCTTTATAAAGTTACACTTAAGATCATTTTCTTCTGTTTCTTCTGGGTTAGGATAATCAAGTCTTCCTTCTATGACCACTGTGTTCTCCTGTTACTATTGTACTTTTTAGGTTGTTGTTGAGTTCTTGCATTGGCACCTACCCATCTCTTTCTTCAATTGATGCCGGCAGTGTCTTTATGTGTTGGTCCAATCCTTGGAGTGGCCTTCTGAGTCTTTGGGAATTGTTCTTGGTCTGCTCTGTACTGTCAATATTTGTGTCTCATGATGCCACTTAGGTCTCTCTTAGCCTGCTCTCTTTGTCTTCTCTTCTAGTTCTCCCTCTTGATCTTTTCTGTGCAGTCACTGCTTGTGCTTTAGAATTTGTCTTTTGGTCCTCTCTCTTTATCCTTTCAGCAGGGAACTCCCCTGCTGGCTTGCTAGATAAGCTGAGGCAGGTGAGGGAGGGGTCCGAATATTTGCCCTACCTTGTTGATCCTAGAAAGTGAGATGTCCTGCCAGGTGGCTGGTCATTTACCTGTTGGTCCTTTCTATATTGTAATAAGCTGAGTTTTAGAGTTTCACAGAGGTTGCAGGAGAATAGGCAAGTTTGTGGATGGGATGGGCTTGTAACTTTCTGGTGGATGGAGTGGGTATTGGGGTAGCCTACCTGCAGGAAACTTTCCTGCTGACAGGCTAGAGAAGCCTAAGCAGTTGGGGGAGGGACTCAGGGTTTTGCCCCACTATAGAGGGCCTACAGAGAGGGGTGTCTTGCCAGGTGTCTGGTCACTTACCTCTTGGTCTTCTCTGCATTGTAGCAAGCTGTGTTTCAGAGTTCCACTCAGGTTACAAGAGGATAGGTGAGTTTGGTGGTAGGACGGCTAATGTTATCCTTTCAATGGTATTAAAATTTTCATCTAGCTGGTTATTATTAGTCTGTAAATAGTTTATGTTTTCTAAAAGTGCCTCATTCTTGGCTCTGTTATCAAATCATTTTCTTAGCAATACAGTATGAAAAACAAAGATAACTCCCAATATCTAATAAATGGATGTACCAGAAAAACCATATAAGCCTTGAGGAATATCATTCATAATATAGCAAAAAGTTTATTAAATTTCTGAATGACAATATTGTCTGCCATTGTATAACTTTCAAATTTATTAATTTACTTTCTGCCATTAGATTTCAGAAGATTGTTGTAGGTGCAATAATCTTTATTTACCAACAGGACTCATGTTTGCAGCCACGTTGTGGGGAGATGTGCCCAGTAGTGGTGTGGTTTGTGCCACTTTTGTTTTGCATTTTGGTGCCTGGTAAAATATTTGATAATTCTTTGATTTCCAAATTTAAAGCAATTAAATAAATTACATACACAGAGAGTTTTTTTGTTGGCCAGAATATCCAGGATCCCAGAGCTCATGATCAGGGAACACAAACCAGAAGCTGTGCATGTTGCTGTGTGGCAGGGAAGGTGGCAGAGGGGGCAAAGCATGCACAAGCCAGCCGTGCTGTATCTCTGTTGTGGCAATAAAACCCCTTAGTAGGTGAAATCAAGCCAAGTGGGCAAGGGGTGGGAGACCTTCTGTGGTGCAGACATTTTGGGTCTTTTATGCCAGTCCCTGTAGGCATGAAGTTGAGATTCCCATGGTTATCAGACAATGTTGTATGCTATAAAATAATCCCACACTAACTCAGAATCGAGTATAATAAAGGGCTATATTTTTTAGGGAGAGACTCACAGATCCTTTTAATGAACAGGGAACAGGAACCAAATCCAGAAGCCAGGAGAGAGAGAGAGTAAATACACACTTTCCTTTGGCATTTATAGTAGAAGAGGCCACACCCTCATGGGCTGATATCTTAAAGGCTACTGGCCGATGGAGTTCACACAGCAACTGCTAATGTTATCGCAGAAACTATATATAGACAAGTAACGCTAAATTGACTTAGTAGATTGTATACACATACACACACACACATACTCACACACATGCAGGCATGCACACAAACACAGATATACACCTGTAACAACGTGAAAATGATGCAATCATATTTTAGTTAAAAAAATAAATGGCAGAATGTATGATTTGCTGTGGTCATCACATAAGTTCTCTCTTTGCCATTTGTTCACACTTATATATGTGATATTCCCTTCCAGGTGAGTTCTTTTTACCTTTGCTAAAGAGCCGTTTCTTCAGAAGAGTTAATAACTATCTCGCATAGATTTCATGATGTTTTCTTTTTCATTGTGAACAATATTAACTACAAAATTTTATAAAATATTTGAGGCATTTTTCAGAGCTTAATTAGTGTGGCTGACAGATTTTAAGATGACTTTTACTTATCACTACCTCCTATTACTCATGGTGGTGCATGTGGGTGGGATGACAGATTATGACAAAGGTGACTAAATGCTGCTCCTGTGATCATATTACATAAGTCTGTAATGTTTATCTTAACTAGGAAAACTCTATTCTGCTCCAGTCAATTAAATGACCTTACATGAGAAAGCTCCTTCCAAAATGGAACTGAAGAGAGTTCCTATTTGAAGGAAAGAAATCAAAATTCTCATATTGAGTGATCCCTAAAAGCCAAGTCTCATCAAACTATGAACCAGGAACCATATCTCCCCCCATAGAGCATCAGCTAAGACCCTAACACCTGACCTAACCTTATTTCTTGCTTTTTGGGATGTCATGAAGCCACAGCAGATCTACTCATTTTCTGGACTCTTTACTATCTAAATCCAGATTGTAGTTAGTACATGTGCATTGTCCAAAGACACACATTTGACATCTTTTGTTATGTAATATAAAATAATCACCATATTTTTTAAAAAGTCACACAAGATCTATTTTTGTTAGTGAAAATTCACTTCAATTTTTTAAATTTTGATCCTTTCTTGGGATAGTGACCTGTGGTAAGATAGCCTTATCATTTTTAATTTAATTTATTTATTTTTCATACCAATGGCAGTTTCCCTTGGCTAATTCCCTCCCATTCTCCATCCTCCCCACAATGCACTGTTTCTCTATTGTTTCTGTTTAGAAAGGAGCAGGCCTCCCATGAGTGTCAAGAATGCATGACATATCAAGTTGTGGTAGAACTAATTTTCTCCTCTTATATGGCTAGACAAGGAACCCCTATATAATGAATAGGCTTCCAAAATCCAGACAAATAATTAGGGACAGGCCCCATTCCCACTGCTAAGGGTCCCAAAGATAGACAAAACTACACAATTATCACATATATGTAGAGGGTTTAGTTAGGTCCTATGTAGGGCCTTGCTGTTTGTCCAGACACTGTGTTCTCCTATAAACCCAGGTTAGTTGTTTTTGTGGGTTTTCTTGTAACTTCCACTCCCTTGGTTCTTACATTCTTTCTTCCCTATTTTCAACAGGATTACCTGAGCTCAGATCAGTGCTTGGCTTGTAGGTCTCTGCAAGTCTGCATGAATTTTCATCAGTTGTTAGATAAAGGTTCTTTGATACCAATTAGGGTAGTCACCAAACTGACTACAGGATATGGTCAGTAAGAAATACCTATCACTAATGCTGGGAGTTTTAGCTGGGAACATCTTTGTAGATTCCTGGGAGTTTCCCTTAGACAAGGTTTCTACCTGACCCCAAAATGCCCCCTTATATCAAGACATCACTTTCAGGACTCTCCCCCTACATGTATCCTTCCAATCTAATCTCTCATTGTTGGGGACTGCAGACCCTTAGACCCTGAACTTTCTATGACCCTTTGCCTGCTGGAGCGAACAGCTAGTTTTCCTGTGCTTACAGATTCTTTGAGCATGAGATTCTCATGAATTCTAGATGACAGTGGAGTGGTTTCTGGTGCGTTTGCAGCTGAAAATCCCGAGTTGGGGCATGGCCATTAGTTAAGGAGAGCCCTATATAAAGTGCCCTGAAACACAATAAAATTGGTTTCTTATTTATAGAGTAATCTGTTTCTCTGTGTGTTTTATAATCTCCAGCCCCTTGCCCAACTCATGAACCATCCCGTAGTGCAGACACTACAACTCATGATATTCTAATCACCATCCACCTCTAGTCTACCCAGGAGATTTCTTCTGTCTTTTTCCCAGGGAGACCCATGGATTCTCCTTTGGAAGTTCATTGTTAACCTCACCTGCATGTGTGTGGATTTATAGCATGGTTATCTTTTACTTTGTAGTTGATTATGCACTTATGAGTGAATACATACCATGTTTGTCTTTCTAGGTCTGTGTTACCTCTCTCAGAATGACTTTTTATAGTCCTATCAATTTGCCTTCAAGTTTCATGACATCATTGCTGTTAATAGCTGAGAAATACTCTGTTATGTAAATGTACCACATTTTAAAATCAATTCTTCAGATGAGAGAACCTAGGTTGTTTACAGGTTTTAGATATTATGAATAGAGATGCTATAAATATAGTAGAGCAAGTGTCCTTGGGGTTTGAGTGGGCAACATTTTGATATATGTCCAAGAGTAATATAGCTGGGTCTTGAGGTGGATTGATTCCCAATTTTCAGAGAGACTGTCATATTGATTTTCAAAGTGACTGTACAAGTTTGCATTCCTACCAGCAGTAGAGGAGTATTTCACTGGATCCAAATCCTTTCCAGAATAAGCTGTTATTTGTGATTTTGATCTTAGCCATTCTGACTTGTGTAAGATGGAATCTCAGAGTCATTTTGATTTGCATTTCCCTGATGGCTAAGGATGGTGAACATTTCGTTAAGTGTATCTTAGACATTTGAGAGTCTTTTGTTTAGATTTGTACCTATTTTTTATTTGGATTATTTGGGGATTTTTTTTTTTGGTGTCTAGTTTCTTGAGTCCTTTATATATTTTGGCAATCATCCCTCTGTTGGATATGAGGCTGGTGAATTTATTTTCCCATTATGTAGGCTGTCATTTTGTCCTTTTGACAGTGTCCTTTGCCTTAGAGGAGATTTTCAGCTTCCTGAGGTTTCATTTATTAATTGTCAACCTTGGTGTCTGTGATAATGGTATAATATTCAAAAAGTTGTCCCTTGTGGCCAATGAGTTCAAGGCTCTTTCCAGTTTTCTCTTCTATCATGTTCAGTGTAATTGGATTTAAGCTGAAGGTTTTGATTTACTTTAACTTAAATTTTGTGTTTTGTGATTGATATGGTCTGTTTGATTTTTTTCATTGTCCAAGAGTGTTTATTGAGCAGTATTTAAAATTGTAAGATGCTAGAAACAAATTAAATGCATAATAAAGATAATTAATAAATTAAAGATCTATACACTGAAGTATGATTCATCCAATGAAATGAACATCTAATTCTTTAATCACATAAATTATTCAAGATATATTGTTAAAATAAAGGATTACAGAATTTTATAGCATGATCTGTTTTTATTTTTTATTTATTTTTTATTTTTACTTATTTATTGAGAATTGAGTGTCAGGAGCCGTTTTCCCCAAAATTATTACAGGAACCATCGCCCTGGGGAGTCTGCAGAGAACCCCACACCCCCAATTGTATTGAGAAACTGTTCTATTGACAGAGCCTACCCCACACCCAAATTAGCTGTTAATAGAGAGCTATCTGTTAGTGGAACCCGGCCCACATTCCAAACTATCTAGAGAACTAGGTGTGTCAACTTGTGACTTCCTGGCCTATGTGACAAAACGTAACCTCCTGGCCTACGTGACCAACGTGAACCACGTGACCAATGCGGCAAGAGTCCAGGCCCCTGTGCCCCCCCCCCCAAACTCCTTATCCTATATAAACTGTAATCCTGTCTCTAATAAATGAAGGCTTCGACAAATCTGCTGGCCTTCTTCCCCTCTCCTCTCCGGGACCCTGGAATAACTGACTGCAGGGTGGGTTACAATTCCTAGACTAAGTAACCCACCCGAGGCGGTCTACAAATGAGGACCTAATTTATTAAATACAAGTATTACACTGCCAAAAAGTAGGGAAAAAATTAAATTAATAATAAGAGCATGTCCACACCAGGTTCTCTGCATATATACTGTAGCTTTCAATTTAGTTCTTCTTTGGGACTTCCGAGTATGTAAACAGATGGGTCTCTGATTCTTGTGTCTTCAAGTGGGCCTGTTTTGTTTTTCTGTTGACTTATCCTGTCCAACTGCAAAATGATGGTTTTCATTTAATGTATTATATTTTACTTTGTTATTTTTGTTGTTATCTCTTAGAAACTTGCTATTTTCTAAGGAGAGCTAGGAAGGGATTGGATCCAGACTGAAGGGAAGGTGGAGAGGAAGTAGAAGTAGTAAAGGGAGAGGGAGTGTATACAGATTAGACTGTAGGAGAAAAGAATCTATGTTTAATAAAAATTAAAAAAAAAAACAGAAGTTATACAAGGTAGACAAACTCAAGAGTATAAAACAAAGACAATTATATTGATATGTGAAGAACAATCTAAAAACAATACCCTGACTGATGTCACAAAAATTTACAGCTGTATTGTGGGGAATATTCACAACTTAAACACTCAGATATTTAAGATGTACATTATGGCATTTTGGTACATTTATAGGTTAAAGCATTGCAACATATTGTTGCCACATACTACCAGTTTGAGACAGGATTGTTTAAATTCTATTCTAATAGCAATACAATATGTTGCTATCAATAATGATAATCAGATCTTTTGAAATGTGTTTGAATTCTTCTACATGCCAACATAAAATTATAACAGCACCAATTATTGAAGATTCTTTCCTTTTTCCATTGTATAATTTTGTAAAAAATCAGGAACTAATAGGTTTATGGATTTACTTTGGGGTCTTCAATTTCATTGATCTACTTACCTGTTTTTATGCCAATACAGTGCTATTTTTTATATCTACAGCAATTTAGTAGAACTTGAGAACTCTGCAAGTTCCTTCATTGTACAGGATTGTTTCAGCTATCCTGGGTTGTCTCCCCCCGTATATAGTTAAGTATTGTTCCTTCCAGTTCTAAAAAAGTATTTTGTTGGAACTTTGATGGGAAATGCATTGAAACTGTAGATTATGTTAGGTAAAGTAGGCATTTTTACTATGTTAATCCTAGCAATTCAAGTGCCTGGGAGATCTTTCCATCTTCTGATATGGTTTCCAATTATTTTTTCAAAATTTTAAAGTATTTTTTAATACTTCTCATACATAGGAGATCGTTCCATCTCCTGATATCTTCTCCAATTTCTTTTTTCAAAATCTTAAAGTTCTTGTAATACATGCCTTTCATTTGCCTAATTAGAGCTACCCCTGAGATATTTAATATTATTTGTGGCTGTTGTGAAGGGTATTGTTTCCTTAATTTCTTTCTCAGTCCAATTATCATTTGTAGATTGGAGGGATAATGACTTATTTTATGTTATCTTGAATTCAGTCACATAAATGAAGGTGTCTATCAGCTGTAAGAATTCCCCAGTAGAATTTTTTGGATTGCTTATGTATACTATTATACCATCTGTAAACAGTGATACTTTAACTTCTTTTCAATTCACATCCTAATTTATTTCTGTTGTCTTACTGAGCTAGCTAGAACTTCAGACTATATTGAATAGTTAGGGAGAAATTGGACAACTGTGCCCTTTTTGTTGCTTTAGTGGAATTGTTTTGAGCTCCTCTACATTTAATTTGATGTTGACTACTAGCTTGCTGCAAACTGTATTTATTATGTTTAGGTATGTTCATTATAATTCTGATATCTCCAACACCTTTATCAGAAGGGCTGTTGTATTTTGTTGGTGCCTTTTTCAGCATCTAATGAGATGATATATTTTCTTTCTTTCAGTTTTTTTTTATATTCTGAATTACATTGATAGGTTGTCATTTGTTGATCCATTCTTGAATCTCTCAGATGAAGCTGACCGTAATCATGATGAATGATTATTTTTTCTGATGTGTTCTTAGATTAAGTTTCTGAGAATTTTATTGAATACTTTTGCATTGGGATTCATGAGAAAAAATCGTGTGTAATTTTCTCTGTGATAATACTGTGTGGATTAGGTTTCAGGGTGTTTATGACTTTATAAAAAGAATTTGGCAACATTCCTTATATTTCTATTTTATAAACTAATTAAAAGAATATTAGCATTGTCTCTTTGAATATTTTGTAGAATTCTGTGCTGAGTTCATCTGTCATGGGCTTTTTTGTTTAAAAGAACCTTTAAAGATTGCTTCAATTTCTTTAGGAGTTACTGGTTCATTTAAATTGTCTATCTAATTATGATTAAATTTTGGCATGCTTTACCTTTCAAAAAATTTGTTTATTTGTTTTATATTTCCAATTTTTTGGGTACAGGTTTTTGAAGTATGAACTAATTATAGTTTAAATAATAAAACCCCAGAGATAGAAATTGGGGTTCAACCTGAAAGCTACAAAACCAAGCAACCCAGCCACTAAGGAACTCATACCTTTGCCAAGGCAGGGCAACTGCAGTCTAGCCACCTAAACCTCTTTCTCCTTGCATTTTATATTCATTCCCTTTAGTGCTAAGACTCCCTAGTACTGGGACTAAAGGTTTAGGCCACCACCTGCATCTTTCTCCCAAATCCTGATATTAAAGTTGTGTGTGTGTGTGTGTGTGTGACCATTACCCGACCTCTAGTGGTTTTAAATGTTGCTTCTGGTTTTCAGGCAAGATTTATTTATTAAAATATAAATAATATACCACTATATTTCCTTTTCTTGTTTAAGATAATAAAATAAGGTTATAAATAATATAAGAAAAGCTACATATAACAAGTACAATGACTATATACAATATATACAGGCAACAAATACATCAGCATTATCTAACTTATTTTATTTGACAAATTCAGAGAAAATACTCCATATGTATCCTATTTTGATGAGTTCAAAGTCTCATACCTAATTTACTTTCTATCAAGACTTACTTTCTGTATCAGGTCAAAAAGGAAAATTACAAGTTAGTCTCAAGTCTCTCAGAGACCCAAGAAGGAAATAAAACTGAGTAAGCAAGAAGTGCAAGCAAGTGACTCCCAAAAGATGAGTGTAATGACAGAAACAGCTGGCTGCCTAGACAATTACCCAGTTTCTCTGCAATGTTGGGGTATCTCTCTTCACCCTACAGACCTAGCATATCTATTAGATTTTACTGTGAAGCAGGATATTCTGAAGGGCTGTCCCTCTTTGTCTTGACTGTCTTTTGTGTCCTGCTTGTCCAGTTAGGATACCATACTGTCAAAAGTTGAGGCAAGGACATTTTCTTGCACAGTGGCTTACTTTTGCCACAAAGAAAGTTAAATTCCAGGTGGAGTCTCTTTGTTGCCTATTTCTGAAGTAGATTGGTGCTGCCATGAGCAGACATGTTTCATTGTCATAATAAAGAACTGAGGTTATTAAAACATGTTAAATTACATATTCTGCAGATCTCTAAAGTGTTTGAAGATGGCATGTCTATCTAAAATATATCTTTGATTGACCTTGAAAACATACCAAAAGCCACTACAAGTTTGATTAAATTAGGTGACTATTACTAACCTGCATTTCCTTGTTATCCTAAATGGTTAGTAAAAGTAACTTTCAAAGACTAGAAATTTGCATTGCACTGTTAACTGAGTTATATAGGAACAATACCTTGAAAGAGGGTAGAAACGTATGTACAGTATGTCCTAATAAAATCAATCTCAATATATAAAATTTGTATCAATATAAAAATGTCCAATCCAATATAAAACATAGCTGTTTTAAAACTAGTAGTTGCTTTTTAAAAGAAGATTTAATAATCTACCTTTTTATCTTATCATATACAAATTCTCCCTCTTTTCTTTTCAGAGTAGATTTAATACCTATCCTTTCCTCCAATCATTTCTATATCCATCTTTTTTTTTTCTTTTCAAAGCAAGAACCTTGAATCTAATTTCATTTGTTTTGCCTTTTTCCTGACCATTACCAATAACAACTTGTAACTAATCCCCTAAACAATGACAAACATCTATAATCCATTGAATGATCAAAAACCAACACTCCACATCTTGGGAATGTGAGTGTAGTATTTTTAAATTTACTTTCTGCTGTCTGGGGGTTGACAGGATCTTTAGGAGCTCATGAAAAGAAAAATTTGGGTTAGTTATCAAGTCCTTAGAGAGGTAGCTATATCATTGTTTGTCCAGTCTATGCATAATGGGAAAGTGCAGGTGTTGTTTCAAGTCCTGAATGGAGTAGTCTATTAAGCTGAATCATCTCAGCAAGCCACCTCAATATTTTTCTTTCTAAGCAGTTTGTAGTCCAAAGCCAATCCACAGGTGGTGTTTTTCAGCTTAGTAGTGTTATCAATAGTCCTGGAAGAGTTATTGTTGTGGGGCCCCATCCTTCTTATGAATACTTCAAAGGATGCTGTTAAGTGTGCTCATGGTTCACTCTAGAAAGCTGATAGAGACTCAAAGCCAAAATCATGTACAGGAATATATATGAAACCTTTTTCTAGTATTAATACTCTATATTATCATTAATATCATGACAAAAAGTTTAATATATATGTATATATATATATATACATATATATTAGCCTTATAAATTTTTACTTTAAGGAAAGTTATCATAGGGTCAATATAAAACTAAAGGATTATGAGATTAGAAGCAATAAAAAAGTCCTTAATTTTTTTTTCTGACTCTTTTATGGCTCTTATGACATGAGACCGAGATTTTGAACTTCACTTTAATAAACATGCTTGTGTTTAAAGGAGAGAGGCACTATTTTGAAGAGGTATGGATAGAGTGGACATCCTTGTCTTGTTCCTGATTTTAGTGGGATGGCTTTGAGTTTTTATCCGTTTAATTTAATGTTAGCTGTAGGCTTGCTGTAAATAGCTTTTATTATATTTAGGTATGACCCTTGTATCCCTAGTCTCTCCAATACCTTTATCATAAAGGGGTGTTGAATATTGTCGAATGCTTTTTCAGCATCTAATGAAATGATCATATGGTTTTTTTTCTTTCAGTCTATTTATATGGTGGATTACATTGATAGATTTGCATATGTTGAACCAGCCCTGCATCTCTGGGATGAAGCCTGCTTGATCATAATGGATAATTTTTCTAATGTGTTCTTGAATTCGGTTTGCCAGTATTTTATTGAGAATTTTTGCGTCGATATTCATGAGTGAGATAGGCCTGTA
>NW_026067934.1:2669537-2684338 GCF_014885135.2 Alexandromys fortis | reverse complement strand
TTGGGGGAAGGGGAGGGAAAGGGGAGGTGGCGGTGGGGAAGAGAAAGAAATCTTAAATAAATAAATAAATAAATAAATAAATAAATAAATAAACTGAAACTAGGCCACAGCTTCCCTTAGGCTGTTATATGTCATGTTCCAGCTTCCAAGTTCAAAGCAGGTCTTGAACCTTCTAGACCCCTTTAAGTTTGAATTATTCTATTCCAATTCTTACATATTTAAAATCTATGCCGTTTCAGGATAAAACCTAGAGAAGAAATCCCTCTTGTTTGCAATACTCTGTTTCCAAAAATGTGATTACAGAAAATTATTTATCAAATAAGAAAAAGAAAAATAAGGATGGAAAATACAAAAGAATCACCCATTTAAAAGCAGTACGAGTGATGCATTCCTTTTTTAAATTTCAACAATAAACATTTCCATGCTCAATATAGAAAAAAATAAATAAATAAAGGAGAGAGGCACACTCCAACTCAAAATTCAACTTTAATTTTTAATTAGACTATGACTACAAAAAGATCATTTGCATTATATTTCTATAGAGAATACTAGAAACAAACATTTAGGAATTTTTATAAAATTTTACCATGTTGAAAATGTGATATACCAATATGTCAATGTACTCTTTTTCATGAGACATTTTAACTGGTTAATTTGTCATTTTTCTTCCAATATTCCCTTTGTCCAGTGGCCTTCAGATTTTTTAGCTGGATATCTTTATTCTCCCAAAACAAAAGAAATAAAACCCTTCCCCAACTCTAATTTTGGGGAGATTCAATTTTAGCAAATTATATCCGATTAAATGAAAAGCATTTGTTAGTTATGTAGGTTAGTTTAGGTTAAAAAGCCATGATGTTTGATCAACTATTATCTCTCTTTTTTAAAATTTTTATTTATTTATTTATTTTCTATTATCTCTCCTAATTAAGGATAGGCTCTTTTAAATTTAATCTTTATCAATTTTGATGGTATCTGTAGCTTTTCTTTTACTGTGAAAACAAAAGCAACCTAAATGCACCTTGACATCACAGGAATCCATCTACCTCTGTCTCCAAATCCTGGGATCAAAGGTATGTGTCAATATTACCTAACCCTTAGTAGCTTTAGTTTTGCTTCTGGTCCTCAGGTAAGATTTATTTATTAAAATGCAAATGATATACCACTATACCTAATGATCCTTGCTATGCCCCCCTTTTTGTTTCAGATTTTGATAATTTAGTTATTAACTTTCTGCCTTTAGTTAGCTTGAATAAGTATTTGTCTGCATTGTAGATTTTCTCAAGGAACCAACTTCATTTCATTGATTCTTTGTATTGTTCTCTTTTATTGACTTCAGTGTTCAGTTTGACTATTTCCTACCATCTACTCCACTTGGTGTATTTGCTTCTTTTTGTTCTAGAGCTTTCAGGTATGCTGTTAGGTTGATATTATGAGATTTCTTCAAATTCTTTTTTTTTCCATTTAAGCACTGCCTGACCCATTAGTTCTAGCCTCTTATAGGCTAATTCTCACATCTTGATTAACCCATTTCTAATAATCTATGTAGTACCACGGGGTGATGGCTTACTGGGAAAGATTCTAGCCTACATCCATCTCGGGTCGAAGAATCATGGCATCTGCCTGAATCTGCTTCTTTCTTCTGGTATTCTGTTCTGTCTACTCTGCCTCTCTAAGCTGCTGTCCTATCAAAGGGCCAAGGCAGTTTCTTTATTAACCAATGAAAGTAACACATAGACAGAAGACCCTCCGACATCATTTTCCCTTTTTCTGTTTAAACAAAAAAGAAAGGCTTTCACTTTAACGTAGTAAATTATATATAACAAAACAGTTATCAAGTAAGAATTACAGTTACAATATTTATATCTATTTTGTCTTTATCATAATAATGGAAAACTATAACTACAATTAACCATTCTTTAACCCATCAAAGACTCCAGAAGGATATAATATTACCTAAGTAAACAAAAAGTAAGAAACTTTCAAAACTCTAGAAATGACAGAGACATCTTGCTGCCTGGACAGTCACCCAAAGTTTCTCAGTATCATTGGGGCATCCATCTTCGGCCTACAGGCCCATAGTATCCAGCAGACATTTCCACGAATCAGGAAATTCCAAAGACAGTTCAGTCACTTTTTGATCTTCTGTAAGCTTCTTGTATCTTTATAGCCATCTCCTTTAGCTTGGAAAATTTTTCCTCAGTCACCTTTTTGAATATATTTTCTGGGCCTTTGAGCTAGCATTCTTCTTCTTCTTCTTCTTCTTCTTCTTCTTCTTCTTCTTCTTCTTCTTCTTCTTCTTCTTCTTCTTCTTCTTTTTCTTCTTCTTCTTCTTCTTCTTCTTCTTCTTCTTCTTCTTCTTCTTCTTCTTCTTCTTCTTCTTCTTCTTCTTCTTCTCTTCCTATTATTTGTAGGTTTGGTCTTTTCATTGTGGCCCAGATTTCTTGGCTGTTTTATGTTAGGAATCTTTGCAATTTAACATTTTATTTGACCAATTAATCTATTTCCTTTATTGAATCTTCAATGGCTGAGATTCTTTCTGACATCTTTTGTAATCTGTTGGTGATGCTCACATCTGCAGTTCCTTTTCATTTGTCCAGATTTTCCATTTCCAGGATTTCCTTGATTTGTGTTTTCTTTATTGTTTTTATTTCGATTTTCAGGTTTTTATCCATTTCCTTCTCTTGTTTATTTGTTTGTTTGTTTTCCCTCACTATTCTTTAAAAGATGTATTGATTTCTTTTAATTTTTGTTTGGTTTTGGTTCAATTTTTTGAAATAAAATTTCATTTCCTCTTTAAGGGTTATCTTTATAAAACTTTAAAGGTCATTTTTTTTTATGTGCTTCAGGTGGACTGAAGCATTCAGGTCTTACTGTTATGTAATTTCTGGGTTCTTTTTGTGGTATTTTGCCCTTTCTTTTATTGAACATGTTCTTATACTGTCATTTAGGACTCTGGGTTTGGGATGAGTATAGGTGTAGGTGTTGAATCTTAAGTTTGACTTTGTTGAATGCATGTTTTGATCCTTTTTTTTTATGTTTCCCCTCTGGTCTTCTGGTCTAAGTGGACATGTGTTCTGCTGACTGGTAAGTCTTCAGGTCCAGTAGGGATTTTTGATGAAGTTTGTGGGGCCTCGGATTCACCCTGGCATCATGTAAAGTTGAAATCTTTTTCTGAAATTGTAGATTAAAACATGGAGCCCAGTAAAGAAGTTTTTGTTCTTCTTAATGGTGTGGATTGCATATAGGCCTATGGAGTCTTCTCTAGTTGTGGGGCATATCTGGTACAGGAGGATGTTGAGGTGCTTGGGGTTGTGCCATGGAGTGGGTTTTGGGGAAGCAGAATCCAGTGAGTGGTGGCAAACCAGCTGCCAGTTGAGTCACTCATCTGCTAGCTGACTGGTGGGCCCAACACTAGTTCTAATATATATTACCTTATGCTTTACAGAGAGTGGGCTGAAGCCTCTAATCATCCATACAGTTACAAGTATAAAGAATACAAACATCAACAATTGTTGCCAGAATTTTTTTTAACATTATTTATGATTTTGAATCCTTTTCATTGTGTCTCCAAAACCACGATGAGAAATTTTTTGACTGGTTAAAAGATAACAATTACTGTTTAGATGAAACTCAAGATAATTATCTAGCACAGGATCAAGGTACCAATGGCAATTGCATCTGACTTAGGGTTTTCCAGTCTGTAATATGTTCATTTTAAAGGATAAGGAGTCAGTGAAAATGTTAACACTGATTCAATTCATTCAGTTGACAAAGGTCAATGAGGTGAAACAATTGCTAATATAGAAAGAATACTAAACATTTTCGTTGAATTCAGTTATAGCTGTATGTGTGAATGATTCTTCTGAGGATCCAGGTGATCCAGGCTAGGACACTAAGAGCTGTTGATATGCTTACACATGTCAGTGATTACACATGTATGCAAATAGGATTGCTAGCCATAAATGATTTCAGTATTTAAGAGTGTTATACTTTTTCAAGGTAAAACTGAGCAATTAGATAGCAAGTGTTAAAACTGAAAGTACTGAAGGTTTTAATTAAGAACTGCATAAAATGCTGATGAAAATATTTGTTAGAGAGAGGCTCTTGAGGCCTCATCTCTTGCTGAAGAGCTATTGGCTACTTGGGAAGAAGAATCCATTTTCTTTAACAGTGGAACCACTAATAAGTTGCCCAGAGTCTATGTAATAAATGCACACACAACACTTCCTAGATACCTTAATTAAGCTCGGGGGTCATTAACAATGCATGAAATGGTAAGAAACTTGTTGAGAAGAATAAGGGGAACAAAGAGAATGAGAAACTGATGAAAATATGCATATATGTAACATTGTCAAAGAATACATAAAAAATATTTTAAGTAAAGTAATTTTATAACTAAAATTTAATAACAATAAAAAGCAAAGATTACAGAAGTATGCCATAGAGTATATGCATTCATTGGCTCCAAAACTATACCAAGCCACTCAGGAACCTTGCAATGATGTCCTTGGATGAAAACTTGATTCCCATAAATTAATTGTGACCTAAAACTCAATGAATTTTAGTCCTTTTGACTTTGTTAACAAACTCATATTTTCTATTTTTTAACAAAAACCTCAGTGACACTGGCCTTATTTGAAAACTAATTATAGAATTATTTTAGTCTGTATATAAGAGCATCTTATAGAAACAATTGTATATAATTCCGTCAGTTTGAGCAAAGTTTGTGGGCATGTATATCATATGCATTTTAGTATATTGCCTGTGCATTTGCTTTTGAATCTACTGAATTCATTTGACCACTGACCCAAACAGCAAGTTCATATTAACATTTATAGTAAAAAGTCAGGCAGATTGTTGTGTAAACAGAATCTGACCAAATATTCTATTCTAAGAGTTTGGGAAATGTTTCAGCATTCTAAATGCTAGAGTGTACTGCTGCCTTAGGAAGGTCATACAGTCAAATATAAACAACATTGTTAAAAAATTTTGATGACTTATAAGAACACATTCAAAGCTTTTCAAAGATTTGCTGCTGATGAAACAGGGAGCAACCACTTATTAGTGCTCTGAACAGAGCTGAAATTAAACCACGAGGAAACAGCTGTTTGTCATGAGGAAACAGCTGTTTGTGACCTTCCTGGAGTGCAGGAAGGGCTTCAGGGAGAACTTAGTGGAATTTCAGGAAAAAGTGTTGAGGCAGAAGAAATGGAAACACCTAAAGAAATCAGAAAACAAATAGCAAACCGCTAAAGAAATTTGCTTCTGTTTGCAGTAGCATAGTGATGCTAGCATACACAGCATATATAGATGACAATTACGGGAGATTGCAAAACCGAGAATACAGGCAGTATTACTTGCTATAGAAAAATGAAAAAGAATGAAAAAGTGTTGAATAAAACTTGGTTTTCTCTGAGTCACTCTATGCCAGCTAAACCTTTAGTTGATGATGTATTAATGTCTTTATTCAACTTGTCTTAAGCCTCATTTTGAAGCTGCTGAACTTGTCATCATAATAGTCCTCCATCTAGTTTAGCTCTCAAAAATTTTTAAGGTCCAGTGTGCTTTTAGCTATGTGGTTTTTGAAATGAATATCCATGCAAACATTTAGTTTATCATGCATACAACAGGACCTCATAAGTCACAGGAGAAAACTAAAACTTTGTCATAGGCAGATGTGTAAAACATCTTTCCTAATTGTGGGCCCATGTTTAATATGATCAAGAAAGACTAAGCTTAGCTTGAAATGTAGCAAGTAAGGATCACAAATTCACTCAGGTGTATCCCAAAGCATCAGAGCATTGCTGAGATTATTCAAGCATACATGAGCAATTGTCTATAATTAAAGATATGAGATCATGCCAGAAACAAAAGAAAAAGAAACTGAGGCAAATCTGTGGGTATAGCATCAACATAAGATTTCCCGAGTCATAAATTCCATATAAAGATAATTATATATAAGTTTTATTTATAAGGGTGTTTAAATAATATGGTTTTAAGATTTTTCCATTTCTCATTTTTCTTGGCCATAATATTTCTAAAGAAAAAAATTAATATCTTAATTTTTACTAAAACCTTCAACATATGAATAAATATTGAAGATGGTCACTTAAAAGAAATCCCACACTAGCTCAGAATTGAGTATAATGGAGGGTTATTTACTTAGAGGAAGACTCAAAGATTGCAGTCATCTGCATGAATGGGTAACAGGAAAGAGACCAGACACACGCTTTACAGTGGCATATATAGTATAAGAGGCCATGCCCAAATAAGTGGGTAACTTAAAGGCTTCTGGCTGTAGAAATTCCTATAGCATCTCTCACTTTTGTTTAAAAAAGTTCTAAGTCTAATGCAAAGTTATATACAATAAGAACAGATATCAGGTATTGCAACTAGCATAAACAATATCAAGCAAGAAACATAACATAAATATTTCAATACTTAGTCTATCCTAATGAGTTTAAGTCATGTATAATAAATAACTTGACCAAGTCATGAGAGGAGAGTAACTTCAACTATCTAGTCTTCAACCCCAATGAAGACCTGAGAAGAGAAATAATATCACTTGAATAAGCAGGAAGTGCAATGAAGCAACTTCCAAAATGTGCAACAAATGACAGAGACAACTGGCTACTTGAGCAATCACCCAAAGTCTCATTTGCAACACTGGAGCAACCATCTTTGGCTAGATGGAACTGACAGACCATTTTCAGAGGCAGGAACTGTTTCAAAACCATCTTACCCTGTCTTGGCAAGATTTGAAAGTCTTTTTCTTGTATCCTGATTGTCCTGTCCAGACATAGTACATTTTGTCAGTGGTTGATACATGGGCAATTCCTTGCCCCAAAGGCCAGTTTTGCCAAGAAGAAAACAAGCTCCAAGTGGAGTATATTTGGTCTTCAACATTTTCTTGGGGACAGAAAGGTACTGCCAGGAACAATTGTGTCTCAGTCAACAGAACCCTAAGTTATTTAAATGTCATATTCTACAGTTATTTAAAGTGGAGATTACCTATCTATGCAGAATACAATCTCTACGTATCTAAAGAACATGATTAGTCTAACTGTAAGTATGATAAATATGGATGATTATTGACCTATAATTCTTAATACCTATATAGCTGAAAAGCTAGGACTTTATATTAGAATATTAAATAACCTTAAAACAATTGTGCAGCACATGAGGACAATGATCTCAAAATGTAAACAATGTATAAGTATCTTGATCAGAAATGTATATTGCAATATCCTAATATACCTTATGTCCTAAAATTGTATCAATATACAAAATGTGTTAAGTAGAGGTAGAATACAAACAATATGACAAAATTACTTTGCCTACATATATAAGTATTATAGATGAAAATATGAACAAATTCAATACCATTTAAGTTTGTATCAATATACAAGAATCTATACCAATGTAAGTTGCCTACATATAATAGCTCACAAGTATTCACTCCATTATTCACTATTATTATTAGTGTGGATAAGCTCACACTAATCTATTAACTTATATAATTTCCTCTTTTTATTTTTTGCAAAGAGATCCCCGATCCTACACAATTTTCTCCCCAACCCCCAACCCTATACCAATTATAATCAACCCTTAAATGATATCCCTAATCCTGAGGACAAACTTCATTGGGAGAGGGGGCATTGTATTCTAGAATTACTTCCAGCTGTCCGGGGGGCAATGTTCTTTCTGTGGGATCCTATGAAAGCAAAATGATGGCTAAGTTCAAAAGATTACAGTCCATAAATGCAGATAGTCTCTGAGTACTTGGTAGGGTTCTTCTGAGGTTCTTATTTGGAGCACTGATCAGAACATTGTAAAAATGTGCACCATTTTGGCTAACCAAGTTGAAACCATCTTGAGCAGCTGGTGTCCAAAACAGGTCTTATAGTAGCACTATCACCATGGTGACATCATATCAACCAGGTGAAGTTATTGTTGTGCCGCCCCATCTTCTTCAAGGAAACTTCAAAGATTGCTACAGTAAAATTCATTGTTCACTATGGAAAACTAAAACATTATTTATATAGACATATATAAAGGTACAATAGAGACAAAATTAGGTGTGAAGAAAAGTAATTATTTTTTAAATTCTTTTTTTCTTTCTGTCCCATACAAGATAGCTAATGACTTGAGACAGAAACTCTGATTTTTTTTTAACAACATGCTTGGATTTATATAAGGACAGTGCTGTTGATCAACTACAAAGCCAGTTCTATATATCCATATATGTATGTATATGTCTGTATGTATATGTATAAATGTATATGTTTTGATCCCCTGTCCGTACAAGTTATATTCCTTTTTGATGATCCTTATTGGATAGTTACTTTTCCCTCTTTCAGTATCCAAATATCCAGGGTCTCTTGAATTTTTGAACATGTGCATTTTCTTGTAAGGACAAGAGCAGAACCCTGCCCCACCCCTATATGGTTTTAAAAGCAAATCTTTTTTTTTTTTTAAATTTTGATGTTATCCATAGTATTTTTTTTCTGTTGAAACAAGAGCAAAACCTCTTCCCCAATGTATCACATCTCCTGGCTTCCATTGCAAGGTCAATACATTTTTGAAATAAACTAGGTGATTTAATTCAGAAGACTTTTTTATTATATGATATCTCTACACTGTTGTTGTTCCTTTCTCATTAGCGTTAAGAAAATTCAAGGTTAATAAAGCATTATGTAATCTATTTCTGGGGGTATTTTCTATCCCTTTCTGTTTGTCAAGCATATCCTTTATAGTTTGATTTGATCTGTCTACAACTACCTGACCTGTAGGAATGTGTGGTATACCTGTAATATGCTTTATATTATAACAAGCAAAAAAAAAAACTGTTTTTTTTCCTTAAAGACATATGCTGGACCATTATCTGTTTTTATGCAGATATACCCATGATAGCCATAACTTTTAATACATGTGTAATTACTAAATCAGCCTTTTCTGAGCTTGAAACAATTGCCTATTGAAAACCTGAATAAGTGTCAGTGGTGTGGTGTACATATTTTAATTTTTCAAAATTTGCAAAGTGGAACACATCCTTTTGCTATATTTTAATTTCTTTGCTTTTCCCTGTTGTTCTAAAAATTTTAGCCTCTTCTCTGAAATTACATTTAAACATCAATTGAGGCCCATGATGCTGGACTGTTGAAACTAACTGAAGCCAGTCATGTGGCGTCACTTTAATTCTAGAAGCTGATATCTTTTCCATCTCCTTAACAAATGCCAAATGCAAGCCATAAGTTACAACAGCTTGCTTAATTTCTTTTAGATCATTCATTCTTATAGGTATCCATCTACCTTCCTTGGATCCTTTTAGGCATTTATATCTTGATGCTGATGCTTTGTCAGAGTAGATTACAGGGTAGGAAGCTTAAATCTTTCTGGGTTGTGGATCATTTATGCCTTTAAGCCAATCCATCCGGTGGGTGTGGAATCTGGATCTGTGCGATTGACAGATGAAGATGAACACTTAAAAAAAATCTCACACCAGCTCAGAATTGAGTATTATAGAGGGTTATTTACTTAGGGATAAATCACAGATTACAGCCCCCTGCATGATCAGGGAACAGAAACCAAATCATGCTGCCAGAAGAGAGACCAGATGCATGTTTTTCATCAGCATATATAATATAAGAGGCCACACCCAAGTAGGCGGTTAACTTAAAGGCTCCTGGCAGTAGAAATTTCTACAGCAAAATATTTTCAGAGATTGGTGAGAATTTTACTTTTTTAATATTTCTTGACATATTGTGTTTGCAAAAACTTATGTACAGTAAGGTAGATGGGAATTAATACATTGCATATAGTTATTAATTAAAAAAAACACTATCCTTTTTCATTATACATACCATTCCAAGTTCTCAATCTCTCCATTTTTCTCATTCCTTCCATATAACCTCCCACCCCACCCAATCCACTGCTCAGAGAAGGTAAGACATCTTGCTTTGGGGAAGGTCCAAGGACCTACCTACTATATCTAGGCTGCGCAATGTATTTGTCCAAAGACAGTAGGTTCACTAAAACCCAGTACAAGCAGTAGGGATAAATTCTGGTGCTATTTCCAGTGACACCATATTCAGAGGGACTAGTTTGGTCCTATGCTTGTTCCTTCCTAGTCTGGCTGGTGTTGATGAGCTCTCATTAGCTCAGTTAGACTATTTCAGTGAGTGTACCAATCAAGGTCTTGACCTCTTTTCTCATATTCTTATTTCTATCATTTGTCAACAGTGCTCCAATGTGGATCTCTGCCTTGATTTCCATCAATTGCTGGAGGAAGGTTCTATGGTAATATTTAAGATATTCATTAGTCTAACTCCAGGGCAAGTCAAGATCAGCCGCCGTCTACTCTATTTCTTAGGGTCTTAGCTGTGGTCATTCTTGTGGATTCCTGGGAATTTCTCTAGAGCCAGGTTTCTTGCTAACCCTATAATGGCTCCCTCAATCAAGATATCTCTTTCCTTGCTATCATCTCAGTTCTTCCTTCATCTCCACTCTCCTGTTCCCTCAAGTTTTCCTTTCTGCTCCCCTTATCTCTTCCCCCTCTCCTTCTACCTTCCCTTCTCCCTCCACCCCTATGCTCCCAATTTTGTCAGGCAATCTTTTCTATTTTGACTTTTCTTGGATATCTATATATGCTTCTCTTAGTGTTTGCCTTAATACTTAGCTTCTCTAGGATCATAGACTATATATAGGCTCAACACCCTTTTATTATATCCAGTATTCACTTTTGAGTATTTACATACCATATTCATTGGGTCTTGGTTACCTCACTCAGGATGGTGTTTTTTTTTTAGTTCCATCAATTTGCATGCAAAATTCAAGATATCATTATTCTTTTTACCACTGAGTAGTGCTCTAATGTGTAATTGTGCCACAATTTCTTTATCCATGCTTCAATTAAGGGTTTTCAGGTTCTGGTGTTATAAATAATGTTGCTGTGAACATAGATGAACAAATGTCCTTATAGTATGACTGAGTATCTTTTGGATATAGTCCAAGAGTGGTATTGCTGGGTCTTGAGGTAGGTTGTTTCCCAATTTTCTGTGAAACTACCATACTGATTTCCAAAGTGGTTATGCAAGTTTGCATTCTCACCAGCAACGGATGAGTGTTCTTCTCACTCCACGTCCTTTCCAGCATGAGCTATCATTGTTGCTTTTGGTTTATCGAGACACGGTTTCTCTGTGGTTTTGGAGCCTGTCCTGGAACTAGTTCTTGTAGATCAGGCTGGTCTCTCATTGTTGTTTTTGATCATAGTCATTCTGACAGGTATAGAATGGTATCTCAGAGTTGTTTTGATTTACATTTCCTTGATTGCTAAGGATGTTGAACATTTCCTTAAGTGTCTTCCAGACATTTGAGATTCTTCTGTTGAGAATTTTCTGTTTAGTTCTGTACCCAGTTTTTAATTGGGTTATTTGAAATTTTGATATCTAATTTCTTGAGTTATTTATAATATTTTGGAAATCCGTCCTATGTCTTATTTGGGGTTGGTGAAGATCTTTTCCCATTCAGTAGGCTGCCTTTTCATCATATTGACTGTGTCCTTTGATTTACAGAAGGTTCTAAGGGTTAGGAGGTCCCTTTAGCTATCGGTGTCTGTGCTACTGGGTTGTATTTAGTAAGCATTCTACTGAGCCCATGCATTGAACGTTACTTCTCAATTTCTCTCTCTCTCTCTCTTTTTTTTTTACAAGGTATCTCTGTGTAGCTTTGGTCCTAGAACCAGATCTCTTCCCCCCAAGTGCTGGGAATAAAGTTGTTCACCTCTACTGCCTTACTATCTTGCATGTTTTTAATCTTAAAGAAATTCTAAGTGTGAATAGATACATTTAATGTGAGTTAGACACTACTCAGTGTGTATATCTATCACAGCTCTGAATCATAATTAAATCTGAACATAAAATAAAATGAAAGTTTAGGGGTTTATGAATTAGTTAAAAATAAATATAATTTTTAAAATGCTTTCATTCTTTGCTTCTAGCCACAATGAATCAAAACAATTGGATCACTCCAGAGTTTTAAGCAACAAATTAAGTCAGAGAATTCTAAATACTAATTTTGAATTGACTGAATAACTAACTACAAAAAGAGAGTGATCATTGAGAAGTGCTGTTATACTGCCTTTTCTACTTACTGTCATCAAATATTTTAACAAAAGCAAACTAGGAAAAGAATGATTAATTTTGAGTAACAGTTTCAGGTTGCAGTTCATTGCAGCGAATCCATAATTAAACTTGAGACAGGTGGTCCCATGACATACACAGTCAAGAAGTAGAGAGAAATTAATGTAATATGGCTCTCCATTCTCTGTTCTACATACATAGTCCAGTATCCCATGGCTAGGAAATAGTTCCACACCCAATTAAGACTGGTCTTCCCACATCAATCAATCAATACAGCACTTTAGAGGTCCAGATGTCCATTTCTCAGATGCCTCTGGAGTCTGTCAAGTTGATATTTAGCACTAACTAGCATGAATGGGAAAGTAAAGAGACATATCTGAATCTTCAGATCACCCAGTTTATTGCACTGATTCCAGTTTTCAGTGCAGGAGTGGGAAATAAGACAAAATCCAGGAAAGTCTCAAATTTGAAGACCCAGACCTGAGCTATTAAGAGACCAAGGGAAGTAAAGGCCAGTAGAACATAGGAGACAGAGAGGTTGACTCTGTGAAATATTCTGAGTTCTTAAGAGGGTCCTCTTTCAGTAGGGTAATCCAGGATCAGAAAGACAATTGCTGCATGTTCCCTCTCATATGTGATTTTGATCCTTATGTATGAGGGGAAGAGACAGTCCAGGAAACAACAGAGGGAGAATTAAAGGGAGAAAACAGCAGCTTTATGGAAGGGGCAGGGAGCTGAGTAGAATAAATGTAATATGAAAGTGGAAGGCATGGAAGGATACAAAGAGGAATGAGAGGAGGGGTGTGACAGACTAACCAAAACTGTGTGAAAATGCCCCTTGGAAGCCTATTATTTTTCTGTGGCAATTAGAATATAAAGAGAAAGAAGAAAAGCCTGCCCTCTTCAAGCTTATAGTCTAAATTTGATACTTCCAATTTTAATTGACTTCAAATCGGATAGCCTTTATTTTCCCACTTGAAGAGCTATATAAGCTTAACAAACAGGACATTCCATGATCACTGAATTTCTTTGTTCACTTTCTGCCTCAAGCCAATGTTATTTATTCAGTCATGGTTCATTTTTGGGTTATTTTCTTTGTCGTTGGTACTTTCTGTGTTCCAGCTTCCATGCCCCATTTGTTTTGAGTTTGCTCTATGTTCTGAAGTACATTGTGATCATGTATCTCTACATATTCTGAGGACTCTACTGTGCTTTTTACCATTTTATTTGTTTGAGTCAAATTTAGACTACAATGAATCCTTTTGGGGGAAAATTTACTCATATCCATAATTCATAGGAAAATGATTATCTGTACTTTATTAAGTACATGTGTTAATTAGGATTTCTATTTCTGTGAAGACAATCCATGACCATGGCTACTCTTATAAAGGAAAACATTTAATTATGTCTGGCTTACAGTTTTAGAGGTTTAGTCCATTATCATCACAGTGGGACAAGGTGGCTTGCAGGCACCTATGGTGCTAGAAAAGGAGTTGAGAGTTATAGATCTTGATGCACAGGCAAAAGGAAGCAACTATAATAGTGGGTGTAGCTTGAGTATAGGAGACCTAAAACCTTGACCTTACAGTGAGTGACATGCTTCTTCCAAAAAGGCTTCATCTACACCCACAAGACCATACCTTATAATAGTGCCACACAGTGCATCTGATTTATCTCTTTACTTATTAAATATTATAAAAAACATCTTGCAGACAAATGCAATATAAACCACATGCTCAATTTAAACCTAAATCTTATGAACTTTATTAGTCTCTTCATTTTGTTGGGTTATTAAAGTCACACCACTGGGAAATTTTTTTTGCACTGGGTTACTTTCCATCAGTTTTGTGTGTGTGTGTGTGTGTGTGTGTGTGTATAATATTTTCTTTCCTTAATTTTTTGTTTTTAAAATGCTACTTACTGGAAGGACTTTCATATACTATTTAACAGAAATGATAATGCTGGTTACTTTGGCCTCACTCTCAGTTTTGAAAGCAATGTTTTTAAATAATGATCATTTTAAGAACAATTTCAATATGATGGCACAATCAGTTTTCTGTGCCTGTGTTTTTCATCTCAAAATATTAAAACAACTACATATCAAAGAGTTTAGAATACCTTTGTGCTGATTACCTAAAGAATATTTTTCTAAATCTCTAACTAAAACAGCTTAACAATTAGTTGCACAATATTTACATTGTATTAGGTGATATAACTAACCCAGAGGTCATTTGAATTGTTTACAAAGTAGTGGGTAGATTATATGCATAGGGTAATGTGCTATTTTCTGCAATGGGCATCTGTAGATTTTGGTCTTCAAGAGTCTCTGGAACCAATCCTGTGGGTCAGGATGAACAAAGTTGTTTTCTCTTCTAAGCTCATTTTTTTTGATACCTATAATTCTACAGCAGGCTGCACAGCCCTTCTCTTTCTTTATTGTGGTAGTACTAGTTTGATGTAACTTAATGTACCTTATTTAATCTCAAATGGTTTTGTCATTTATGAACATGGCTTTATATTTTCTATATATATATATGTGTATATATATATATATACATATATATTTTATTGAGAATAGGAAAACAAAAAGTTTCCGCCTCCTCCCAGCCTCCCATTTCCCTCCCCCTCCCCCACTCCTCTCCCCCTCCCTCTCCAATCCAA